>NC_090736.1:106546281-106561281 GCF_036898095.1 Palaemon carinicauda
ATTTTCCTTTTATCATTTGTTGCATAGATATGTAAATTTTCGAACATCCTACAATAACGTACGTTTTCAAACCATCACTCACTTTTGGGAAATAGCATGCCATCGCAACTTAGTTCAATGACCTTCCCCTGTGAAATCACATACCACCGTGACTCACTTAAATGACCTTACCTTGGTAAATCACATGCCATTGCGACTCAGTTCAATGACCTTCCGCTGGGAAATCATATGCCATCGTAACTCAGTTCAATGACCTTCCCCCGTGAAATCACATGCCACAGTGACTCAGTTAAATGACCTTACCTTGGTAAATCACACTCCATTGCGACTCAGTTCAATGACCTTCCCCTGGGAAATCATATGCAATCAAAACTCAGATCAATGACCTTCCCCTGTGAAATCACATGCCACCGTGACTCAGTTAAATGACCTTACCTTGGTAAATCACATGCCATTGCGACTCAGTTCAATGACCTTCCCCTGGGAAATCATATGCCATCAAAACTCAGTTCAATGACCTTCCCCTGTGAAATCACATGCCACCGTGACTCAGTTAAATGACCTTACCTTGGTAAATCACATGCCATTGCGACTTAGTTCAATGACCTTCCCCTGGGAAATCACATGCCATAGCAACTCAGTTAAATGACCTTCCCCTGGGTAATTCCATGCTACTGCAACTCAGTTCAATGACCTTCCCCTGGGAAATAATATGCCATTGCAACTCAGTTTAATGACCTTCCTAGGGAAATCAAATGCCATAGCGACTCAGTTAAATGACCTTTCCCTGGGAAATTCCATGCCACAGCAACTCAGTTCCATGACTTTCCCCTGTGAAATCACATGCCATAGCGACTCAGTTTAATGACCTTCCCTTGGTGAATCACATGCCACTGCAACTCAGTCCAATGACCTTCCCCTGGGAAATCACATGCCACCGTGACTCAGTTCAATGACCTTATCCTAGGAAATCCCATGCCACTGAGACTCAGTTCAATAACCTTCCCCTGGGAAATTACATGCCATCGCAGCTCAGTTCAATGACCTTGCCCTAGTAAATCACATACCACGGCAACTTAGTTCAATGACCTTCCCCTGTGAAATCACATGCCACTGTGACTTAGTTCAATGACCATACCTTGTGAAATCACATGCCACTGAGACTCAGTTCAATGACCTTCCACTGGGAAATCACATGCCAAACCTACTTAGTTTAATGACCTAGCCCAAGGAAGTCGCATGCCACCAAAACTCAGTTCAATGACCTACCCCTCTTGAAATAACATGCCATAGCAACTCATTTTAATGACCTACCCCTGATAAATTTACATGCCACTGGAACTCTGTTCAATGACTTTCCCCTGTGAAATCAAATGCCACCGTGACTCAGTTCAATGACCTTATCCAGGGAAATCACATACCAGGGCAACTTAGTTCAATGATCATCCCCTGAGAAATCCCATTCCATCGTAACTCTGTTCAATGACCTTCCCCTGGGAAATCAAATGCCATCGTCACTCAGGTCAATGACCTTTCCCTGGAAAATCACATGCATTATCGGCTCAGTTTAATGACCCTACATTGGGAAATCACATGTCATTGATACTCAGTTCAATGACCGTCTCCTGGGAAATCACAGGCCATTGCAACACACTTCAATGACCTTCCCCTAGGAAATCACATGCCATAATGACTAAGTGCAATGACATTCCCCTGGAAAATCACATGCCATAGCGACACAGTTCAATGACCATACATTGGGAAATCACACGCCATTGCAATTCAGTTCAGTGACCTTCCCCTGTGAAATCACTTCCCTTCACAACTCAGTTCAATGAACTTACCCTGGGAAATCACATGCCATCGCAACTCAGTTCAATGACCTTCCCCTGGGAAATCACATGCCATAGCGACTCAATTCAATGACATACCCCTGGTAAATCACATGTCATCGCAACTCAGATCAATGGCCTTCCTCTTGGAAATCACATGCCATAGCAACTCTGTTCAATGACCTTCCCCTGGGAAATCTAATGCCATCGTCACTCAGGTCAATGACCTTCTCCTAGGAAATCACATGTTATTGCGACTTAGTTCAATGACATTCCACAGGGAAATCACAGGCCATTGCAACACACTTCAATGACCTTCCCCTGGGAAATCACATGCCATAATTACTAAGTACAATGACCTTCTCCTGGAAAATCACATGCCATAGCGACACAGTTCAATGACCATACATTGGGAAATTACACGCCATTGCGATTCAGTTCAGTGACCTTCCCCTGTGAAATCACTTCCCTTCAAAACTCAGTTCAATGAACTTACCCTGGGAAATCACATGCCATAGCGACTCAATTCAATGACATACCCCTGGTAAATCACATGTCATCGCAACTCAGATCAATGGCCTTACCCTGGGAAATCCCATGCTATTATTTCTTAGTTCAATGACCTTTCCCTGGTAAATCACATGCCATCACAACTCAGTCCTATGACCTTCCTCTTGGAAATCACATGTAATCGTGACTCAATTCCTTGACCTTTCCCTGGGAAATGACTTTCCATCGCACTTCAGTTCAAAGGCCTTACCCTGCGAAATCACATGCCATCTCGACTCAGTTCAATGAACTTCCCCTGGTAAATCACATGCCCTTGTGACTCAGTTCAATGACCTTCCCCTGGGAAATCACATGCTATTGTGACTTAGTTCAGTGACCTTCTCCTGGGATATCATATGCTACCGTGAGACAGTTCAATGACCTTCCCCTGGGAAATCGCATGCCATCGCGACTCAGTTCAATGACCTTCCCCTGTGAAATCACATGCCACCGTGACTCAGTTAAATGACCTTACCTTTGTAAATCACATGCCATTGCGACTCAGTTCAATGACCTTCCCCTGGGAAATCATATGCCATCACAACTCAGTTCAATTACCTACCCCTGTGAAATCACATGCCACAGTGACTCAGTTAAATGACCTTACCTTGTTAAATCACATGCCATTGCGACTCAGTTCAATGACCTTCCCCTGGGAAATCATATGCACACGCAACTCAGTTCAATGACCTTCCACTGTGAAATCACATGCCACAGTGACTCAGTTAAATTACCTTACCTTGGTAAATCACACTCCATTGCGACTCAGTTCAATGAGTCGCAATGGGAATCATATGCGTTCAAAACTAAGTTCAATGACCTTCCCCTGTGAAATCACATGCCACTGTGACTCGGTTAAATAACCTTACCTTGGTAAATCACATGCCATTGCGACTCAGTTCAATGACCTTCCCCTGGGAAATCATATGCCATCAAAACTCAGTTCAATGACCTTCCCCTGTGAAATCACATGCCACCGTGACTCAGTTAAATGACCTTACCTTGGTAAATTACATACCATTGCGACTTAGTTCAATGACCTTCCCCTGGTAAATCACATGCCATAGCGACTCAGTTAAATGACCTTCCCCTGGGAAATTCCATGCTACTGCAACTCAGTTCAACGACCTTCCCCTGGGAAATCGTATGCCATTGCAACTCAGTTTAATGACCTTCCTAGGGGAAATCAAATGCCACAGCGACTCAGTTAAATGACCTTTCCCTGGGAAATTCCATGCCAGAGCAACTCAGTTCCATGACCTTCCCCTGTGAAATCACATGCCATAGCGACTCATTTTAATGACCTTCCCTTGGTGAATCACATGCCTCTGCAACTTAGTCCAATGACCTTCCCCTGGGAAATCACATGCCACCGTGACTCAGTTCAATGACCTTATCCTAGGAAATCCCATGCCACTGAGACTCAGTTCAATAACCTTCCCCTGGGAAATTACATGCCATTGCAGCTCAGTTCAATGACCTTGCCCTAGTAAATCACATACCACGGCAACTTAGTTCAATGACCTTCCCCTGTGAAATCACATGCCACTGTGACTCAGTTCAATGACCATACCTTGTGAAATCACATGCCACTGAGACTCAGTTCAATGACCTTCGCCTGGGAAATCACATGCCATACCGTCTCAGTTTAATGACCTAGCCCAAGGAAGTCAAATGCCACCAAAACTCAGTTCAATGACCTACCCCTCTTGAAATAACATGCCATAGCAACTCATTTTAATGACCTACCCCTGATAAATTTACATGCCACTGGAACTCTGTTCAATGACTTTCCCCTGTGAAATCAAATGCCACCATGACTCAGTTCAATGACCATATCCAGGGAAACCACATACAAGGGCAACTTAGTTCAATGACCATCTCTGGGAAATCCCATGCCATCGTAACTCTGTTCAATGACCTTCCCCTGGGAAATCAAATGCCATCAATACTCAGGTCAATGACCTTTCCCTGGAAAATCACATGCATTATCGGCTCAGTTTAATGACCCTACATTGGGAAATCACATGTCATTGATACTCAGTTCAATGACCGTCCCCTGTGAAATCACAGGCCATTGCAACACACTTCAATGACCTTCCCCTACGAAATCAAATGCCATAATGACTAAGTGCAATGACATTCCCCTGGAAAATCACATGCCATAGCGACACAGTTCAATGACCATACATTGGGAAATCACACGCCATTGCAATTCAGTTCAGTGACCTTCCCCTGTGAAATCACTTCCCTTCAAAACTCAGTTCAATGACCTTACCCTGGGAAATCACATGCCATCGCAACTCAGTTCAATGACCTTCCCCTGGGAAATAACATGCCATAGCGACTCAATTCAATGACATACACCTGGTAAATCACATGTCATCGCAACTCAGATCAATGGCCTTCCTCTTGGAAATCACATGCCATAGCAACTCTGTTCAATGACCTTCCCCTGGGAAATCAAATGCCATCGTCACTCAGGTCAATGACCTTCTCCTGGGAAATCACATGTTATTGCGACATAGTTCAATGACCTTCCCCAGGGAAATCACAGGCCATTGCAACACACTTCAATGACCTTCCCCTGGGAAATCACATGCCATAATGACTAAGTACAATGACCTTCCCCTGGAAAATCACATGCCATAGCGACACAGTTCAATGACCATACATTGGGAATTTGCACGCCATTGCGATTCAGTTCAGTGACCTTCCCCTGTGAAATCACTTCCCATCACAACTCAGTTCAATGAACTTACCCTGGGAATCACATGCCATCGTGACTCAGTTCAATGACCCTCCCCTGGGAAATCACATACCATAGTGACTCAATTCAATGACCTACCCCTGGTAAATCACATGTCATCGCAACTCAGATCAATGGCCTTACCCTGGGAAATCACATGCTATTGTTTCTTAGTTCAATGACCTTTCCCTGGTAAATCACATGCCATCACAACTCAGTCCATTGACCTTCCTCTTGGATATCACATGTAATCGTGACTCAGTTCCGTGACCTTTCCCTGGGAAATGACTTTCCATCGCACTTCAGTTCAAAGGCCTTACCCTGGGAAATCACATGCCATCTCGACTCAGTTCAATGAACTTCCCCTGGTAAATCACATGCCTTCGTGACTCAGTTCAATGACCATCTCCTCAGAAATCACATGCCATCGCGACTCAATTCAGTGACCTTCCCTTAGGAAATCACATGCTATTGCGACTTAGTTCAGTGACCTTCCCCTGGGATATCATATGCTATCGTGAGACAGTTCAATGACCTTCCCCTGGGAAATCGCATGACATCGCGACTCAGTTCAATGACCTTCCCCTGTGAAATCACGTGCCACCGTGACTCAGTTAAATGACCTTACCTTGGTAAATCACATGCCATTGCGACTCAGTTCAATGACCTTCCCCTGGGAAATCATATGCCATCACAACTCAGTTCAATGACCAACCCCTGTGAAATCACATGCCACCGTGACTCAGTTAAATGACCTTACCTTGTTAAATCACATGCCATTGCGACTCAGTTCAATGACCTTCCCCTGGGAAGTCATATGCCAACGCAACTCAGTTCAATGACCTTCCACTGTGAAATCACATGCCACAGTGACTCAGATAAATTACCTTACCTTAGTAAATCACACTTCATTGCGACTCAGTTCAATGAGTAGCAATGGAAATCATATGCCATCAAAACTAAGTTCAATGACCTTCCCCTGTGAAATCACATGCCATAGCGACTCAGTTTAATGACCTTCCCTTGGTAAAACACATGCCACCGCAACTCAGTCCAATGACCTTCCCCTGGGAAAGCACATGCCACCGTGACTCAGTTCAATGACCTTATCCTAGGAAATCCCATGCCACTGAGACTCAGTTCAATGACCTTCCCCTGGGAAATTACATGCCATCGCAGCTCAGTTCAATGACCTTGCTCTAGAAAATCACATACCACGGACCCTTAGTTCAATGACCTTCCCATGCGAAATCACATGCCACTGTGACTCAGTTCAATGACCATACCTTGTGAAATCACATGCCACTGAGACTCAGTTCAATGACCTTCCCCTGGGAAATCACATGCCATACCGTCTCAGTTTAATGACCTAGCCCAAGGAAGTCACATGCCACCAAAACTCAGTTCAATGACCTACCCCTCTTGAAATAACATGCCATAGCAACTCATTTTAATGACCTACCCCTGATAAATTTACATGCCACTGGAACTCTGTTCAATGACTTTCCCCTGTGAAATCAAATGCCACCGTGACTCAGTTCAATGACCTTATCCAGGGAAATCACATACAAGGGCAACTTAGTTCAATGACCATCCCCTGGGAAATCCCATGCCATCGTAACTCTGTTCAATGACCTTCCCCTGTGAAATCAAATGCCATCGTCACTCAGGTCAATGACCTTTCCCTGGAAAATCACATGCATTATTGGCTCAGTTTAATGACCCTACATTGGGAAATCACATGTCATTGATACTCAGTTCAATGACCGTCCCTTGGGAAATCACAGGCCATTGCAACACACTTCAATGACCTTCACCTAGGAAATCACATGCCATAATGACTAAGTGCAATGACATTCCCCTGGAAAATCACATGCCATAGCGACACAGTTCAATGACCATACATTGGGAAATCACACGCCATTGCTATTCAGTTCAGTGACCTTCCCCTGTGAAATCACTTCCCTTCAAAACTCAGTTCAATGACCTTACCCTGGGAAATCACATGCCATCGCAACTCAGTTCAATGACCTTCCCCTGGGAAATAACATGCCATAGCGACTCAATTCAATGACATACACCTGGTAAATCACATGTCATCGCAACTCAGATCAATGGCCTTCCTCTTGGAAATCACATGCCATAGCAACTCTGTTCAATGACCTTCCCCTGGGAAATCAAATGCCATCGTCACTCAGGTCAATGACCTTCTCCTGGGAAATCACATGTTATTGCGACATAGTTCAATGACCTTCCCCAGGGAAATCACAGGCCATTGCAACACACTTCAATGACCTTCCCCTGGGAAATCACATGCCATAATGACTAAGTACAATGACCTTCCCCTGGAAAATCACATGCCATAGCGACACAGTTCAATGACCATACATTGGGAATTTGCACGCCATTGCGATTCAGTTCAGTGACCTTCCCCTGTGAAATCACTTCCCATCACAACTCAGTTCAATGAACTTACCCTGGGAATCACATGCCATCGTGACTCAGTTCAATGACCCTCCCCTGGGAAATCACATACCATAGTGACTCAATTCAATGACCTACCCCTGGTAAATCACATGTCATCGCAACTCAGATCAATGGCCTTACCCTGGGAAATCACATGCTATTGTTTCTTAGTTCAATGACCTTTCCCTGGTAAATCACATGCCATCACAACTCAGTCCATTGACCTTCCTCTTGGATATCACATGTAATCGTGACTCAGTTCCGTGACCTTTCCCTGGGAAATGACTTTCCATCGCACTTCAGTTCAAAGGCCTTACCCTGGGAAATCACATGCCATCTCGACTCAGTTCAATGAACTTCCCCTGGTAAATCACATGCCTTCGTGACTCAGTTCAATGACCATCTCCTCAGAAATCACATGCCATCGCGACTCAATTCAGTGACCTTCCCTTAGGAAATCACATGCTATTGCGACTTAGTTCAGTGACCTTCCCCTGGGATATCATATGCTATCGTGAGACAGTTCAATGACCTTCCCCTGGGAAATCGCATGACATCGCGACTCAGTTCAATGACCTTCCCCTGTGAAATCACGTGCCACCGTGACTCAGTTAAATGACCTTACCTTGGTAAATCACATGCCATTGCGACTCAGTTCAATGACCTTCCCCTGGGAAATCATATGCCATCACAACTCAGTTCAATGACCAACCCCTGTGAAATCACATGCCACCGTGACTCAGTTAAATGACCTTACCTTGTTAAATCACATGCCATTGCGACTCAGTTCAATGACCTTCCCCTGGGAAGTCATATGCCAACGCAACTCAGTTCAATGACCTTCCACTGTGAAATCACATGCCACAGTGACTCAGATAAATTACCTTACCTTAGTAAATCACACTTCATTGCGACTCAGTTCAATGAGTAGCAATGGAAATCATATGCCATCAAAACTAAGTTCAATGACCTTCCCCTGTGAAATCACATGCCATAGCGACTCAGTTTAATGACCTTCCCTTGGTAAAACACATGCCACCGCAACTCAGTCCAATGACCTTCCCCTGGGAAAGCACATGCCACCGTGACTCAGTTCAATGACCTTATCCTAGGAAATCCCATGCCACTGAGACTCAGTTCAATGACCTTCCCCTGGGAAATTACATGCCATCGCAGCTCAGTTCAATGACCTTGCTCTAGAAAATCACATACCACGGACCCTTAGTTCAATGACCTTCCCATGCGAAATCACATGCCACTGTGACTCAGTTCAATGACCATACCTTGTGAAATCACATGCCACTGAGACTCAGTTCAATGACCTTCCCCTGGGAAATCACATGCCATACCGTCTCAGTTTAATGACCTAGCCCAAGGAAGTCACATGCCACCAAAACTCAGTTCAATGACCTACCCCTCTTGAAATAACATGCCATAGCAACTCATTTTAATGACCTACCCCTGATAAATTTACATGCCACTGGAACTCTGTTCAATGACTTTCCCCTGTGAAATCAAATGCCACCGTGACTCAGTTCAATGACCTTATCCAGGGAAATCACATACAAGGGCAACTTAGTTCAATGACCATCCCCTGGGAAATCCCATGCCATCGTAACTCTGTTCAATGACCTTCCCCTGTGAAATCAAATGCCATCGTCACTCAGGTCAATGACCTTTCCCTGGAAAATCACATGCATTATTGGCTCAGTTTAATGACCCTACATTGGGAAATCACATGTCATTGATACTCAGTTCAATGACCGTCCCTTGGGAAATCACAGGCCATTGCAACACACTTCAATGACCTTCACCTAGGAAATCACATGCCATAATGACTAAGTGCAATGACATTCCCCTGGAAAATCACATGCCATAGCGACACAGTTCAATGACCATACATTGGGAAATCACACGCCATTGCTATTCAGTTCAGTGACCTTCCCCTGTGAAATCACTTCCCTTCACAACACAGTTCAATGACCTTCCCCTGGGAAATCACATGCCATAGCGACTCAATTCAATGACATACCCCTGGTAAATCACATGTCATCGCAACTCAGATCAATGGCCTTCCTCTTGGAAATCACATGCCATAGCAACTCTGTTCAATGACCTTCCCCTGGGAAATCAAATGCCATCGTCACTCAGGTCAATGACCTTCTCCTAGGAAATCACATGTTATTGCGACTTAGTTCAATGACCTTCCCCAGTGAAATCACAGGCCATTGCAACACACTTCAATGACGTTCCCCTGGGAAATCACATGCCATAATGACTAAGTACAATGACCTTACCCTGGAAAATCACATGCCGTAGCAACATAGTTCAATGACCATACATTGGGAAATTACACGCCATTGCGATTCAGTTCAGTGACCTTCCCCTGTGAAATCACTTCCATTCACAACTCAGTTCAATGAACTTACCCTGGGAAATCACATGCCATTGTGACTCAGTTCAATGACCTTCCCCTGGGAAATCACATGCCATAGCGACTCAATTCAATGACATACCCCTGGTAAATCACATGTCATCGTAACTCAGATCAATGGCCTTCCTCTTGGAAATCCCATGCCATCGCAACTCTGTTCAATGACCTTACCCTGGGAAATCACATGCCATAATGACTAAATACAATGACCTTCCCCTGGAAAATCACATGCCATAGCGACACAGTTCAATAACCATACATTGGGAAATTACACGCCATTGCGATTCAGTTCAGTGACCTTCCCCTGTGAAATCACTTCCCATCACAACTCAGTTCAATGAACTTACCCTGGGAAATCACATGCCATCGTGACTCAGTTCAATGACCTTCCCCTGGGAAATCACATGCCATAGCGACTCAATTCAATGACATACCCCTGGTAAATCACATGTCATCGCAACTCAGATCAATGGCCTTACCCTGGGAAATCACATGCTATTGTTTCTTAGTTCAATGACCTTTCCCTGGTAAATCACATGCTATCACAACTCAGTCCTATGACCTTCCTCTTGGAAATCACATGTAATCGTGACTCAGTTCCGTGACCTTTCCCTGGGAAATGACTTTCCATCGCACTTCAGTTCAAAGGCCTTACCCTGGGAAAACACATGCCATCTCGACTCAGTTCAATGAACTTCCCCTGGTAAATCACATGCCATCGTGACTCAGTTCAATGACCATCTCCTCAGAAATCACATGCCATTGCGACTCAGTTTAGTGACCTTCCCCTGGGAAATCACATGCTATTGCGACTTAGTTCAGTGACCTTCCCCTGGGATATCATATGCTATCGTGAGACAGTTCAATGACCTTCCCCTGGGAAATCGCAGGCCATCGCGACTCAGTTCAATGACCTTCACCTGGGATATCAAATGCCATCGAAACTCAGTTCAGTGACCTTACTCAGGGAAATCATGTGCCACTGCTACCCATCCTTGGGAATCAAATGCCATTGCGACTCATTTCGATGAGCTTTGTGAGGGGGTTTTAAAAGTCTTGTTTGTTTACAAATAAATGCATCCTGCTCTCCTTCCCTACTTATTCCCACCTCCCCAACCATCCACTGGCACGAGGGTACTGGTCACTGGGTTTGAATTCTGCATTACAAATATGGTTCAAGGTTTGACCTTAGGTAAAGGTTCTTTTCGTGTACGTGGGTCGCTAGTTGAGAGGACCTGACTATGGACAAATATTGAATTCAAACACTTCTTTGTTTATAATAAGACAGGCATTTTTTAACAAACATGGTGCAATCAAGAAGTCGGTCGAGGAGCTATGTTGACCGGGGGGGGGGGGGGTTGCTCTGTAGCCTGCATTGCACTTTGGCTACAAGAGTCGATAACCTCCCCTCTCTCTCTCTCTCTCTCTCTCTCTCTCTCTCTCTCTCTCTCTCTCTCTCTCTCTCTCGGTAACTTTTTGTGTTCCAGTGAGACTTTGTTCGAGGAGATGGTATTCTAAAATATCAACGGTTTTTTTTTTTATTAATAAAACATGACAGGACACAAAAAGTTTTGTGCCAAGAGGCGTTTACACTCTTTTAGTTAGGGCTAAACAAAAGACAGCCAACTCGAGGTCATATTCTCTCTCTCTCTCTCTCTCTCTCTCTCTCTCTCTCTCTCTCTCTCTCTCTCTCTCTCTCTCTCTCTCTCTCTGATAGTGTAACGCACCCCTCCAAATGTCGCCAGAGGTCTAACCCCTTTTTTATATAAGCCTACACAAGACACTATCGCTTTGGATATACGCCTCTCTCTCTCTCTCTCTCTCTCTCTCTCTCTCTCTCTCTCTCTCTCTCTCTCTCTCTCTCTCTCTCTCTCTCTCTCTCTCTCTATCCATTTGACTGATATTTTCTTAAACAAAACATGATAAGAAATACTGTTGAAAGAGGCCTTTACATTCCTTTAGTTATTGCTAAACAAAAGACAGTAACCTCGTGGTTATATTCTCTCTCTCTCTCTCTCTCTCTCTCTCTCTCTCTCTCTCTCTCTCTCTCTCTCTCTCTCTCTCTCTCTCTCTCTCTCTCTCTCTAGTTACACCAATATGTATGGGAAATAAAAAAGTGTTACAGATTACTTCTCTTTATCTATATGAACCATACATCCAAAATAACATTCCATGAATAATGACATAGCATTTAGTGGGGAAAAGCTTACACTACCAATCATTCATTTGAAACACTGGCATTTTAAACTCTTAAAAGCTGTAGGAAAACTTTTATTGATTACGCACCCTTATCACCTGGAAAATACTTTTTTCAAAATTCTGGTTTAGTATATATTCAGGTGTACATACATGGTATTTAATTTAAATGCACAAGATAGTTCATTAACACTGTTAAGTCATTTTCCTTCAAGTGAGTGGGGGATAAATGCTCTCCCAGTTCCCTAAGAGCTGCGCAAACTCCATTCAAAATTACTCTATGCGTAAGATATAGGCAGAACAATACACACAAAGTCGAATTGTAATTTTGTTTCAGCATATTAGTAAAACACTTCATGCTGGAATATCTTTGTAATAAGAACCAGTGAAATAGTCCGAATTATCTGGTCGCATGCCCAATGTGTAAAATATATACATATATATATATATATATATATATATATATATATATATATATATATATATATATATATATATATATATATATATATATATATATATATATATATATATATATGCTTTATACATACAAGACCAGTGTAATATTTCATGATACTGATATGATGGTAGGGTGTTCACAACTAGAATAATAGGCTTTTACCCTATCAAGATTATTTTGAAGCTTGTCAAATAGTCACTGAGTACACACCCGTAAAAATGTGCTTCATGCCTTAATCTTTTGGCAGAGCGTTTATATCGGTAGAATTCATTTTTATATGTTAAGTAGTCCACTTCTGAGCTTCGACTACTACCCTTCCAACTCCACTCATTGAAACATATATGATTTTGTTATTATTCATAAGCAATTTATAATGAAGCAAGGGATAATGGAAACATAACCTTTCTTAGATTTGAAACTCGAGTACTGTCCTCCCCAAAAATATATATGTGTTCTGGGCATTCATCATCTCGCTGGTGAGCTGCTGAATCCACAGTTCAATCGATTCAAGGGTCTTCTGAATTCCTTCTTGGAGACTACATCAAAATATTTCACTATATTGTAAAGGTTTGCAGATTTGACCTCCATCTATGATGGAGGACTCTCAACTTGTTAGGAACAACCCCTCAGCGATAATTTTGACTCCAAAAATATTTGTCACACACACACATATTTTAGTTCACAAAAAAAAAAAAAAAATAAAAAATAAAATAAAATAAAAGATTGCACCCCTATAAACAATATATGAGCTTCAGCTCTAGCAAAATGCATGGGAGTGCTTACACTTAGGAAATCCAGGCTAGTCTTTCCCCATGAGGTGTGCTTCATTTTATCTTCACAAAGTTATCCAAGATCAACTTGAGCTGTCCCTTCCGTGACGATTAACCTGAATCAACTTGGGATATGACAAGCTGGAGGTGTATATATACTATCTCCACGCAATCAAACACATACACACACACACACACACACACACACACACACACACACCCAGGACTAACTTAAGACACGCCTCACACAAGCAAAATGATTTACACCCACCCGCTAGTATGCAGTGAGTCTACTGCTGTTGACCAACAAACCAACTAGCCCCCTAGTATTTCGCAACATCAAAAATGTGTGAGGAGCTAATATTAGTCTATCAGTGAGATTCCAGTTTTTCGTATATTAGATTATTTGACCCTGATAACGGACAGTTAATGTGTTAAAAAATTTCAGTTACTTTATGACACCAAATAAGTCATTGCAATAACCTTCCAATAAAAAAAGGGCAACTAACCAGTAAGTATTAAGAAATATAGACAATGTAATGAGGGGTGTTAATATCCTTTGAATTGTCCACACAAGGGAATTCAATATTGACTTTAGAAAATCCAAAAAACAAGAAAAATCCATATTTTCTCTTATTGCAGTGCTAACAGGCAGACACAAATTACTCAGAAAACATCCATCTCAGGGGGTTACATCAACATCCACGGCATGCATTTCCCCAGATTCCTCCACACTAACTCCTGTCAAATTAGGCTGGATGTTGAAGTTCGTTAGAAGAAAGATATCCTCCAACGAGATTCATATGCAAGAGTAATATACATATCCCTCAGGGAGTGATCAACTATGATTTATAATGTATGCTAGGGATGATATGCTGGGGCGTATAAAACGCCGTTAAAAAAAGAAAAAAAAAATTCTGCAAAGATCGCTAGTCTTTTGAATTCGATCACGAGTAAATAGAACTTGCTAAAGATTGAACAAACGGAAAATACGCTCATGAAGCTGTGGTTCCCGGCAACGGTTATTATGCAGATGAAATTGCTAACTTCCTAAATGAAATGGAGTGTCTGATAAATTCCAAGTTCCTGTGAATAATCAGTGCATTAACGGGAAATGGGTGGACAGTGGAAGGCATTGATGATTGGAGAAGTACTGATTTAAAAGATCAAGACACAGACCATTAGCGTAATCTAACTGAGGCCCTTTGCTTCAAAATTCGTTGGAGATGATGATAATGAATATATATATATATATATATATATATATATATATATATATATATATATATATATATATATATATATATATATATATATATATATGTGTGTGTAAATATATATAATATATATATATATATATATATATATATATATATATATATATATATATATATATATATATATATATATATATATATATATTATATATATATATATATATATATATATATATATATATATATACATATACTGTATATATATATATATATATATATATATATATATATATATATATATATATATATATATATATATATATATAT
>NC_090736.1:106563781-106566281 GCF_036898095.1 Palaemon carinicauda
GAATATCGAGGGAAAGTGTGGATTCATATCAACTTTGATGGAAGAGGTCTAGAGCTCAATAAAGGCCGAGAGTTGACATTGGAGCCGGGAATGTACCAAGAAAGACGTCGAAAAGATAAGTGAAAATATAGCTGTTTTTATTTTGTATACTTAGCAGTTGGTAAAAGGTAATTTGAACATTGTGTTTATTTTGTTTTATTGTTTTTAATCGCCAGTTGGTTGTTATTCACAATACATTGAACAGAATTAGATTGGGATAGTCATTGACTCATTGACGTCTAAATGGTCGATAATTAAATTCCATTTCAAAACCGTTACTGTGGTTGTTGGATTGGGTAACAATAGGTCAGAAAGGGACGAATCAGAGTTTATTAAAAGAGAATGGGTGACACTGGTATCAGAAAAACTAAGAAATAATTCCTTTGACGGTGACCAAGAATGGAAATGGTAAGCAAAGGCTGGTTTTTTATTACAAACTTTTTAAGGATTTAATCAGTCTACAGTCTGCTTATCGCATAGAAATCTATTAAAACGTTGCCAATATCTTTCTCATTGGGGAAAGATTTAAAAAGTTTTTATAATGGATTATCTTTAGATATTTTTGAAAGCGGCGGTACATCTTTACTAAAGTTCTTAAGTCTGTTAGATATTGGAGATCTAAGGAAGTGAAGATTGAAGTATTTTTAGATGATGGCATAGCTGCCGATGGTTGTTTTGAAGGGGCATTGGATGCTAGGTATTTACTTTAAAAGCTTCAAGATTTGGATTTATTTACAAGAAAGTATAATTGATTTTCAGACTCTAAATTGTATTTGGAAAGGTTTACAGAGGAATACTGAAGAAAAATTTCGTAACTACAGTATTAGGATAAACTATGTCGTTAAAGATCTTGTTTAGATGCCAAACCTTCTGAATTAACAAAAACGTTATTTTAACGAATATCTTTTGGACAGAATTGTCTGTAACATAATTTCCACGAAATTTGTCGTAAGAGGTATTGTTAAAATGTAAACGATAAAGTATTTCTGTATTTTTACATATTGAGCAAAGCTAGTTGAGAACTTAATGAAGAAATATCGGATGCTCTGGTTGAGATCACGTTTTGACGCAGAAATTCATTCTTTTTATTTTGGTCGTTACTTTAACTATATACTTGCATCAGACTTATTTAACCTATTACTTCATTGTGACGCCTAAGATGTAGGCAGTTTATCACTATATTGTGACGCCTAAGGTGTAGGCAGTTTGTCACTATATTGTGACGCCTAAGGTGTAGGCAGTTTGTCACTATATTGTGACGCCTAAGGTGTAGGCAGTTTGTCACTATATTGTGACGCCTAAGGTGTAGGCAGTTTGTCACTGTATTGTGACACCTAAGGTGTAGGCAGTTTATCACTGTATTGTGACGCCTAAGGTGTAGGCAGTTTATCACTGTATTGTGACGCCTAAGGTGTAGGCAGTTTATCACTATATTGTGACGCCTAAGATGTAGGCAGTTTATCACTATATTGTGACGCCTAAGATGTAGGCTGTTTATCACTATATTGTGACGCCTCAGATGTACTGTAGCAGCTTAGCACTATATTGTGACGCCTCAGATGTACTGTAGCAGCTTAGCACTATATTGTGACGCCTCAGATGTAGGCAGTTTAGCACTATATTGTGACGCCTCAGATGTAGGCAGTTTAGCACTCTATTGTGACGCCTAAGATGTAGGCAGTTAATTACTATATTATGACGCATCAGATTTAGGCAGTTTATCACATTGCGAAGCCTCGAATGTAGGCAATCTTATCGATATATTGCAACGCCTCATAGGAAATTTACCGCTATATTGTGACTCCTCAGATTTAATAGTTATATTGTGACGCCTCTGGTGTTGGGAAATTTAAATGTTGTGACACCTCAGTAGTAGGTTTGGAGTAATTCTGAAGTTTTTAGCGATGAGTACAGCGCATTTTTTTATCATGAAAAGTGGTTGGAAACTGCACAGCAAATGAATCTTTAAAATTAAACATGAAGGAGCAGGAGGCAGTCGACAGAATTATGTAAAGTACTTTGGCAATGTTTGAACGTTGTTCCAGATAAAAAAAAAAAAAAAAGAAAAAAAAAAATTCCGATTTTAATGCAAGTAGGTAGCAAAAAGCCAGATTTGGAAATCATAGAAAACCAAAGAATTTAAACTTGTACTGAATACACTGTTCAGGTCATCAATGTATGTAAGCCCAGAACGAGTACAAAAGAGCGGATTTTTGATGTGTTGTCAACTAACATGGATGAATGGTCAATTCTTGCTTACATTTTTCAGAGTTATGGACTTGTGAGAGTTATTCATTCTTTAGACTGTTTTGCTACTTTTAAAATTATGTTGAGGTTTTTAATCTCTAACATTGGTGTCCCGGTACAGAGGGAATTGATGCTTTAACTTGAGGTTTGGTGCTTTATACCAAAGGTTATTAATAAAATGAGAGGTAAAAATTCTTAAGTAGAATATTCCAGA
>NC_090736.1:106576281-106583781 GCF_036898095.1 Palaemon carinicauda
CAGGACGACATGGCCATATCACATAAAAATAGATTTTTCGCTTCGCTCTAAATCCGTTTTTTGGGCTCAAACCATGTCGTCCTGATGGAAGTATACCAGAGCATTACTGTATCTGTGGATTCTCAGAACGTGCCGTACTCCCCGGAGGTAATTTTTCCCCGGTCGACTAGACCTAGAGACCTAAGATGTTACCGTTATACATCTTTTAAACTAACTATAAACCATGTTAGAGCTTCCTGCCCCCTACAGGGAAGAGTCCTACTAGACTCTGGAAAAGTCTCGAAGAGTACATATACCTATGTATGAATACCAGGCAATCTAATATAGTGGTCTCACCCTATATTAAGTAAAGCATAGTTTGTAAAGAACCACTGCGTCAATATGAAATATCGACCAGTTCTTCGCACAATACTTGTATTGGACAAAGGTTTATATCCGCATAGGAGGAAACTTGTAAAACCGCCACTGTCCCCTTATGGGACGGAGTCCTCCCGTTAAGGGAAAGCATAAACCAATGCAATATAGCTTGCATAAAGGAACAATTCTATTAAAATTATCCCAGATAAAGTACATAGAATGAATGCTCAATTATACCAACAAATTGACACAGGTGAAGGAGACGCAAGGTCCTCAAGAACAAGTTTATTGACAGACGATAAATAGACAGGTTAACTACAATTATATATATATATATATATATATATATATATATATATATATATATATATATATATATATATATATATATATATATATATATATATATACTATATATATATATATAATATATATATATAAGAAGAGGATAACCCAAAACTTTAAGCATAAGTATGATAGTAAACAGAACTTGTTTATCTGAAAGAAAAAAACATTAATAACACTTTTAAGATACCAAGGTATCAAAGTCATAAAAGTCTGTATTACAAATCAATCACATTAGCGTTAGAAACGCTCGGCACACATGTCTGCACTTATGCTAGGTTCACCTTTGGAAATGGAACAGTCTACGTGGGCAACTCAGTGCCCTCACTTAGTTTGTAGTACAGTAGGTAACTACACACTCACCCTGGAATTAATCGTCCCAATCAAAACCACTGTTCCTCGCAGAGTTAAACAGTAGGGTTAACGACGCGACCACTGCTACCACAGATCTCTTTAGTTCCTCTACTTGCTTCGCATAGTGGCAAAAGAACACTCTGGAAGACTTCCAGCCAGTGTATGAACGGAGATGTTCAAAATCCATACAATTAAAGAAATTTAAGGATGAGGCAACTTTCCTCGGATCGTGACCTGCGGGTGTAGTGTCAGGATCCCCCTCTGCGAATAAAATATGTGATTCTCGCTCTGAGTTGATTTAGAGATAAATTTGAGCCTGATGTTTCTCCCCTGAATAGTTAACCACCCTTGAAGGTCTGAAGTTCTATGAAGATAGACATTTAGGCATTCTACTGGACATAGAGATGCATCTTCTTTCAGAGGGCAGATTCTCCAGGGACCCCACCTGTTGGTGGGTAACTCATTCTTGGCGAGAAACGTAGGATCCGGAAACAGGTTCAGTTCTCCCCCATCCAGGAACTGAACACGACCTGCCTCTCTCGAGAGGGCTACAATCTCACTAACCCTGGCCCAGGACGCGAGTGCAAATAGGAAAATAACTTTTTGTGTCAAATCCTTTAACGCACACTCCTCATTGCTCAACAGAGAAGCGAAATGAAGAACTTTGTCTAAAGACCATGAAATGGGCTTTGGAGGTGCTGAAGGTCTGAGCTAGCGCAGGCTTTCGTAACCTAGGTCAACCTGGAAGGCATATAGAATGGGGTCTTGTCAAAGCAGACTTACACGCCGAAATCGTGTTAGCTGCCAACCCTTGACCATGGAGGTGGATGAAGAAAGATAAGCAGAAGTCTGTCGAGATCTCCTGCAGACTCTTCGCCTTGACAAAGGCCACCCATTTTCTCCAAGATGACTCATATTGCCTTCTAGTAGATTTGCACTTATATTCCTCTAGGAAGTCTATGCTGGCTTTCGAAATCCCGAAACGCTTTCTCACCGCTAGGGAGAGAAAATCATGAGCTGCAGGGTCCGGGTTTTCTGTAATGAAGCGCAGGACAGTCGACTTATGGACTCGCTGGGTCAGAACTGGATCTGGTAGCGGTACAAACTTCAGCCGCAGTTCCAATGCCAGGGGGAACCAGACGCTGTTTGGCCACTTGTGAGCCACTATTGCCGCTACCCCCCTTGAAGGATCTCAGTTTGTTGAGGACCCTCAACAGAAGGGTTGTGAGGAGGGAACAGATAAATCCTGGACCATCTGTTCCAGTCGAGGGACATCGCGTCCACTGTTCCGCTAAGGGGTCCTCGTACGGGGGACACGTACAGGGGCAACTTCTTGTTGTCTTTCGTCGCAAAGAGGTCTATCTGCAGTTCTGGGACTTGATTCAGAATGAAGGAGAATGATCCTGCGTCTAAGGACCATTCCGACTCTATCGGTGTGAACCTGGATAGAGCGTCCGCTGTCACATTGCGGACTCCTTGAAGGTGAACTGCCGACAGGTACCACATTCTTCTTTTCCGCCAATCGGAAGATGGCCAACATCACCTGCTTGAGAGGTGGTGACCTCGATCATTGCCGATTCAAGCATCTCACAACTACCTCGCTGTCCATCACCAACCTTATGTGGATCGAGTGACGCGGGGAGACTTTCTTTAAGGTAAGGAGCACTGCCATAGCTTCTAGAAAGTTTATGTGAAAGGTCTTGAATAGCTTGGACCAAGTCCCCTGGACTTTTTTCCGATGAGAGTGACCTCCCCATCCCTCCTTCGAGGCGTCTGAGTGAATCGTCACCGACGGGGGAGGTGGCTGAAGAAGAACCGACTTCTTTAGATGTCTGGCTTGGGACCAAGGCCTGAGAAGAGTACGCAGCCGAAGCAGAACTGGTCTTCTCAGATCTCTTCGCGCGTTTGATGCATAACTTCTCCAAACTCCGGTTGCATCCTTTAGCTGTGCTCTTAGCACTGGGTCTGTCACCGAAGCAAACTAGAGAGAACCCAGTACCCTCTCCTGTTCGCGTCTTGATATCCTTTCGGAATCTAGAAGTCTCTTGACAGAACCCGCTATCTCCTTCCTTTTCTTCGCCGTGATGGAGAAACAGTGTGACATTAGGTCCCATTGGATTCCCAGCCACTGGAACTTCTGAGATGGAGAAAGTCGAGACTTTTTTCTGTTGATCTTGAAGCCTAGGTACTCTAGGAACTGGATCACTTGTCTGGAAGCTTGCAAGCATTCTGTCTTGGATGCTGCCCACACCAGCCAGTCGTCCAGGTAGGCTACTACCTGAATTCCCTTTATGCGTAATTTTTTGAGAGCTACGCTCGCAAGCTTCGTGAAAATCCTTGGGGCTATATTTAGCCCGAATGGCATGGCTCTGAAGGCGTTATAGTCTTCGTTGTAGCCTGAACCCTAGGTAGGGGGAGAGTCGACGGTTGATTGGAACGTGCCAATAGGCGTCTGACAAGTCTATAGAGACGGAATATGCCCTCTTGGGCAGTAAGGTCCTTATGTGTTGCAGTGTTCGAATCTTGAATTTGCAATTCACTATGAACTTGTTGAGTGGCGACAAGTCCAGAATGACTCTGAGTTTTTCCGAGTCCTTCTTGGGAACACAAAACAGCCTCCCTTGGAATTTGATGGACTTCACCCTTCGGATCACTTTTTTCTCCAACAGTTCTTGTATGTACTCCACCAGAACGGGGGTGGAGTGTTGGAAAAACCGAAGGCACGGGGGTGGAGTGCTGTACCAGCTCCAGCCCAGACAGTTCTTGAGTAGGCTGTGGGCCCAGGGATCGAAGGTCCACCGATCCCGAAAATTCTGAAGTCTCCCTCCTACCGGCATCATCTCACTTGGACTGCCGTCCTGAGGTCTTGCCTCCCTGACCGCGACCACCCCTGAATAATCTTCCCCTTGAGGGGCGCCTAGACGAGCCTCTGGCTACTCCTCTAGGCTTTGCTCGAAAGGAAGTAGACTGCCCTTCGAACGTTGGGATGAATGCCGTGGACTGTGTCGACACAGCCTGGGGTACCCACTGGAATGTGGTCGGGGTTTGTGACACCATCTGGGGCACTGAAGGCAATGGCAATTGCAGTTGCTGTTGCTGTCTAAGAGGCTTGGCTGGCCGAGACGGTAGCCTAGTCCTCATATTCTTCCTCTTTGGTTGAGGACCCTCATCCGGGGAAGACTTTCTTTTGATAGCCAGGCCCCACTTCTGGAGAAGGTTTCTATTCTCCGAGGGAGCCTTATCAACAAGTTCTTTGACCAATTCGGTAGGGAAAAGGTCTTTGCCCCAAATGTTGGAGGAGATTAGTTTCCTTGGCTCGTGCCTCACGGTAGCCGAGGTGAACACGAACTCCCTATTAGCTCTCCTCGCCTTGACGAAGCCATAAAGATGCTTCATCACTGTGGCCAGATGAGTCCTTGGCCACTACCATTAACATTTCATGGACCTTGGGGTCACTTGCCATCGTCTCAAGAGTAGTCTGAAGAGACATTGAGGCAGCCAGTCTTTCTTTTGTCTCGAGCTCTCTCCGCAAAAGAAAGTCAGACAGCTTAGGGAGGTCCTCGCCGAACTAACGTCCGGCAATATCAGCCTCCAACTTCCCAACTGAGAAGGTAAGATGGACGTCTTTCCAGTCTTTGTGGTCCATAGGCAGGGCCAGCAACAAGGGTTTACACTCCTCCAGGGAGGGGCAAGGCTTGCCGGCCTCGACTGCTTTTAGTACAGCTGCAAACCCTTTCTGTAAAAAGGGGAAGGCTCTAGCAGGAGAGGACACAAAGGAAGGGAGCTTCTTACTCAATGCAGCTACCTTTGAGTTCGAGAAGCCCCTCTCTTTCATCGAGGATGAAAGCAAAGCTTGAGCCTTAGCATGGTCCATCACTATGACCTCCTTCGGCTCTGTCTCCTCCTTTGAAGCTGGTTCCTTCCTCAGCCGGACATAACAGTCCGGATATGACCCCTTGCTGGGCCAGAATTCCACCTCCTCTAAGGGAACTGAGCCCAACTTATCCGAGATGACGATCTTTCCAGTCGTCATCGGCATGTGCTCAGCATACCTCCATGGGTTAGCATCTGAGCACAAGGGAAGGTCTTTCACATTGAGCCTTTTCTGGGGTCCATGTGATGCTGCAAGTCTCTGCATCTGCAGTTCCATTGCAGCCGCCTTCTCCAGATTCTCCTTCTGCATTTGTTGGATCATTCCAACAATGGAGGAGAGGGCCTGTCCCAGCTCTACTGGGAGAGCGGCCGATGTTGAGGGAATAGGCTCCGGGATCTGAACCGGGGTATCCGACATCTCGTCGACCTCTTCCTCTACAACATCTGGGGCTTGAACTTCATCCTGGGCTTCTGCCAGGAGGTCTTCCTCCAGACGCTCGTCAACGTCAGACATCCTGTCATCCAACTGGATGTCTTGCATAGCGACCGCGACCTCAGCATCCACCTGGATCTGAACTTGGGGGATCTCCTCTTGAGGCTGGGGAATCACTGCATCAGCTGATGCCCTAGGGAAAATATACGCCCTCATCTTCTCATTTGGAAGATAAGGTCCAGAGGTGTTCTTCTGGAAGCCCCTTACCCAGGTACGAAGCTTCTCCCTTGCTATATCCCTTGATTCTGCCGTCCTAGGGGAATCAAAGGCCTCAGTAATCAGGTTAGTGCACACGGTACATAACTGAGGGTCCCAATACTGGAGATCACCCTTGGAGACAGCGCATGCTGCGTGCCTCCTACAAAACTCATGTCCGCAGAGGTTCTTAATGCGGACGTTGCAGAAAACACTTCCACACTTCGAAGGGTCCTCCTGTAAAGAGAAGAAATTTCCATGAGTATCAATGGAACTATATATCACTGGATATACATAGTTAGCATAACAATTCAGAAAGGAAAGACACACACTTGTGTTTCCTTCACAACCAATTGTTGCAGCCTTCCAAATAATAAAATCGTGTGGTTAATCTCTTCTAGAATAACCACTGAAAAGTTTCCAGAGGAAACAGGTGTAGCTCCCACCTAAGCAATGATTTTAAAATCCTGGATAATAGACAAGAAAGAACTCACTTTCTTATCTGTAAGATAAATCACATGCCATCGTGACTCAGTTCAATGACCATCTCCTCAGAAATCACATGCCATTGCGACTCAGTTTAGTGACCTTCCCCTGGGAAATCACATGCTATTGCGACTTAGTTCAGTGACCTTCCCCTGGGATATCATATGCTATCGTGAGACAGTTCAATGACCTTCCCCTGGGAAATCGCATGCCATCGCGACTCAGTTCAATGACCTTCACCTGGGATATCAAATGCCATCGAAACTCAGTTCAGTGACCTTACTCAGGGAAATCATGTGCCACTGCTACCCATCCTTGGGAATCAAATGCCATTGCGACTCATTTCGATGAGCTTTGTGAGGGGGTTTTAAAAGTCTTGTTTGTTTACAAATAAATGCATCCTGCTCTCCTTCCCTACTTATTCCCACCTCCCCAACCATCCACTGGCACGAGGGTACTGGTCACTGGGTTTGAATTCTGCATTACAAATATGGTTCAAGGTTTGACCTTAGGTAAAGGTTCTTTTCGTGTACGTGGGTCGCTAGTTGAGAGGACCTGACTATGGACAAATATTGAATTCAAACACTTCTTTGTTTATAATAAGACAGGCATTTTTTAACAAACATGGTGCAATCAAGAAGTCGGTCGAGGAGCTATGTTGACCGGGGGGGGGGGGTTGCTCTGTAGCCTGCATTGCACTTTGGCTACAAGAGTCGATAACCTCCCCTCTCTCTCTCTCTCTCTCTCTCTCTCTCTCTCTCTCTCTCTCTCTCTCTCTCTCTCTCTCTCTCTCGGTAACTTTTTGTGTTCCAGTGAGACTTTGTTCGAGGAGATGGTATTCTAAAATATCAACGGTTTTTTTTTTTTTTATTAATAAAACATGACGGGACACAAAAAGTTTTGTGCCAAGAGGCGTTTACACTCTTTTAGTTAGGGCTAAACAAAAGACAGCCAACTCGAGGTCATATTCTCTCTCTCTCTCTCTCTCTCTCTCTCTCTCTCTCTCTCTCTCTCTCTCTCTCTCTCTCTCTCTCTCTAGTTACACCAATATGTATGGGAAATAAAAAAGTGTTACAGATAGTGTAACGCACCCCTCCAAATGTCGCCAGAGGTCTAACCCCTTTTTTATATAAGCCTACACAAGACACTATCGCTTTGGATATACGCCTCTCTCTCTCTCTCTCTCTCTCTCTCTCTCTCTCTCTCTCTCTCTCTCTCTCTCCTCTCTCTCTCTCTCTCTCTCTCTCTCTCTCTATCCATTTGACTGATATTTTCTTAAACAAAACATGATAAGAAATACTGTTGAAAGAGGCCTTTACATTCCTTTAGTTATTGCTAAACAAAAGACAGTAACCTCGTGGTTATATTCTCTCTCTCTCTCTCTCTCTCTCTCTCTC
>NC_090736.1:106588781-106598781 GCF_036898095.1 Palaemon carinicauda
AAGTTCAGTTGTTATGTAGGCAGTGGCCAATGAGAATTTAGTGTTGGGTGAAACGTATTCAATGTTTGAAGAGGTATTTAGTAAGTGGTCACTTTCTAGCGCACGCTAGCCCGAGCAAGTCGAATTTATTAGCCAGGACGCCAGGCAGGGTCAAATACAGCTTCAGATGTGAATAGTGTTTTCACGCTAGCAATCAGAATGCTGAAACCGTTTCAAGAAGTGATGGACAATCTATTATCCGATTTCCAGCAGAATATTCAACAAGTATCCGCACCTTGTTAAAGTATGATGGAAAACCATTTGAATGAGCATCGCGTTATTTTGAGGAAACTGATACGAAAATGTTAGCATTAGATGCGATTGTTTATCAACTTGGAGGACAAGGAACATCTAAAACTGCTGCAGAAACGAGTTAGTACGCAAAGAGCAGCATCGTCGAAAGTGTCAAGCTAGTTGAATATCGAGGGAAAGTGTGGATTCATATCAACTTTGATGGAAGAGGTCTAGAGCTCAATAAAGGCCGAGAGTTGACATTGGAGCCGGGAATGTACCAAGAAAGACGTCGAAAAGATAAGTGAAAATATAGCTGTTTTTATTTTGTATACTTAGCAGTTGGTAAAAGGTAATTTGAACATTGTGTTTATTTTGTTTTATTGTTTTTAATCGCCAGTTGGTTGTTATTCACAATACATTGAACAGAATTAGATTGGGATAGTCATTGACGTCTAAATGGTCGATAATTAAATTCCATTTCAAAACCGTTACTGTGGTTGTTGGATTGGGTAACAATAGGTCAGAAAGGGACGAATCAGAGTTTATTAAAAGAGAATGGGTGACACTGGTATCAGAAAAACTAAGAAATAATTCCTTTGACGGTGACCAAGAATGGAAATGGTAAGCAAAGGCTGGTTTTTTATTACAAACTTTTTAAGGATTTAATCAGTCTACAGTCTGCTTATCGCATAGAAATCTATTAAAACGTTGCCAATATCTTTCTCATTGGGGAAAGATTTAAAAAGTTTTTATAATGGATTATCTTTAGATATTTTTGAAAGCGGCGGTACATCTTTACTAAAGTTCTTAAGTCTGTTAGATATTGGAGATCTAAGGAAGTGAAGATTGAAGTATTTTTAGATGATGGCATAGCTGCCGATGGTTGTTTTGAAGGGGCATTGGATGCTAGGTATTTACTTTAAAAGCTTCAAGATTTGGATTTATTTACAAGAAAGTATAATTGATTTTCAGACTCTAAATTGTATTTGGAAAGGTTTACAGAGGAATACTGAAGAAAAATTTCGTAACTACAGTATTAGGATAAACTATGTCGTTAAAGATCTTGTTTAGATGCCAAACCTTCTGAATTAACAAAAACGTTATTTTAACGAATATCTTTTGGACAGAATTGTCTGTAACATAATTTCCACGAAATTTGTCGTAAGAGGTATTGTTAAAATGTAAACGATAAAGTATTTCTGTATTTTTACATATTGAACAAAGCTAGTTGAGAACTTAATGAAGAAATATCGGATGCTCTGGTTGAGATCACGTTTTGACGCAGAAATTCATTCTTTTTATTTTGGTCGTTACTTTAACTATATACTTGCATCAGACTTATTTAACCTATTACTTCATTGTGACGCCTAAGATGTAGGCAGTTTATCACTATATTGTGACGCCTAAGGTGTAGGCAGTTTGTCACTATATTGTGACGCCTAAGGTGTAGGCAGTTTGTCACTATATTGTGACGCCTAAGGTGTAGGCAGTTTGTCACTATATTGTGACGCCTAAGGTGTAGGCAGTTTGTCACTGTATTGTGACGCCTAAGGTGTAGGCAGTTTATCACTGTATTGTGACGCCTAAGGTGTAGGCAGTTTGTCACTGTATTGTGACGCCTAAGGTGTAGGCAGTTTATCACTATATTGTGACGCCTAAGATGTAGGCAGTTTATCACTATATTGTGACGCCTAAGATGTAGGCAGTTTATCACTATATTGTGACGCCTCAGATGTACTGTAGCAGCTTAGCACTATATTGTGACGCCTCAGATGTACTGTAGCAGCTTAGCACTATATTGTGACGCCTCAGATGTAGGCAGTTTAGCACTATATTGTGACGCCTCAGATGTAGGCAGTTTAGCACTCTATTGTGACGCCTAAGATGTAGGCAGTTAATTACTATATTATGACGCATCAGATTTAGGCAGTTTATCACATTGCGAAGCCTCGGATGTAGGCAATCTTATCGATATATTGCAACGCCTCATAGGAAATTTACCGCTATATTGTGACTCCTCAGATTTAATAGTTATATTGTGACGCCTCTGGTGTTGGGAAATTTAAATGTTGTGACACCTCAGTAGTAGGTTTGGAGTTTTTCAATATTAAACTTACCCGATAATCATGTAGCTGTCAACTCCGTTGCCCGACAGAATTCTATGGAGGGATACGCCAGCTATCACAATACTAGAAGGGGGTGTACTTACCAGCGCCACCTGTGGCCAGGTACTCAAGTACTTCTTGTTGACACCTCCTCAATTATTCCTCTGTCGTGCTTCTGGCAAGACGTTCTGTGTTACGCTTATGTTCTTGGAGTATTTTCACGACTTTGGTGAAGTATTTCTCTTTGATTTCGGCTGTCGCTTTACTGGAAACTTCTATTTTAGCTTAGTTAGCTTTTGGAATTAATTTGTTTAATTTTGGTGACGAAGAGAGTATGAACTCTCGTTCACCTTTCAATGGCCGACCCTTCCCTTAGACGAAAGTGTTGGTGTCTAAGAGAGTATAGACTCTCTTTCTTAATTTTGCTTAACAAAAGTTATAGATTTATTTTATATCTCTCCGCCTCTTATAGGCCTCTTCGATTAACTTCCTTTTATTATAAACTTATTAAAATTAATTTTTATATTTGTTTATATTCGACCTTCCTAATAGTAGGCGGTCTTTTCTTGGTACCGAAGTTAATTATCGTGAGCCCGTCATTTCGGTTTTACCTGTTAACATATTATGCTATTTTAAGGTCTTTGAAAGAATTTCTTTGATAGTCTCGTACTTTTTCAAAGTTGAACTAACGTTTTGTTTGTCTCGGCAGTTGTTGACGTTCAGAACGTTTCAACTTGCACTCTATCGTTACGATAGAGAAAGAATGTTCACGGTTTCACATTGCAGTAAGAGTAACCGTGTCTAGCGTTTTGTTCATTCTTTCTTAACTTAATGGTTTTGATCCTAAAGGAACTTTTCTTTTTGGGAAATATTTCAGTTTTTTTCCTTTAACAATAATATGTTTTAACGATATATATGATTGGGCTCTTCTCTCAGGTTCTAAGTCAAGAGAGAGAGAGAGAGAGAGAGAGAGAGAGAGAGAGATAGAGACGGAGGGAGAAAGAGGATAAACGTTTCCCTCAAGCCTGCCAGGCGTACGAGTAACGTCGTTATCGTTTTGCTCTTATCCCTAGTCTCTTTAGGGGAAGAAACTAAACGTTTCTAGAGTGATCTAGTGTTTAGTCTCTTTCCAGCCACTGAATTTTCTTTCATTAGTTTTTTCTGTTACATTGTAATTCTGTTTTCGCAATTATTAACTTTTGAGAAGGATAGAATTGCGTGTTTCAGGTACAAACCACTTAAAGTTTCGAGTTCAGTGAAATAAGTGCAAACAGAAATCAAAGTGATAAGTGATTGATGTCAGTGTTATGCGTGAGGGTACTTTTGTGCGCGCCAGTCGTCCTCCCAGTCCGGGACCTCTTGCAAGCTCCCAAGCCCAGGGGAGAAGCAATGTCGAAGGGCAAAAGGGTTCGGCAGGCCTTGATCGACGCACAGAAGTATCCTCGGTGGTTGTGGGCGTGTCTTACCGAGACCGTCACTCCCACCCGCAGACGATTGAGCCCTTATTTTGCTCGTCTGCAGAAGAGATTTAGAGGAGAAAATAAAGGCAGAGTAACGCTGGTCTCAGGTCTCTAGACCTCTTAAACGTAAAGTCCAGACCTATGCCAGACGTACGAAGTAAAGTTCAACAACCCGTATGCAGTCATTGGGTTAGCTCTGACTCTCCTCAGTCATCATTTTGTCGGGTTGAGAGTGCGCCTACACTCCCCCCCGCCTATGCTCGCTCCGCCTGATCGCAGTACCACCTGCCAGGCGTACGATGTTGTGGACTCTACTACAGTCCATGCAGCACAGCTTTCGGACCTGATGCGTGAGTGTCGTGCTGAGAGTGTTGCACCTCCTCCTCCTGCACCGGTGGTGCACCAACCGCCTGCACCCGTTCAGCCTGTGCTGCACCCGCCTGCACCGGTGGTGCACCAACCGGCTGCACCCGTTCAGCCTGTGCTGCACCCGCCTGCACCGGTGGTGCACCAACCGGCTGCACCCGTTCAGCCTGTGCTGCACCCGCCTGCACTCGCTGCACCCAGTCGCAGCACCATCTGCCAGGCGTACGATGTTGTGGACTCTACTACAGTCCATGCAAGCACAGCTTTCGGACCTGTTGCGTGAGTATCGGGCTGAGAGTGTTGCACCTCCACCTGCACCCTTTCAGCCTGTGCTCAACCCGCCTGCACTCGCTGCACCCAGTCGCAGCACCATCTGCCAGGCGTACGATGTTGTGGACTCTACTACAGTCCATGCAAGCACAGCTTTCGGACCTGTTGCGTGAATGTCGGGCTGAGAGTGTTGCACCTCCACCTGCACCCGTTCAGCCTGTGCTCAACCCGCCTGCACTCGCTGCACCCAGTCGCAGCACCTTCTGCCAGGCGTACGATGTTGAACCTCTTTCTGTGTTCGCTGTTCCCAGTGTTGTTCAGCCTCAGCCTTCTTTAAGGCAACCTTCGGTTTGGGATCAGGAGGATTACTCCACTCTTCCTCCTCCTCCCCTGGCTGCTCCACCGGTGGTGCAACTCTCGGTGGAGGTACAACCTCTTCCACCTGTGAGTCAGTCTCCTCAGCTGCTGCACCGAGCTCAACCCGTGCACCCTGTTCCTGCACCTCAGACACCTCTGCTTGCGGGAACTTTACCTTGTTCTGCGCAACCTCGGTCTCTTCACGCTCCACTCATTCCACAGGAACAGGAACTTTCTGCACCTTCCACTGTTGTTGTTCCAGCTCGTTCTGACTCTGCTGTTCAGCATACCTTACCTCCATTTTCAAACCATGGCAAAAATATGAATCATGAGTTATGAATGTAAGGTAAACATTATGTTGATTTTTAAACCCCATGCAAGCATGCATAAAGCACTCTAGCACTGGTCATGGAATTTCTAAGAATGTTAAACGCCATGCACACGCTCTGCTTTCCTTACAGCAGGCTCTGCTTACTACATGCTCAGCATTCAGCATGCTCTGCATTCAGCATGCTCTGCATACAACATGCTCTGCATACAGCATGCTCTGCATTCAGCATGCTCTGCATACAACATGCTCTACATACAGCATGCTCTGCATACAGCATACTCTGCATTCATCATGCTCTGCATACCTTACCGCATGCTTCTCAACATATCTTGGGTTGTTTGCCAACTCACTAGACTGTCAAGCAGTTTCATAACGTTGCCTTCTAGTCTGCTGCTTTTGCACCAGTGAACCCTCACTCAGAGAACTTAGCTTTTCTAGGATAAGGTCCCTGTAGATGAGAAAGTTCTTTTCTCCCTCCTTCTGATATTCCCTTGAGGACTCTGTCATTTGGAGGGAGCCTTTAGCTGCATAACCTCTTATGGACTTTTATTTAAGCATTACATGCTTACAGGGAAGGTAATGGTTCCACTTCAGCCGCTAATCCCGTCTGTTACCACACCTGCTCCCATAGACCTTGAGCTGTGTTGCATGACATGCAGTCCAAGCTTAGTCCTTGTTAGAGGATTTTTTTGTTTACGGAGTCAATGTGTCACGGGGAAGACGTTCAACAACCAACAGAAGGGACTTGTTGTGACGCAGTGCGGCAACCTCAGCAACCCGTTAAGGAGTTGTCTGTACGACCCAGATAGTCTAGACAGATTCGGGTTGTCACTGTACTTCCTCGCTTGCCCATGATTGACAGTTTACAGACTGTGCAGCAGTATCATGATCTTGTGTCCGGCTCCGTCAGACGACTGGCTTTTAAGAGCTCCCACAAGTCGTCGCTGTCTGGAGATTTTCAAATGGACTATGGATCTGACCAAGGAACTGGGCCTCCTGGTCAATTTTGAGGAGTCTCAGCTCGTTCCATCCCAGACCATTGTTTCCTTGGGTATGGATCTTCAGAGTCGAGCTTTTCGGACTTGTCCGTCGGCCCCAAGGATCTTCCAAGCCCTAGAATGCATCCAGAGCATGCTGAGAAGGAACCGATGCTTAGTCAGGCAGGGGATGAGTCTAACAGGGACACTTTCATCGCTGGCCCTGTTCATCGAGTTAGGGAGACTTCACCTCCGCCCCCTTCAGTATCATCTAGCTGCTCACTGGATAAAGGACTTGACGCTAGAGACGGGCTCAGTTCCTGTTTCCGAAGAGATGAGGTCTACTCTAACGTGGTGGAAGAACAGCATTCTTCTCAAGGAAGGTCTACCTTTGGCTGTTCAGACCCCCGACCACCGTCTCTTCTCGGACGCATCGGACACGGGCTGGGGTGCGACACTGGACGGACAGGAATGCTCGGGAACATGGAATCAGGAGCAAAGGACACTTCACATCTATTGCAAGGAGTTGTTGGCAGTTCATCTGGCCTTGATAAACTTCAAGTCCCTCCAGCTTAACAAGGTGGTGGAGGTGAACTCCGACTACACCACAGCCTTGGCTTACATCTCCAAGCAGAGAGGGACTCATTCGAGGAAGTTGTTCAAGTTCGCAAGGGACCTCCTCATTTGGTCAAAGATCGAAAGCTCACGCTGGTAACGAGGCTCATTCAGGGCGATATGAATGTCATGGCAGATCGCCTCAGCCGTAAGGGTCAGGCCTTCCCCACAGAGTGGACCCTTCACAAGAATGTTTGCAGCAGACTTTGGGCCCTGTGGGGTCAGCCAACCATAGTTCTATTCGCTACCTCGATGACCAAGAAGCTCCTCTTGTATTGTTCTCCGATTCCAGACCCAGCAGCAGTTCGCGTGGATGCCTTTCTGCTGGATTGGTCCCATCTCAACCTGTATGCATTCCCGCCGTTCAAGATTGTCAACAGGGTACTTCAGAAGTTCGCCTCTCACAAAGGGACACGGTTGACGTTGGTTGCTCCCCTCTGACCCGCGAGAGAAGGGTTCACCGAGGTACTGCAATGACTGGTCGACGTTCCCAGGACTCTTCCTCCTAGAGTGGACCTTCTGCGTCAACCTCACGTAAAGAAGGTACACCCAAACCTCCACGCTCTTCGTCTGACTGCCTTCAGACTATCGAAAGTCTCTCAAGAACTAGAGGCTTTTCGAAGGAGGCAGCCAGAACGATTGCCAGAGCAAGGACGACATCCACTCTCAGAGTCTATCAGTCTTAATGGGAAGTCTTCCGAAGCTGGTGCAAGGCCAATGCAGTTTTCCTCAACCAGTACCACTGTAACCCAGATTGCTGACTTCCTGTTACATCTAAGGAACGTAAAATCCCTATCAGCTCCTACGATCAAGGGTTACAGAAGTATGTTGGCAGCGGTTTTCCGCCACAGAGGCTTGGATCTTTCCTCCAACAAAGATCTACAGGACCTCCTTAGGTCTGTTGAGACCTCAAAGGAACGTCGGTTGTCCACTCCAGGCTGGAATCTAGACGTGGTCCTAAGGTTCCTAATGTCATCAGGATTTGAACCGTTCCAATCAGCCTCTTTTAAGGACCTCACATTAGAAACTCTTTTCCTCGTGTGCTTAGCAACAGGTAAAAGAGTAAGTGAGATCCACGCCTTCAGCAGGAACATAGGTTTCACATCTGAAACGGCTACATGTTCCTTGCGGCTCGGTCTTTTTGGCTAAAACGAGCTTCCTTCCCGTCCTTACCCTAAGTCGTTCGAGATCCCAAGCCTGTCCAACATGGTGGGGAACGAACTAGAGAGAGTACTTTGCCCTGTTAGAGCTCTTAAGTACTATCTAAGAAGGTCAAAACCATTACGAGGACAATCAGAAGCCTTATGGTGTGCTATCAAGAAGCCTTCTCTACCAATGTCTAAGAACTCAGTTTCTTACTACATCAGGCTTCTGATTAGAGAAGCAAATTCTCATCTGAAGGAAGAAGACCTTGCTTTGCTGAAGGTAAGGACACATGAAGTGAGAGCTGTGGCTACTTCAGTGGCCTTCAAACAAAACCGTTCTCTGCAGAGTGTTATGGATGCAACCTATTGGAGAAGCAAGTCAGTGTTCGCATCATTCTATCTCAAAGATGTCCAGTCTCTTTACGAGTACTGCTACACCCTGGGTCCATTCGTAGCAACGAATGCAGTAGTAGGCGAGGGCTCAGCCACTACATTCCCATAATTCCATAACTTTTTAACCTTTCTCTTGAATACTTTTTATGGGTTGTTCGGTCGGCTAAGAAGCCTTCCACATCCTTGTTGATTTGGCGGGTGGTCAATTCTTTCTTGAGAAGCGCCGAGGTTAAAGGTTGTGATGAGGTCCTTTAGTATGGGTTGCAGCCCTGTATACTTTAGCACCTTTGGGTTGATTCAGCCTCCAAGAGGAACGCTGCGCTCAGTAAGGAAGACGAACTTAAAAAAGAGACAGAGTAACGGTTCAATTCGACTTCCTTACCAGGTACTTATTATTTCATTGTTATTTGAGATAACTGTTATATGAAATATGGGATACTTAGCTATCCTTTAATCTTGTACACTGGTTTTCACCCACCCCCCTGGGTGTGAATCAGCTACATGATTATCGGGTAAGTTTAATATTGAAAAATGTTATTTTCATTAGTAAAATAAATTTTTGAATATACTTACCCGATAATCATGATTTAATTGACCCTCCCTTCCTCCCCATAGAGAACCAGTGGGACCGAGGAATAATTGAGGAGGTGTCAACAAGAAGTACTTGAGTACCTGGCCACAGGTGGCGCTGGTAAGTACACCCCCTTCTAGTATTGTGATAGCTGGCGTATCCCTCCATAGAATTCTGTCGGGCAACGGAGTTGACAGCTACATGATTATCGGGTAAGTATATTCAAAAATTTATTTTACTAATGAAAATAACATAATTCTGAAGTTTTTAGCGATGAGTACAGCGCATTTTTTTATCATGAAAAGTGGTTGGAAACTGCACAGCAAATGAATCTTTAAAATTAAACATGAAGGAGCAGGAGGCAGTCGACAGAATTATGTAAAGTACTTTGGCAATGTTTGAACGTTGTTCCAGATAAAAAAAAAAAAAAAAAAAAGAAAAAAAAAAATCCGATTTTAATGCAAGTAGGTAGCAAAAAGCCAGATTTGGAAATCATAGAAAACCAAAGAATTTAAACTTGTACTGAATACACTGTTCAGGTCATCAATGTATGTAAGCCCAGAAAGAGTACAAAAGAGCGGATTTTTGATGTGTTGTCAACTAACATGGATGAATGGTCAATTCTTGCTTACATTTTTCAGAGTTATGGACTTGTGAGAGTTATTCATTCTTTAGACTGTTTTGCTACTTTTAAAATTATGTTGAGGTTTTTAATCTCTAACATTGGTGTCCCGGTACAGAGGGAATTGATGCTTTAACTTGAGGTTTGGTGCTTTATACCAAAGGTTATTAATAAAATGAGAGGTAAAAATTCTTAAGTAGAATATTCCAGAGTGAAAGTCCTCTCCATCTTGACTGTTGATATTAACGAGGGAAACTTTATTGTTAAACTTTGAGTGTTTACGTAACAAAAGGTTATTACACACGGCAAAGAGGGAAATTTTTCGCTGAAATTTAACTTTGATATAGAAGGTAAAGGTTTTTGAAATTACAAGTATATATGTACAATGTTTTATTTTCGGAATCTGCTTTCCAGGATCGTGAATGCAATGAAATGCCAGCAGTTGTCTTTAACGGTGGCATCTAATTTGGACAGGAAATTGGGGGACCTCAGTTGTCATGAACATCTTCTATCAT
>NC_090736.1:106603781-106613781 GCF_036898095.1 Palaemon carinicauda
CAAATTTCTACCTTTGGTACAGGAGGTTTAAAATTATTCAACAAAACTCCTTTGGATATAGTCATTTATAAGCATTATTTTTTTTCGCCTCTGATCATCCAATTCTTATAAGCTGTTATACCCCTTTTGAAAAAAACTAGACACGGGGTTAGTGTTTAAATATAATTGTATGTTAAAAAAAAAATAATGATTAAGAATAATTCTGAAAATCATAATAATGTAATATATAGTATTCTTTATTCAGAGTGTAGCTTATTCTATGTCGGCCAAACATCCAAAGGTCTCTATATCAGATTAACACAGCATTAGGTGACTGTCTCCAGAAGTTCTCTTAATAATGCCTTGGCCTCACGATGGTTAGGGTCAATTCACAGAATTGGATGGTCAGAGGCGAAAAACATAGTCCACGTAAATGACAATATCTAAAGGAATATTATTGAATCCTATTTAATCTCCCGTACCTAAGGTAGAAATTAGAATGAAAGCCCAGGTCGATTTTCCATTAACCCAGTATTATCCTTTTATCTAAAATCTAACATTTTGGGAATTATAAAAATAACTGAAAGCTTTTGGATCCCCTCCTCCTGTATAAATACGATGTCTTTGTGTAAGTATAATCATTGTTGAGTCTGTTGATATCCCTAATGGACGAAAGTACTAACACCGAAGGAGTCTTTCAATTTTTCCTTTTGTGGCTATAATACATTTTATATTCATAACGTGTCAGCTTTCGTGATTTCTACATAGACACAAACACACTTACTTATGTATATTTTTGTTTTTTGACATTCCATTTTGATCACAAGTGTTTTTATTATAATAATTGTAAAAGACCTTAGCTAGCCACATGTCTTTATATACCGTCTAGGTTTCTGTATTTTTATTCTATTAACCATTTTTTAATATTTTGTTTTTTGATACCAAAGCAATTTTGAGCAAAAAATGTATTATTAATTTCTAATGTAAATAAAATTTCGTGTTTTATGTAGCCCTGATGATGGGAATGGATTCCCGAAACGTTGGTGTAGAATAAATATGTAAGATGATCCGAAGTCTTCCTGCTGTCCTCTTCATCTTTAAACTTAAGCTTGCCAGAAGCGAAAATCTTACTAGTTACACACACACACACACACACACACACATATATATATATATATATATATATATATACATGAATTGTTGAACTTACTGTCAAGAGATGTGGCTGAAATCTATAATGAAATTTGAAAAAATTCTTAAAGAAAAGGCTTTAACTACGAACAAAACAAAATAGATCAACAAGGAATGGAAGTCAATGACAATTTGGCAATATGTAATGGTGTGGAGGTGGTTTGGTTATTTAAGGATAGAGACAGTTTCTTGATGTAAAGAGATTCCAAGAGATTAGGAACGAATGTATGTATATGCATATATATATATATATTATATATAAAATATAGATATACTGTATATATATATATATATATATATAAAATATAGATATACTGTATATATATATATATATATATATAACGGATTTTGAGCGAAGCGAAAAATCTATTTTTGAGTGATATAGCCATGTCGTCCTGATGGAAGTTCCTATAGGGTAGCTTCCTTGGGTATATTACAACTACGGCGATATTCCCAGAGAATTTACCTTAAGGTACCAGAATTCTAACTCCTGGAGCGAATATCCCTCATAAAAGGGATATCGCGACATATCAGAGGACGTATTCTTGACACGCCACATGGCAATTTGCACCCTAAACAGAGATTACGTATCGAGGGGTCAATTGGCAAGAAACGAAAGTGGGAAAGAAAAAGGGGAAGCCGCTACCAAGGCTCCCTATTCTCCAGTTTCGTAAGCGTGCCTGGCGCCAATCCTGGCGCCATCTGTATTCCTTGTAGCGTACACGAGGTGCTACAGATATTGTATGAAGGCAGGGGTCCTACAGCCCTTTCATAGAAAGAGAAGGGCGGGTCCATCAGGACGACATGGCCATATCACATAAAAATAGATTTTTCGCTTCGCTCTAAATCCGTTTTTTGGGCTCAAACCATGTCCTCCTGATGGAAGTATACCAGAGCATTACTGTATCTGTGGATTCTCAGAACGTGCCGTACTCCCCGGAGGTAATTTTTCCCCGGTCGACTAGACCTAGAGACCTAAGATGTTACCGTTATACATCTTTTAAACTAACTATAAACCATGTTAGAGCTTCCTGCCCCCTACAGGGAAGAGTCCTACTAGACTCTGGAAAAGTCTCGAAGAGTACATATACCTATGTATGAATACCAGGCAATCTAATATAGTGGTCTCACCCTATATTAAGTAAAGCATAGTTTGTAAAGAACCACTGCGTCAATATGAAATATCGACCAGTTCTTCGCACAATACTTGTATTGGACAAAGGTTTATATCCGCATAGGAGGAAACTTGTAAAACCGCCACTGTCCCCTTATGGGACGGAGTCCTCCCGTTAAGGGAAAGCATAAACCAATGCAATATAGCTTGCATAAAGGAACAATTCTATTAAAATTATCCCAGATAAAGTACATAGAATGAATGCTCAATTATACCAACAAATTGACACAGGTGAAGGAGACGCAAGGGTCCTCAAGAACAAGTTTATTGACAGACGATAAATAGACAGGTTAACTACAATTATATATATATATATATATATATATATATATATATATATAAGAAGAGGATAACCCAAAACTTTAAGCATAAGTATGATAGTAAACAGAACTTGTTTATCTGAAAGAAAAAACATTAATAACACTTTTAAGATACCAAGGTATCAAAGTCATAAAAGTCTGTATTACAAATCAATCACATTAGCGTTAGAAACGCTCGGCACACATGTCTGCACTTATGCTAGGTTCACCTTTGGAAATGGAACAGTCTACGTGGGCAACTCAGTGCCCTCACTTAGTTTGTAGTACAGTAGGTAACTACACACTCACCCTGGAATTAATCGTCCCAATCAAAACCACTGTTCCTCGCAGAGTTAAACAGTAGGGGTTAACGACGCGACCCACTGCTACCACAGATCTCTTTAGTTCCTCTACTTGCTTCGCATAGTGGCAAAAGAACACTCTGGAAGACTTCCAGCCAGTTTATGAACGGAGATGTTCAAAATCCATACAATTAAAGAAATTTAAGGATGAGGCAACTTTCCTCGGATCGTGACCTGCGGGTGTAGTGTCAGGATCCGCTCTGCGAATAAAATATGTGATTCTCGCTCTGAGTTGATTTAGAGATAAATTTGAGCCTGATGTTTCTCCCCTGAATAGTTAACCACCCTTGAAGTCTGAAGTTCTATGAAGATAGACATTTAGGCATTCTACTGGACATAGAGATGCATCTTCTTTCAGAGGGCAGATTCTCCAGGGACCCCCACCTGTTGGTGGGTAACTCATTCTTGGCGAGAAACGTAGGATCCGGAAACAGGTTCAGTTCTCCCCCATCCAGGAACTGAACACGACCTGCCTCTCTCGAGAGGGCTACAATCTCACTAACCCTGGCCCAGGACGCGAGTGCAAATAGGAAAATAACTTTTTGTGTCAAATCCTTTAACGCACACTCCTCATTGCTCAACAGAGAAGCGAAATGAAGAACTTTGTCTAAAGACCATGAAATGGGCTTTGGAGGTGCTGAAGGTCTGAGCCTAGCGCAGGCTTTCGTAACCTAGGTCAACCTGGAAGGCATATAGAATGGGTCTTGTCAAAGCAGACTTACACGCCGAAATCGTGTTAGCTGCCAACCCTTGACCATGGAGGTGGATGAAGAAAGATAAGCAGAAGTCTGTCGAGATCTCCTGCAGACTCTTCGCCTTGACAAAGGCCACCCATTTTCTCCAAGATGACTCATATTGCCTTCTAGTAGATTTGCACTTATATTCCTCTAGGAAGTCTATGCTGGCTTTCGAAATCCCGAAACGCTTTCTCACCGCTAGGGAGAGAAAATCATGAGCTGCAGGGTCCGGGTTTTCTGTAATGAAGCGCAGACAGTCGACTTATGGACTCGCTGGGTCAGAACTGGATCTGGTAGCGGTACAAACTTCAGCCGCAGTTCCAATGCCAGGGGGAACCAGACGCTGTTTGGCCACTTGTGAGCCACTATTGCCGCTACCCCCCTTGAAGGATCTCAGTTTGTTGAGGACCCTCAACAGAAGGTTGTGAGGAGGGGAACAGATAAATCCTGGACCATCTGTTCCAGTCGAGGGACATCGCGTCCACTGCTTCCGCTAAGGGGTCCTCGTACGGGGACAAGTACAGGGGCAACTTCTTGTTGTCTTTCGTTGCAAAGAGGTCTATCTGCAGTTCTGGGACTTGATTCAGAATGAAGGAGAATGATCCTGCGTCTAAGGACCATTCCGAATCTATCGGTGTGAACCTGGATAGAGCGTCCGCTGTCACATTGCGGACTCCTTGAAGGTGAACTGCCGACAGGTACCACATTCTTCTTTTCCGCCAATCGGAAGATGGCCAACATCACCTGCTTGAGAGGTGGTGACCTCGATCATTGCCGATTCAAGCATCTCACAACTACCTCGCTGTCCATCACCAACCTTATGTGGATCGAGTGACGCGGGGAGACTTTCTTTAAGGTAAGGAGCACTGCCATAGCTTCTAGAAAGTTTATGTGAAAGGTCTTGAATAGCTTGGACCAAGTCCCCTGGACTTTTTTCCGATGAGAGTGACCTCCCCATCCCTCCTTCGAGGCGTCTGAGTGAATCGTCACCGACGGGGGAGGTGGCTGAAGAAGAACCGACTTCTTTAGATGTCTGGCTTGGGACCAAGGCCTGAGAAGAGTACGCAGCCGAAGCAGAACTGGTCTTCTCAGATCTCTTCGCGCGTTTGATGCATAACTTCTCCAAACTCCGGTTGCATCCTTTAGCTGTGCTCTTAGCACTGGGTCTGTCACCGAAGCAAACTAGAGAGAACCCAGTACCCTCTCCTGTTCGCGTCTTGATATCCTTTCGGAATCTAGAAGTCTCTTGACAGAACCCGCTATCTCCTTCCTTTTCTTCGCCGTGATGGAGAAACAGTGTGACATTAGGTCCCATTGGATTCCCAGCCACTGGAACTTCTGAGATGGAGAAAGTCGAGACTTTTTTCTGTTGATCTTGAAGCCTAGGTACTCTAGGAACTGGATCACTTGTCTGGAAGCTTGCAAGCATTCTGTCTTGGATGCTGCCCACACCAGCCAGTCGTCCAGGTAGGCTACTACCTGAATTCCCTTTATGCGTAATTTTTTGAGAGCTACGCTCGCAAGCTTCGTGAAAATCCTTGGGGCTATATTTAGCCCGAATGGCATGGCTCTGAAGGCGTATAGTCTTCGTTGTAGCCTGAACCCTAGGTAGGGGGAGAGTCGACGGTTGATTGGAACGTGCCAATAGGCGTCTGACAAGTCTATAGAGACGGAATATGCCCTCTTGGGCAGTAAGGTCCTTATGTGTTGCAGTGTTCGAATCTTGAATTTGCAATTCACTATGAACTTGTTGAGTGGCGACAAGTCCAGAATGACTCTGAGTTTTTCCGAGTCCTTCTTGGGAACACAAAACAGCCTCCCTTGGAATTTGATGGACTTCACCCTTCGGATCACTTTTTTCTCCAACAGTTCTTGTATGTACTCCACCAGAACGGGGGTGGAGTGTTGGAAAAACCGAGGGCACGGGGGTGGAGTGCTGTACCAGCTCCAGCCCAGTCCGTTCTTGAGTAGGCTGTGGGCCCAGGGATCGAAGGTCCACCGATCCCGAAAATTCTGAAGTCTCCCTCCTACCGGCATCATCTCACTTGGACTGCCGTCCTGAGGTCTTGCCTCCCTGACCGCGACCACCCCTGAATAATCTTCCCCTTGAGGGGCGCCTAGACGAGCCTCTGGCTACTCCTCTAGGCTTTGCTCGAAAGGAAGTAGACTGCCCTTCGAACGTTGGGATGAATGCCGTGGACTGTGTCGACACAGCCTGGGGTACCCACTGGAATGTGGTCGGGGTTTGTGACACCATCTGGGGCACTGAAGGCAATGGCAATTGCAGTTGCTGTTGCTGTCTAAGAGGCTTGGCTGGCCGAGACGGTAGCCTAGTCCTCATATTCTTCCTCTTTGGTTGAGGACCCTCATCCGGGGAAGACTTTCTTTTGATAGCCAGGCCCCACTTCTGGAGAAGGTTTCTATTCTCCGAGGGAGCCTTATCAACAAGTTTTTTGACCAATTCGGTAGGGAAAAGGTCTTTGCCCCAAATGTTGGAGGAGATTAGTTTCCTTGGCTCGTGCCTCACGGTAGCCGAGGTGAACACGAACTCCCTATTAGCTCTCCTCGCCTTGACGAAGCCATAAAGATGCTTCATCACTGTGGCCAGATGAGTCTTGGCCACTACCATTAACATTTCATGGACCTTGGGGTCACTTGCCATCGTCTCAAGAGTAGTCTGAAGAGACATTGAGGCAGCCAGTCTTTCTTTTGTCTCGAGCTCTCTCCGCAAAAGAAAGTCAGACAGCTGAGGGAGGTCCTCGCCGAACTAACGTCCGGCAATATCAGCCTCCAACTTCCCAACTGAGAAGGTAAGATGGACGTCTTTCCAGTCTTTGTGGTCCATAGGCAGGGCCAGCAACAAGGGTTTACACTCCTCCAGGGAGGGGCAAGGCTTGCCGGCCTCGACTGCTTTTAGTACAGCTGCAAACCCTTTCTGTAAAAAGGGGAAGGCTCTAGCAGGAGAGGACACAAAGGAAGGGAGCTTCTTACTCAATGCAGCTACCTTTGAGTTCGAGAAGCCCCTCTCTTTCATCGAGGATGAAAGCAAAGCTTGAGCCTTAGCATGGTCCATCACTATGACCTCCTTCGGCTCTGTCTCCTCCTTTGAAGCTGGTTCCTTCCTCAGCCGGACATAACAGTCCGGATATGACCCCTTGCTGGGCCAGAATTCCACCTCCTCTAGGGGAACTGAGCCCAACTTATCCGAGATGACGATCTTTCCAGTCGTCATCGGCATGTGCTCAGCATACCTCCATGGGTTAGCATCTGAGCACAAGGGAAGGTCTTTCACATTGAGCCTTTTCTGGGGTCCATGTGATGCTGCAAGTCTCTGCATCTGCAGTTCCATTGCAGCCGCCTTCTCCAGATTCTCCTTCTGCATTTGTTGGATCATTCCAACAATGGAGGAGAGGGCCTGTCCCAGCTCTACTGGGAGAGCGGCCGATGTTGAGGGAATAGGCTCCGGGATCTGAACCGGGGTATCCGACATCTCGTCGACCTCTTCCTCTACAACATCTGGGGCTTGAACTTCATCCTGGGCTTCTGCCAGGAGGTCTTCCTCCAGATGCTCGTCAACGTCAGACATCCTGTCATCCAACTGGATGTCTTGCATAGCGACCGCGACCTCAGCATCCACCTGGATCTGAACTTGGGGGATCTCCTCTTGAGGCTGGGGAATCACTGCATCAGCTGATGCCCTAGGGAAAATATACGCCCTCATCTTCTCATTTGGAAGATAAGGTCCAGAGGTGTTCTTCTGGAAGCCCCTTACCCAGGTACGAAGCTTCTCCCTTGCTATATCCCTTGATTCTGCCGTCCTAGGGGAATCAAAGGCCTCAGTAATCAGGTTAGTGCACACGGTACATAACTGAGGGTCCCAATACTGGAGATCACCCTTGGAGACAGCGCATGCTGCGTGCCTCCTACAAAACTCATGTCCGCAGAGGTTCTTAATGCGGACGTTGCAGAAAACACTTCCACACTTCGAAGGGTCCTCCTGTAAAGAGAAGAAATTTCCATGAGTATCAATGGAACTATGTATCACTGGATATACATAGTTAGCATAACAATTCAGAAAGGAAAGACACACACTTGTGTTTCCTTCACAACCAATTGTTGCAGCCTTCCAAATAATAAAATCGTGTGGTTAATCTCTTCTAGAATAACCACTGAAAAGTTTCCAGAGGAAACAGGTGTAGCTCCCACCTAAGCAATGATTTTAAAATCCTGGATAATAGACAAGAAAGAACTCACTTTCTTATCTGTAAGGCAACAGCAAAGGGCAGTGCAAGAAAACACAAAAGTGTTAGAACACACAGTGCTGTACCAAAACTTATACTATAGTTTTCTTCTTATAGTATATGTTATACTGAAGAATACTGGTACAGTATAGAAAGTGCCGGCCGGCACACACCATAGCTAGCTTTAAAGTATACTACTTAACAGCTATAAGGCGGCAGAACGCTGGTTCAAATGCATGTTACTGCCGGCCGGCAACTGCCAATGTCGGCCGGCAATGACTGCCGGCCGGCAACTACACAAGGTAGTACCCGGCTGCCGGCCACTGCTCATAGCAACCGGCAGACAAGAGCTGACATTAGCCGGCCGGCGAAGGTAAACAACCGATGCCGGCCGGCAGCAAAAGAACCAGAGGACTACGACTGCCCGGCTGCCGGCCTCATAGGCCGGCAGCCGGGTCGGGTACAGCACTAGAAGAAAACAGAATGGATGCCGGGATAAGAGCGTACACTACCTCGAAGCCCGGCAATCCGAAAGAGTGCATATAAGGAAGGGGAGAATCTAATTCAGGCTTCCTGACCAATGCCATCTGACTCTACAGGCAGGCATGAATGAGGGACCAAGGGAGGTCCGGGCAGCACTCAAAGCAGAAGATCCTTGCCGGCCGGCAGCTCTGAGTCAATTCCACATCCTAACCTATCCTAGGTCCAGATGTAGAATGACGTACAGTACTGTAATGGCTAGGCCATTACGGAGATAGAGGGGGAAGGGACAAAAGAGGGTCCTACCAACCTTGCTTTAGTGAAGGATCACCCGCAGCCAAGAAAACTCATCTTAGCCTAAGGGAGATCCAAGGAGGGAGGCCAGCAATACTTGCCAGCTCCCAGAGAACCAAAGCAAGGAAGGTGTTGCTACTCCCAGGGAAAGAATCTTATCCTCCCCCGAGAACAGCAACAAGGACTAGTCTGCTATATCACAAAAGAAGGAATCATCTCGTACAGAAACCTTCGGTAGTGACCTAAGGAGGCTAAGCCTCCTATGTCTGTGTCAGGCCAGCGAGGGAGACTCTACCCCAAGCCAGACAAACACAGACTCAGACTAAAAACTCTGTTGTTCTTTCCCTCTCTGAAACCAGACTTACTGGAACAGGAAGGTACAGTAACACCCCAGTATAGTTTTATCGAAAGTTAATTCAGATAAACCACTTAGGGATAAGCCGAAGGCTTAAACAGAGGGAAAGGGATTGCATACCTTCTCCGAAGAAAAGAAAGCAAGCGGGGAGTATGAGAAAGTATACTAAGGCTCCATAAGCAACTTAGCCTAGGCACCAAGAGAATCGATTACCTAAATCACCGAAACTCACTCGTATACTATCTTGGAAATATTCAACATAATCTTAAATGTATAAAAAACAGCCTAAAGCTTCAACAAAATTTTAATACACTCGGAAAAACCAAAATCATGCATGAAGTACTAGGACCAAACGACTAGGCTACATGGCCTAGCGTAGGCCAGAATTGGCGAATACTTCGCCAAAATAACACTAAAGCACGAAAGGAAATCCTATGTAACGCTAAATAGCTAAAATTTATTAAAGCAAAACAACCGGGAATGTCGCTCTGGCTAACTAAAACTAATACCTAGCGAGCGACAGCGTCCATGACGCCTCCGGTAGGCTACGGCTCTTGTAACAAAGATTAATCCTATTAATCACTTAAATATTTACCAAGAGCCTACATTTATACATAAAAGACATGGTACTCAACTTATCAGAGGCCGACGAAGTTGGAGAAGCCATGAAAAGCTGAATAAATCCAAGATTTGCGAGAAACACAGGAAAAAACACCGAGTTGTTAAGCTACGCAAAAAGGAATACAGATGGCGCCGGGATTAGCGACAGGCACGCTTACGAAACTGGAGAATAGGGAGCCTTGGGAGCGGCTCCCCCTTTTTCTTTCCCGATTTTGTTTCTTGCCAATTGACCCCTCGATATGTAATCTCTGTTTGGCGTGCAGATTG
>NC_090736.1:106618781-106638781 GCF_036898095.1 Palaemon carinicauda
ATATATATATATATAGATATATATATCTGTGTGTTTGTGTTGTGTGTGCGTGTTTGTACCTGTTTGTGTGTAAAATAAACCTGTAATTTACGAAAAAGGACATTTATTTTCTATTTAAGACAGCTAGCTATAGAGGGAATTACTTGTGTTAAAGATGAGTAATTCATCATTATTTTAGATTACCGATTTCACTTCAATGAAATGATGAAGGCTATTTGAAGATTCTAAAAATTTCTTGATATCTGGAGAACAGGAAACCAAAGCTAAAATATCATCATATGTTTTGCCTAAGAGATATCATATTCTAAATTGTAAGGCTAAATTTCAGTATAAGAAATTCTACGGAGAAAAAGAATAGGATAAAACATATGACAGAAGGAGACCCTTCCGAAGACTATATATTTGGAAGGAAAGCTGACCATTACATTTTCCTATATCGGAAATTTTAAGTTTATTATATCCATAGTATTTACACGCAAATATTTATATTGTAATATATATATATATATATATATATGTGTGTGTGTGTGTGTGTGTGTAAGTTTGTTAGCGTCAGGTTTCGATTTCCTTTTATGGCTTCTCGTGGCATGGTTGGTTTCAACCTGGTCTTTCATTAGAAGGGGCTAGCGTTTGATCCCAAGTATGAGGTAGAAATTTATTTCTATTTGAACACGATGTTGTGTTGATATTTATCCATATTGACTCATTAGGGGTAATTTGAATGAATTACTACCAATTGTGTCACGTGGTGAGCCAGGGAAATCGGGTAAAACTCGCTGGTAAGAGACTGATGTCTCGCCAGGTAAATCCTCGGACAGCTAGTTAGCGTCAGGTTTCGATTTCCTTTTATGGCCTCTCGTGGCATGGTTGGTTTCGACCTGGCCTTTCATTAGAAAGGGCTAGCGTTCGATCCCGAGTATGAGGTAGAAATTTATTTTTATTTGAACACGATGTTGTGTTGATATTTATCCATATTGACTCATTAGGGATAATTTGAATGAATTACTACCAATTGTGTCACGTGGTGGGCCGGGGAAATCGGGTAAAACTCGCTGGTAAGAGACTGATTTCTCGCCAGGTAAATCCTCGGACAGCTAGTTAGTGTCAGGTTTCGATTTCCTTTTATGGCCTCTCGTGGCATGGTTGGTTTCGACCTGGCCTTTCATTAGAAAGGGCTAGCGTTCGATCCCAAGTATGAGGTAGAAATTTATATATATATATATATATATATATGTATATATATATATATATATACATATATACACAAATACATATATATATATATATATATGTATATATACATATTTATATATATATATATATATATGTGTGTGTATATATATATATATATATATACATATATATATATATATATATACATACACAAATATATATATATATATATATATACATATATATATATATATATAGATATATATATATGTGTATATATATATATATATATGTATATCAATATATATATATATATATATATACATATATATATATATATATATAGATAGATATATATATATATATATATATCAATATATATATATACATATATATATATATATATATATCATTATATATATATATATATATATATATTCCTTCCTGAATATTCGTTTAGTACTACAATTCAAATAAAATTACCTTTAATAAGACTTTAAATTAAAAACAAAAATACTCATCCCTAGTGTTAATTTTCCTAATAGATGTTGATAGAATTTTCCAGTAAAAAAAAACTGTAAATTAGAGATAAATTTTTCATATAAATATTTCCATCGTTAAACCTTTCTGCAGTAGTTTAAAGTGAACCTTATCCTACAAACATCAAAGAAATATAATCAGATCTCGAAACACTGGATAATGTTCTCCATACTTCCAGCTTTCCATAAATTTCGGACCACGTCGATATTTTTTGTCTCTTGGATAAATTTGGCCGTTGCTAAATGTAGCAATGAAACTATTTTCATACAAATGTGTTTTGTCCATCGAGGAAAATTCAAATATTGAAAGGATAAAATTTAACCCATCCATAATAAGCTCAGGTCCACTCGTAAACATAAGATAACTATTTTTCACGGCATGTATCACAGAATTTTCTGCTGCTTGCTATGTGCAAACTTTTAGCGTAAATTGTAAAAACCAAAGTAAAAGTTCCTATTATAGTTTTCTTCACAGGTGTATGCCTGAAATTTTCTCAAGAGCTTTATAAGGCCTAATTAAGTTTATATTATTCATGCCGTGAGCTTTGTTAATACGCACAATCACAAACAGTAACTAATATACACGTACACAGCAGACAAACACATGCACACAGTTTTGTTGTTCCTTGGCTCTCTCTCTCTCTCTCTCTCTCTCTCTCTCTCTCTCTCTCTCTCTAAACAAACGTGTAAAGAGCTTGTCAACACATCTTCAACACAGTTTTTCACCTTTAATAAAATTAGATAGTTTAAACGTGGTCCTTGGTTCTCTCTCTCTCTCTCTCTCTCTCTCTCTCTCTCTCTCTCTCTGAGCAAATGTGTAAAGAGCTTGCCAACACAACCTCAACACAAATTTTTACCTTTAATAGAATCAAAAAGTTTAAACATGTTCTCTCTCTCTCTCTCTCTCTCTCTCTCTCTCTCTCTCTCTCTCTCTCCCTCGAACAAATGTGTAGAGTTCGTCAACACAAGTTCAACACATCTTTTTGCCTTTAATAGAAATTAAAAGTTTGAACGTGAACTTGTCTATATTCTAGGCAATGTAAAGTGGTAGTGTATCATTTGACAGTGAACTGTGAATTTTACATCTTTTAACTTAGTCTTATTTAAAGGAGAAAAGTAAAAGTTTTTAGGACGCCTGTTAAATTTTATCCAACTTTGCGCATGCACAAGAGTGTCCTTCATTATAAGCACGAAAATTTTTTACTATTTGTTGAAAAAAACTGTCCAGCACTGTCTCATTTCTGGAGAATCCCATACGGGATTTTCTCCATGCAAATTAAAAAAAAAAAAGAGGAATATCTACAAAAGTGGTGTCTTGAACTAGGTTTCAAAAAGGTATGGGAAAAAAAGACGAACTTATCGACATGATTCTTGAGACTCTTCGATCTTCCTAACCAACCTTTCAGGATAGATAGGTCCAAGTTGAACGGTCGACTGAATATAGCGTTTCGCAAATGGTGGAGAGAGAGAGAGAGAGAGAGAGAGAGAGAGAGAGAGAGAGAGAGAGAGAGAGAGAGAGAGAGCCTTACCTTATCCTTACCTTATTTTTGGTTTGGGTTCCCCCAGGTCCCTCAGTGTGAGGCAACTCGTATATCCACCAGAGAGTTGCTAATGCATCTTCCGGTGTATTTTGCATCTTCCAGTCTTGGATGGTCTGGGAGGCATCTTAGGTATTTATCGAGCTTATTCTTAAACACATCTACGCTCACTCCTGATATGTTTCTTAGATGAGCTGGCAGCACTATAATAGTCGCTGCATTATCGATGCTGGTGCGTAGTGGATTAATGTCCTGTGCGCCTTTCTTAGTTTACCTGGTATATTTTTTGGCACTATTAATCTACCTCGGCTTGCTCTTTCTGATATTTTTAGCTCCATGATGTTTTCAGTAATTCCTTCTATTTGCTTTCATGCTTATATTATCATGTAGCGTTCTCTTCTCCTTTCTAGACTGTATAGTTTTAAAAATTGCAGCCTTTTCCAGTAGTCAAGGTCCTTAACTTCTTCTATTCTAGCAGTATAGGACCTTTGTACACTCTCTATTTGCGCAATATCCTTTTGGTAGTGTGGGTACCATATCACATTGCAGTAATCGAGTGTACTACGTATATAAGTTTTGTAAAGCATAATCATGTGTTCAGCTTTTCTTGTTTTAAAGTGTCTGAATAACATTCCCATTTTTGCTTTACATTTAGCCAACGGTGTTGCTATTTGGTCGTTGCATAACATATTCCTATTAACATTACACCAAGGTCTTTAATTGCTTCCTTGTTTGTGATTGTCTCATTATTAGGTCCCTTGTATGCATATACCATTCCTTCTCTGTTTCCATAATTTATTGATTCGAATTTATCGGAGTTAAATACCATCCTATTTATCTCCGCCCATTCATATATTTTGTTTAGATCTCTTTGTAGTGAGTTCCTATCTTCATCACAAGTAATTTCTCTACTTATTCTTGTGTCATCGGCGAAACTTCTCACTACAGAGTTTTCAACATTACAGTCTATGTCTGAGATCATAATAACAAACAGCAGAGCAGCTAATGCCGTACCTGTGGCACACCAGATATTACCTGGGCTTCATCTGATCTCTCGTCATTTGCAACCACCATCTGTTTTCTGTTTTCCAGGAATTCTTTTGCCCATTTTCCTATCTTTGGTCACAATATTATGCTTTCTCATTTTTTTCTCCAATATGTTATGGTCTATCTTGTCAAAGGCTTTTGCAAAATCTAAATAGATCACATCTGTGTCTTTTTCATTTATCATATTTTTGTATGTTTTCTTAGTGTGCTATCAGTTGGGTTTGTGTACTTTTTCCGGGCACAAAACCGTGTTGACCCATATTAAACAAATTATTTTTAACCAAATGATCCATTATTTTCTTTTTTATTACCGTCTTATACACTTTCATAATATGTGATTTTAGACTAACAGGTCTATAATTGCTTGCCTCTAGTCTTGATCCACTTTTGAAGATAGGGGTTATATAGGCTAATCTATGTTTAACATATATCTCGCTCATATCTACACTTTGTCTTAGCAGTATTGCAAGCGGCTTCACGATAGTGTTTGCAGTTTTTTTTAACAAAATCGCTGGAACTCCATCTGATCCGGCTGCCGATCCCTTTTTAATTTCATTTATAGCCTTGACAATATCTGCTTCATTAATATCTATATCCGTTATATATTCAACATTTTCTTCTCTCATTTCTGTTTCATTATTCTCATTCGCAATTCTTGGCTTGAACTCACACTTATATTTTTCTGCTAATATGTTGCATATTTCCTTTTTTTTCATTCGTTAGCCGTCCTTCAATTCTTAGAGGGCCTATTTCTAATCTCCCTTTATTCATCTTTTTTTGCATAGGAGTGAAGTACTTTGGGGTTTCTTTTTATATTTTGAAGTGTCCTTTCTTTTAAGTCCCTTTTTTTTCATTTTCTTTCGACTGTATAATCTTTTGTTCTGCATTTTCTATCTTACATTTTATTTCCCTCATTTTCCACACATTTTTTTCTTTTGCAAGATTTTTCTTCCACTTTCTAATTTTCTGTAATAAGATCCTTCTGTCTCTTTGTATGCACGTCTTTTGTTTATTGTTTTTTTTTCGGTACATATTTTTCAACAATTTTCTCCAGTATTTTGTACAGTATGTCCGTATTTACCTGTATATTATCACTTACAAATACATTTTTCCATTCTTTATTCAGTTCATAATTTATTTCTGACCATTTTATATTCTTACTGTAAAAATTATATTTTCCGTATCCTTCCCAAAGTTTTGCGCTTTTATTAATTCTGTGATCACTTGCTTTGGAATGGACTATCAATTCTATGACATTGTGGTCTGAAATTCCCGTGTTATACACTATTACTTCTTTAACATAATTCACCTCATTCACAAATACTAGATCAAGGACATTTTCCTTTTTTGTTGGAATGTGGTTTATTTGTTGCATATTATGTTCTAATAGCATATCTTGAAGCTTTTCAAATTGTCTCTTATCTTCTGCGCTACTATTACTCTCTTTTTTATATGTATACATACAACCACTTTCTTCTATCCGTTCTTTCCAATCCACGAAAGTAAAGTTAAAATCTACGGATAGGAGTATATTCCAGTCTTTATGGTTTCTACATATATCATCTATTTTTTTTCTATTATTATGTCAAACTCCTTAGTATTTAGGGGTCCGTAAACTACAATATTCACTAGTTTTTAAAATTCAAATTCTACCGCAATCAATTCACATTCTGTGTTGCTGTATTTTTCACAGACTTTTCCTTGATTTTTGTCTCTTCCATATATTACGGTTCCCCCTTGAAACAGCTTTTGCACTCTGCTAATGTTATAATTATTGAACGGAGCGACTGTGTTTCCTTGCTTGAAGATAAGTAACTCAGGCTCCAGGTACTCCTTATGTCAGCCATTAAATCTATCTCCTCAAGGAACGTTATCCTCCAGTCCCACACACGAGGGAATGCTTCTATTAACAAATAGTAATGCTTTTGCTGCACAAGCTTTGGGATTAAGTAGCCCAAGTCTATAGACCTTGGAGTAGCCACTGTTCTGTCCGCACAATTAGGATCGCAAATATTGACATCGTCATGTGATGGGTTTCTCAAAATCTTCAGTGGGTACCAAGCAGTTGTATCCTATGCTGCGGTATCCAAGATAGCTTGCAGAAATTAACACCCAAAGGTATATTTGACAGGCTTGGCTCAATTGTGATAGAATCAAAGTAAGTAAATGAAAACATGTATATAAATATTTGTGACTTTGCTCTCATTCCTAATGCCAATGTTGATGATGAGTTCATAAACAACTTTAATAATAAAGTGTCAACTTAGAACGCAAATAATTTTATTCCATTATTCAAAACTAATCCGCAATATAGACTAGGGACAGGTGAAGTTGATTGCATGTGTTTTAATGATATATGAAAACGATGATAACATTTACATAGATTCGGCATCACCAGATTACTTAATATTACCTCTTAACAATAACCATTGCTTGAACGACACGGACACTGGGAAATCATAATAAGCCAAAGTATGCTCACGTCTTCATATAAAAACAACGGAAAATTAACCTTAAAGAGAATTACCCAAGGAAGACTAAGTATGAACCTTCAAGATATCTCCCTTGTAAACGCTACACGTGAGAGGAAGGAGAAACTTACCACCAAATTCCAGACAATCCAATTTTCGATCATACTCAAGGCATCACTAGGACTTATCTGCTAAGAATTTCTATTGAAGATACCGAGATGTCGATGTAAGCACCAAAAATCCTCACTCTAGATGTGATGGTCAAAACAGCTACTTGGACTCGCAAAACTATTGTCATTCACATCAACAACATGAAGGTTGGGCTGGCTTGCGAATGGAGCGTCCTCATAGCCATTATCATCCACGTACTTGCTAAAAATATGGAGAGAATAATCACACTATCAAATTGCAGAAACGCCAATAGAGGTAAATGTAATCAGTGTAATGAACATGCACCTAAAACCCGACTGTGCCCCTATAAAGTATACCAGCCAATGAAACCCATGATGAAGCATGACCATCCAAAAGTCAAACTTCTAAACGCACAATCATTGATAGGTAATTTTGATTGGATTGAGGCCCACATACTAAGCAAGGATACTGACACAATGTGTACCAGCAAGTCATAGCTTTTTCCCATTATTGCTGATCTCTTTAAAGACATACCTGGATATTCGGTTTACTGGTGTGATGCGGGAAGGGGTGGAGGAGTTCGTGCGAATATGGAGGAGTGTTTTAAAATGAATGTACTCTTGAAAGACCTGGTGGTGTCGAGGATGTTTTGATGACTGTACGGTATACGAACTTTCATTTTTTTTTTATAATTGAATATGTGTATCGTCATTCATATACCACAAGTAACTCTTACTTATTTATATGAAGTTTTTACAATGGATTTACGCAACAAACCTCTTTTGATCATGGGTGATTTCAACGATGGTCAGTTTCTCCTAATATTGAAAAAAATAACCCATTGCCAACATTCACCCCAGCCGATTACCATCTACTTCCTCAACATTAATAGACCTTGTAATTACTGATATATCAAATTTTGTCAGCTACTCTGTGATTTCATGCCTCGTGGGTGATCATGAGCTTCTTACTATCACTCAAAACATAGAGGAAGAAAAGAGACCTCCAGCTATTAGAACATTTCGGTCTTTAAGAAATTATTCTCAAAATAAGGTTTGTGACCTCATTAATACAGAGGCTTTGAATTACATGTTACATACTGACTCTTCTTATGAACAAATCTCAGTTTTAACGAATATTTTCATAAATTGCTTAGATTTTAGGATTCCTTTTGAAACTAAAGTGATTAAACGGTCCCACTGTCCTTGGATGGACGATCAAATAAAGAAGGGAATAAAAGTCAGAAATAACATTCATAAACAATTTAAGAAGAATAAGGAAAACTCCATAGCTGAAAATAACTATCCAAAAAAAGAAAAAAAAGGGTGTAAATAAATATAATATCCGTTAGTGAACCGAAATATTTCAAAGAACAATTTTTGAGATGCAAAGATAATACTAGTGGTACATGAGGCCTTATCAAGAAAATAACTCCTTAAAATAGATGGATTTTTCAGTGGTTTTGAAACTGGCCTAAAAATAAAGAGGAATTCAAGAAGCACTTTGCCCAGATAAGGGAATACACTTCCAGGAAATATCAGGAAACCTCGGTAGATTCTGATTTGCTAATAAATAATTGCCACCCATTACCATCGAACAATCTACATATGTTTAGCCATTCAGAATCGACATTCTAACATTGACAAAAAAAAACTTAAAATTAGCACATTTTTTATGGCTCTGACGTGATACTTTTTCGTTTACCGATCGATATCTTACCGGTTACTATTCATCACCTTATTATAATTGTATATACAATACATCGTAGGTGTACTTCCGAAGTTTTAAAGCATTCTCCTGTGGTTCCAGAGATGCTGAAAATATACGTAGCTAAACATTTATTTATCTACTGCCATCCCTTAAAATATACCAGAATAAATAATTGTGAACCAGCTGATTGATTTCCTTGATTCCACTAAAATACTCGCGGAAACATTGCAAACAAGAAAATATTCCATGTTTTACTTTTTTACATCTCGAAAGCCTTCGACAGTTTCAATCAACAAAATCTAATAAAAAATTCCAAGCTCCAAACATCCATTCATTTTGGTTTAACAACTATCTTGATGATAGAATTCATTCCGTAGGTATTAGATTAATCATATCCTCTCTCAAAAATAAATTTTGGAGTCTTTCAGGGAGGAGTCTTAGGATCTTTATTATTTTTAATCTATATAAAGGATTTACCCAAAAGCATTCATGACTGCCTCCTTGTTTGATATGCAAACGATACTCACATTTTACTGACAGGACAAATTGATAAAATCTATGGAACTCCACAAAAAGGTGAGGAGGTTTTAGTTAGTGCAAAGGCATATAATAATAATAACGGGGCACTGTTAAACGAGAGCAAAACTCGACCGATTTTCTTTGGCTCAAGGCAGTATATATCCCGTGTTCCAAATAACAACAATATAAGTCTTAGTATCGTCACCCTTTTCCCTTCACAAAACTTCAGTATCCCAACTTTTAATGTTTATATAAAAAAAAATTAGGAAAAAGTAACAGACACACTGCTATCCATTAACCGTGTTAAGGATAGATTTAACTTTGAATTACCTTAAATTACTGCATGAGAGTTTGGCGCCCTACAAACAAAACACAAATGAACAAAGGGAATAAAATACAAAATTCCGCTGCTAAACTAGTTCATAGAGAAAGAGTCAATACCAGAGGGTTAGACACCCTATTTGTCGCAAGAACTTAGACAGATACAGAGGCCCGGGTATTGAATATAATTGGACCGAAACTGTGAAATAAACTACCTCCAGATATACGATCTAGTCAGAAAATATCATTTGAAAGTCTTCCCATAATTCTTTTTTTAATAAACCATTAAAATTATAATCCTCTTTTATATTTATTATAAATATTATGCTCTACGGATGATGATCGTTGTTCAATTTATTTAGAATTTATTACTAATATATATGATATATATTTTCTCAAAATATAGATATCAATATGTATAGATCCCTTTTATAGAAATTCTAACTAATAATTTCTTTAACATATTGAATCTTAAACTGTTTATGTTGATATCACTACTAAATTATATTTAGTTATGCAATATCTAGAAAATTTTAGATCTATAAATATCCATCTATCTTTTTAAATATATACACACACACGCACACACACACACACACACACACACACACATATATATATATATATATATATATATATATATATATATATATATATATATATATATATATATATATGTGTGTGTGTGTGTGTGTGTGTGTGTGTGTGTGTGTGTGTGTGTGTGTGTGTATTATATCTGCTAAGTATTATGAAAAAAAATAGCAAATTATAAATTTAAAAGACAAATATAATTGATGGAAGCTGAGAGGATAATTAATTGATTTCTGTTCTACAAACCCGAGGCTAAGAGCCATTAGCTTCATTTTTCTCCCCTTTTGATATAAACAGAAATTTCCTCGTTGATATTAATTTTGGTGGCTGGGGAACCATTTTAGGTGAAGATGGGTTGTTCCAAAGAAAAATAAATAAAGTACATTACCCTTCTTTGTGTCTATGCATTTGAAATTATATAGATGTTTTTGGTTCACAGGAAATCTAAACCCAAATCTATTCTATCGTATACTGAAAAATACTTCAATTTTACTTGCCTTCTTCGTCACATCAACATCATCTCCTCATACGTGTATTGACGTAAAGTGCCTCAGTTAGATTTCATAAGTCATCACTATCTTGAGCTTTTAAATCATTACTTATCCTTTCAGCTTCACCTACTTCGCGCTTCATAGTCTTCATCTATGTAGCCCTGGGTCTTTACACTCTTTTAGTGCGGTGTGGAGCTCAGTTGAAAGTTTGACAAACTAATCTCACTAGCAAAGTATTAAGAGCTGACCAAACCATCTCCTTCTACCTACCATCCTGATCTCATCCACATATGGCACTCGAGTAATCTCTATTATAGTTTCATTTCTATTCGTGTCTTAATATTTAACTCCCGATATTCTTCTCAGGGCTTATTTAAAAACATCTATTAATTCTTTTGAATATCGTTTCATTTTTATACCACAGCTCATGTCCATACAGTAACACCAATCTCCATAAACTGATATATAGTCAGATTTTTATATGTAATTTCAGGGAATTTCATTTCAATATTTTACTTAAACTTACCATTGACTTATTTGCTTTTTAAATTTTTACATTAAACTCCAATTCTAAAGACACTTAATTAGCAATCATATTTCTTAATTATTTAAATGAATCTACCTCATTAATTTTCTCCCCTTTCAATAATATTTCATCTTCTATTGGATATTCCGTTCTCATCATCTCTGACTTTCTTATATTTATCCTGATCCCAACATCATGTTATATTTCCTTCATTTTGCTAATAAGGACAGAGTCCTCAGCATAGATTCATAATATCCTTTTACCGATCCACTTCAATCCATCTCCGCCATCCCCAACTGTTCTATATATTACAAAATCCATGAGGATGATAAAACAACATATGTGATAGCATCTTCTCCTGGAGTACTTTACTGACAACTGGACACCCGTTTGATATAAATCTATTAACTTTCGACTGCTATGCACATGAACAGACTTATTCAGATTTACATATTCAAGAGGGACTCCATAATAAAGAAAGACTCTCCACTAAATATGCCGCTGCACACTAACTAAGGCTTTTTCATAGTCCACAAATCTCATCATAAGTGGCGATTTGTATTCGACACATTGCAGTAAAATATCTCTTTAAATTTAAATTTTGGTAAGTACAACTTCTGCTTTTTCTAAGTCCTGCCTGATCATCTCTCAGCATTTCATTAATTTTTTTCTCCAATCTCTTCGGAATGCGCAAATTATATATTTTCTTGACAACTGACGTAAGTGTGATGCCTCTGTAATTATGGAAATAACGCAGATCTCCTTTTTATGCCATTTTCTCCAACACTCCTAGCTTACATTCATCAGGTTTTGCCTCTCCATGTCGCATTCTATAAAATAATTTTGCAAGTATTCTAGGAGTCACTAAATTTTAGGCCAAAGTAATCTCATTAGTTATTCCATCACATCAAAGGGCTTTCCATCTCTTTGGTTTTTAATGATAGCTTCTACTTCAAACACACTGAATTCATTCATGGGCACATCAAGATGCTCCTCAATTTCACGTGTATACATCAAATTATTCCCTTCACATATCCTATTCCTGACATTACTATAGTGGTCCATTCAACGTTACATTTTTCTTTTTCTTTTATGTTGCTATAACAGATCCCTCTCTCTTTTTTTATTGAGTATAAAATTCATTTTTGTCCGAGTAGAGATTCCATTATTAATTCTATAGAAAATTTTTACACACTTAGCCAATCCCGGAATTCATAGCTTTGTCTGCCCTATCTACTTTCCTGTCTAAATATTCTCTCAAGTCATGCCTGAATTTTCTTTTGACCTCACTATCAATACTGGAAAACGTAGCATGCTCTACCTTGTAATTTCCATTAATTCTTATCAAAATTACAACAAACAATTTGTGTCTATGTGTCTTTTTTATAACAACCCAAGTATCATTCGATATTCATGGTTTTCTCCTCATAAATGCATGTCTCAAAACTTCACCATCAACTGACTGATATATGTTTTTAATTTCTCATCATTCTTCATTGATTGTCTGCTCTTCGTCTCTTAAAATCTCAAAGACTGCAAATCGATTCTTACTATCAAAAGCAAATTTTTCACCTTGCTCTTCTTCTAGAGGCTTAGTTTTATCAAACCTAGGTATTCAGTCTACATTTCCTTTTGGTGTTTTCAGTTTTAATTTTAGTGCGGCAATGAGAAGCTGATGATCACTAACATTATATGCACCTGTATAGCTTCTTACATTTCTCAGAGTTCTACTTCTCTCTTTATTAATGGCTATTTGATCTATATGAGTTTTGTAATCGCCATACGATGAAGTCCATTTATATTTGTATATAGCCTTGTGCTAGAAAATAGTACCTCTTATAACAACATTGATTGCTGAAAAAAGATTCATAAATGTGCTCCATTTTCCTTTGCAGCTTCGCCAAAAACTCTCATACCCATCACATTGTCTATAACTTCATTATTTCTCCCAACTTTACCAGAAAAGTCACTTATTGGTGTACATTGTCATATCGTATTAGTCACTTGAATAGTATTGCAACGGAAATTTCATATAGTCCAGGAAAACTTTGCTTGATTATGGTATTCATGTTGAGTTATTGGGTATTTTTGTCAGGGGAAAGGTTTACCATAAAATCCATTATCGTAGTCTAACATAAAGTACATGTTTCGAAGAATATTTACCAATCATTTAGTCCAGGAAATTTTATTGAAGACTTGACCCCGGAATTTCAAAATTTCTCCTAAAGTAAAAACTTAGTTCATCCTTCAACTCTTATTAACATATGAGAAAGTATTTTATCTTTTATTCTACATATATATCTAAATATCACTATCTTTTTATCCGATAGTTTTCGCACATAGAGATTCATCTCTTATTTTCCATGATTTGATCCATATTTCTTGAAACGAGGTAGAAATACCTTTTAATAAGAAAAGAAAATGTAAGAGCTGAGCGTTCTAAGCGTGTAAAACAGATATTAGTCCACTAAAATTTAACAAATAACTACTTATCTTCTCTACATCGAGTACCCTGCAGTAAACTATTTGAATAAACCTAAAAAAGGATTAATAGTGCTTAGTTAGAGAAAAAGGAAACGATTACAAATATACTTATGTTGCCACTTTTATAAGTCATACTTCTTTTGATTAAAATATTTATATATATATTAGGTTATTGTTTAAATATGATTGCACTCTACTAATATGTTTATTAAGAATATTTTCTGAAAATAGAATAGTATATTACATAGTAGCCTATTCCTTGTTCAGATTGTTCATTGATCTATTTTTGGCCAAACATCCAAAGGTACTTCAATAAAAATAAAAGTGCATAAAAGAGAAATATCTAGGGGTTCTTTTTAACAATGTCTTGGACTCTCATTTGTTAGGATTTAGTCAGACACGAGTAAAATAATTCGTGTAATTCACTATGACACCAAAAAATATCGTTGAATCCTTTCTAATTGTCTGTATCAAAAGTCAAGATTTTATTCCATGACCTGGTCACTTTTACGTATTTTTCTCTTGTCTAATATCTGACTCTTCTTGAATTATGAAGAAACCAGCCTTCCCCTGTATAAATGTAATGTCTTTGTATATGTATTGTCATTGGTGAATCTGTTGATGTTCCTAATGGACAGATGTAGTTATTCAAATAGTCTCTTAATCTCTCTCTTCCTGGCTATTATATATATATATATATATATATATATATATATATATATATATATATATATATATATATATATATATATATATATGTGCCTGTGTATATATATATATATATATATATATATATATATATATACACATAATACATATATATATATATATATATATATAACACACATATATACACATATATATGTAAGTAATATATATATATATATATATATATATATATATATATATATATATATATATATATATATATATATATATATATATATATATATATATATATATACATGTGTGTGTGTTTGTGTGTGTGTATATATATATATATATATATATATATATATATATATATATATATATATATATATATATATATATATATATACGTATATATACATATATATATATACATATATATATATGTATGTATATATATATATATATATATATATATATATATATATATATATATATATATATATATATATATATATATATATCTTTATATATCTATATCTGTACATATATTATATATACATATATATATATATATATATATATATATATATATATATATATATATATATATATATATATATATATATATTACTAAGATACAACCCTAGTTAAAAGAAAAAGTAAAATGTTATAAGGCCAAGGATGCAACCGGAAAAAAATAGCTCAGTGAGGAAAGGAAGCAGGGAGAAAATAAATTTCAAGAGAATTAGTAAATGATAAAAGTAATCTAATTCAAGCGCAATAACAAACAACATTAAAATATATCTTTCATGTATAAATTATAAAAACTTTAATGAGAGAAGGCGAAAAAATTAGGAATATACTACCGGGTGTACCTTCAAGCAAGGAACCCCCCCCCCCCCCAAGGCAGTGAAAGACCATGGTATAGAGGCTATGGCACTGCCCAAGACTAGAGAACAACGGTTTTATTTTGGAGTGCCCTTTTCCTAAAAAAGGTGCTTATCATAGCTAAAATATCTCTTCTACCCTCACCAAGAGAAAAGTAGCCTCTGGACAATTACAAGGCAGTAGTTAACCCATTGGTTGATTTAGAATTTTTTGGTAATCTCAGTGTTATACGGGGTATTAGGAAAGACGAGAATGCAGAAAGAATAAGGCAGACTATTCGGTGTATGAATAGACAAGGCAAAAATGACCCCCAAATATAGAGTGGAATCAGAAGTTATATTTTCAGGACAATCAAAGGACCCAAAAACTCTATAGCGATAGTATTTCAACGGGTGGGTTGTGTCCTTGCTAGCCTACTACATATATATCATCAACAATCGTTGCTAGTCTACAGCTTTTGTACATAGTTTTTATATGCCAATTAATACCTGTGAATTATCTTAACTCGTCGATCTATCGTCTTTTCATCCTTCCCCTGCAATGCTTTCAATCTTAAATAACCATTGTGTTATTCTTCTTGTCCTACAATTAATTGTTATTCCCATCATATTCCTAGTTCATGTCCATTTACTTTTTAACATGTTTTCTTTTTTTCCCCAAATTATTCTCTCAATATCTCTGTGATTTGTCTGTGGCCTATGTTCTGAAGCTTTAGTAAGGCTCCAAGATTCTGATGCCTAACTTGATACTGATTATATCATTATTATTATTATTATTATTATTATTATTATTATTATTATTATTATTATTATTATTATTATTATTATTATATTATATTATTATTATATACTATAATAATAATAATAATATAATAATAATAATAATAATAATAATAATAATAATAATAATAATAATAATTAATTATTATTATTATTATTATTATTATTATTATTATTATTATTATTATTATTATTATTATTATTATTATTAGCTAAGTTTTAACACTAACTGGACCAGCAAGATGCTATAAGTCAAAGGAATGAAATAGAGGTATATAGCCCAGTGAGGAAAGGAAGTAAGGAACTAAATAAAAGCAATGAAAAAATAATAACAATAAAATACTTTAAAAACAACAAAAACATCAAAACAGATATGTCATATATATACAATAAAAAGACTTATGTCAGCCTGTTCGACATAAAAACATTTGCTGCAACTTTGAACTTTTTAAGTTCTACCGATTCAACTACTGGAGTAGGAGGATCATTCCATAATCTGGTCACAGCTGGGATCCAACTCCTAGGATATTGTGTGGTATTGACCCTCATGATGGAAAAGACCTGACTATCAAAATTAACTGCATGCCAAGTTTTACGGACTGTCGGGAATATTTGAATGTAAAACATGATTAGAATTATGAAACATCTTATGCAACATGTATAACGAACTACTTGAATGACGGTGCCGGAGTTTAGTATCTAGATCAGGAATAAGCTATTTAATATACTGTAGGTTCCTGTCCACCAAATTGAGAAGAACAGACAGGAGAACAATACTCAAACAAATGTAGAATAAAAGAAATAAGACTACTTTAAAATATTTTTCTCGTTTCAAAAGAATAAGACACAGACCTAATGTGTTTCTCAAAAGTAAATTTGCTGTCAAGAATCACAACTAAAATAATAAAATAGTCATGCAAAGTTAAAAAAGTACTACCAATGCTGAGGTCTGCTCGTTGACGAGACACTGTCCTTGATCTGCTTACAATCAAAATTTAAGTTTTATTATGATTCAACTTCACGCCCAATAATTTGCTGAAAACATTAATTTTAGTTAGATCTCTATCAAGGGATTCAGCAATCCCAGATCTACATTCAGGAGATGGAATTGATGCAGAGATTGTAGCATTATCTGAATATGCAAAATGCTTGTTTTCTAGACCAAACCTAATGTCATATGTATATATCATGAAAAGTAATGGTCCAAGAACACTACTCTGAGGAACACCCTATATCACATCCCTATACTCACTCTGGTGCTCATCCACAACAACTCTTTGTGATCTATTGATTATAAATTCAATAATGAGGCTAAGATACAACCGACCAACTCCCAGCTGTTTGCATTTGAAAACAATAGCCTCATTATTAACACGGTCAAAGGCAGAACTAAAATCAAGGCCAATTATACAAACTTTCTGACCACAGTCAATGGATTTCTCTACATCATTTGAAATTGTAAGAAGGGCATCACATGCTCCAAGGCCTTTACGAAAACAGAATTGCTAACTAGGGAACAAATGAGTACCGTTGGCAAACTTAAGACATTTTGCCAAAGGACGTTCAAAAACTTTAGATAATATGGTTGTTATGGAAATTGGGGGTAATCAGTTGACTCGAGCTACCACAAACATATTCACATGGTGGAGTGACATTACCCATGATCCAACAAGTGATAAAAGGTTCTCCTCTTACTATAACTTGCGGAAAATAACAGATAAGTTTAGAGCTCAGTAATTTGCAGTAAACATTCTATTTGGGTCTACAGCTCCATAAACACCAAGGTCCATCAAGAGAGCTTTAATTTCAGGATACTGAAAAGCTAAACTATTTAGTTTAGCCTCAAGAAAACAAAAATGATGAAGATCAAGTTCCTCATTACTCTGTTTACTGCCAAATACATCTTCTAAAAGGGTTGTCTTTCCCTTTGGACAGTGAGTAGCAGAACCATCTGGTTTAAGTATAAGAGGAAATGTTGCAACTACACCAGAGAGTGCAGAATTAAGGGTAGTTCACCACGTATGTTCCTGGGTTGTACCAGAAGGTTTTTTTTTTTTTTTTTTTTTTTTTTTTTTTGGCTAAATTGTATTCCTTTTCAGTTGAAGCATAATCAATCTGAGCAAAAGCTCTAAGCTTTTTATAGTTATTCCAAGTCAATCTTATCTGTTACACTTCTAAAGATGATAGGCCACCTGATTTTTCAAAAAAGCACATCTACAATCACCGTTGAACCAGGGTTTGTCCTACATTCGGTATTGTAGCAAACGAGAAGGGAAACAATTATCAATTATGTTGACTAGATTCTCATTCAAAGTGGCTACACGTTCAGCACTACTATAAAATTTTGATCAATTAAAGTCCAAAAGATCAGTCCAAATCCCATTCAAGTCAGCTTGGGTTTTCATATAAATCTTACATGAATATGATACATTAATGACAGGCTGCTCAGTTTTAAAATACAAATGAAATCGAGGCTTGATCAGATGTCCCATTCGGAGAACAAATCCTACTTGTTAGAACGTCAAGGGAGTCGTCAGCGAGGTAAAGGCAGTTATCAGACCTGTGAGAAGCTTCACTTATGATTTGCTCATAGTCTGATTCAGAGGCAAAGTCTGAAGCTCTTAAGCCACGGGGATCGGTAGGAGAAAAAGAATTCAACCACGGCCTATGTTGAGCATTGAAATCACCAACAAAAACAAAAGAGGCCTTTCTATCATCTTTTTGTGTCTTAGCCATAATGGTAGAAGGCAATCAGAGACAGAATTATACATGCCTGGATTCTGGTAGATAGAACACAAGTAGAAGCTGCTATGCCTGCCACTAACTTTTTTTTACCTAAATCTTATGACATCCAAATTCATATCATGACTTATGAGAAGCAGGGTACTAAGTCCTAATATACACCGGCATTCCCATGTCCCTATGAATGGCATCCGGTTTAGAAATTATTGGCTTATTAAAACCAGATATAACAAGCTCAGATGAATGTTACTTACTAGGAACCAACGGTTCTAAGCACAAAAGAATATCATACTTCTTGACGCAGCTGTAAGGTCTTGCATATTTTCATGAAGACCATGAATAATGCAATACAATACACGACATTGACGAAATCTAGGATTCACTGGTCCTGGATTTCACCCAATGTCTACAGACAACATAAGAATTGATGATAATAAAAAAGATACATCATTATAACAACTAAATTAACAGGAATGATAATGAAAATTAAAATGATTAATGGGACCGATAGAGTTTGGTAAAAAAGTCGCAAAAACTGGTCATCATTACGGAGCCGATACACCATACAAGGATAAATTCCATTACCATCCATAACCATTACTAGCCAAGCCACAACCCTAGTAGGAAAAGCAAGATGCTATGCTCCAATAGGGAATAATAGCCCAGAGAGAAAAGGAAATAAGGAAATAAATAAATGATGAGAACAAATTAACAATAAATCATTCTAAAAACAGTAACAACGCCAAAATAGATATGTCATATATAAAATATTAACAGCGTCAATAACAGATATGTCATATATAAACGAAATAAAGAATCATATATATATATATATATATATATATATATATATATATATATATATATATATATATATATATATATATATATATATATATATACATTATACACACACACATATATACATATATATATATATATATATATATATATATATATATATATATATATATATATATATATATATATATATATATATATATATATATATATACACACACACAATATATATATATATATATATATATATATATATATATATATATATATATATATATATATATATATATATATATATATATATATATATATATATATATATATATATATATATATATATATATATATATATATATATATATATATATATATATATATGCTAAATTTTGCACATTCAGACGCGTTTTTCTTATCTAAATAAGCCATATATTTTCAATGTCTGGATTATCTTACCGTCATCGGGATTAGAGCCCCGGGTAAAATCTCACAAATACAATAGCTACTGACCGGCTGGGAATCGAACCCTGGTTCAGGAAAATTGTATGGACATATATATTTTAAAAGTAACAAACCATTGGTGTAGAATGGATCTTT
>NC_090736.1:106651281-106656281 GCF_036898095.1 Palaemon carinicauda
TTCCGTTTTAAGAACATTCACATCGACATACTAGGTCACTTACACAAATCACTTTGACATTGTTACCTGTTTATCGTCAATGACAGCTCCACTCATTGACTTGAAGATATTCCTTTGGATACTGCACCGTTCGCCTTATGTATATCTGCCTTAATCTTGAATTATATAGCGAGATTTTACATCTCCGAGCATATTACTCTGACAGTGGTACAACTTTCACCTGTCAATTTTTTGACATCATTAGCGAATCTCCTGGGAATTACCTTAACTCAGACAATCCCTACAACCTTGCTGCTAACGAAATTGATGATCCTTTTCATCGTACCCTCAAAGAAACTTCCAGGTCAGGCTGCAAGGACTCCAACTGTTAAATTCAGCTTTGCTTAGTCCTTCTAGGACTAAGGACCCCTTTTAAAGATGTCTTGAATGTCTCGGCAGCTTAAATGGTGTTTGGCGAACTGTGAGTCATACTTGTTGATTTTTCTTTTTCTGACTGCAACCTACTCTGACAATGTCCAGGGCATACATCCTGTTGCGGGAAAAATTACTTTATGTTGCCAGACATATAAGCCCCAGCTAAGCAACCCATAACGACAGATCTGCACTTGTTGACTCACATTTTCCTGCTCAACAATACCGGCAAGCCATCCATTAAATCTGCCATTTCTTCATGATCCGTTGTACGGCAAAAGGTTTCATCATCCACACTATTATTATTATTATTATTATTATTATTATTATTATTATTATTATTATTATTATTATTATTATTATTATTATTATTATTATTACATGCTAAGCTACACCCTTTCTTGGATAAGCAGTATCATATAAGTCTAAGAGTTCTAATAGGGAAAATGCTCAGCGAGGAAAGGAAATAAGGAAACTACAGAAGAAATAATTAACAAATAAAATGAAATATTCCAAGAACAGTAACAGCATTAAACTAAATTTTTCATATATAAAGTAGAAAAATATTTGTAAGAACTAGAGTAAGAGAAATAAGATAGAAGAGTGTGCCAGTGTGTACCCTTAATTAAGCAAGATAAATGTACCCCAAAACAGTGAAAGACCATGGTACAGTCGCTAAGGCACTATCCAAGACCTGAAAAAAATTATTTTATTCTGGAGTGTTCATCTCCTAGAAGAGCTGCTTACCATAGCGAAAGAGTCTCTTCTACCTTTACCAAGCGGAAAGTAGCCACTGAACAATTAAAATGCAGTAGTTAACCCCTTGAGTGAAAAAGAATTATTTGATAATCCCAGTGTTGTCAGAAGTATGAGGACAGAGAACATATAAAGAATAGCCTAAAACATTTGATGTATGTTTAGTGAGAAGGAAAAATAGCTGTAATATGAGAAAAGGATACAATTTAGTACAGTCTGGCCAGTCAAAGAACCGAAAATTTTTGTATTGGTAGTATCTCAATGGATTGTTGGTTTCCTGGCCAACCTACCACCTATTCATGGAAGAAAGACGGGTCTCCATTGATCGCCTAAACCCTATATATTAACTCCTGCCAGATGACCCACCTACAATATGTACTGTATCTTAAAAGCTGGGCACCATAATTCAAATATATTTCCTTTTTAGTAAGGAACCATGTACTACACACAAGTTCTATAAACGTTTTTGCTTTTTATCTTATCACTAGCTCTTCCCTGCACTGTTAATAAACAAACCTGTATAAAACTGAGAGTTCAGGTTTAATTTTTTGAGTTTTTGTGATGTTCTTGTTCACAATTCCTGGTATTAAGCTCGATGTCAGTATAATAAAGTTTGTTTGCATTCACCTTGCCTCACTCTTATCACCTAACTGACACCTTACACACACAAACACACCCACACGCATATGTACACACACATACACACATTTATATATATATATATATATATATATATATATATATATATATATATATATATATATATATATATATATATATATATATATATATATATATATATATATATATTATATATATATATATATATATATATATATATATATATATATATATATATATATATATATATATATATATATATATATATATATATATATATATATATATATATATATATATATATATATATATATATATATATATATATATATATATATATATATATATATATATATATATATATATATATATATATATATATATATATATATATATATATATATATATATATATATATATATATACGTATATATACAAATATGTATATATATATATATATATTATATATATATATATATATATATATATATATATATATATATATATATATATATATATATATATATGTACATATCTATATATATATATATATATATATATATATATATATATATATATATATATATATATATATATATATATATATATATATATATATATATATATATATATATATATATATATATATATATATATATATATATATATATATATATATATATATATATATATATATATATATATATATATATATATATATATGGTTTTCTAAGTATTAAGGATATTGCTGGGATCATAGATGTTTTTTGTTGTACTAGTCATAGGATTAAATATTGAAGTAAAAAGTATAGACTTGAAATAGTTAAAATGCATTCACGAGTGACATCCCATACATCGGAAAATATAGAAACGTTTCATGAGGATCAGGATATAAATATGAATAATGAATAAACATACAATGTAATTGACATTAAGTTCAATTGATATCAATGATAAGATACGTCCAAAGAAGATATAGGAATTAGACGTAGGTAATTTTGGAGTACGCAAAAGGAATGACCGAAGAGACACGCTTGTAGAATTGGCTAAAGGAAGCAATCCTAATATAATGAGCCCTTTAAAAAATATAAGAAAAAAAGATACATAGAAAAATTGACTTTCTTCAGGGAAAAAAAAAATAATCTAGTTGAAGATTCATGTTTAATTTAGCAATAGAAAATGGGGAAGGCTGTGTGCATGATTGAATGGAAGCAGATAAAATAGAATGTAGCGTAATTTACAAAATTTGTAATAGAATCAGCTATATGCAAAACAAAACAAAAATCTAAGAACATAAGAGATTCGTAAACACATCAGTCAAAACTAAATGAAACACTAAAGAAAGGAAGAAGCACCGAATTGGTGAAAAAAGTGAAGCAAACTCCTGAGTATTCCTATGTAATGCTATACAATAGTGAACTATGAAATAACTTTGCCAATAGAAATAATGAAACACCTCAACATGTATTAAATGTAATCGTAAGAGAACTAGAGAAAGCACTAAAAGTCATGAAAAGAAGCAAAACACCATGAGCAAATGGCCCAGCTATTGATATACAATAGATAGAGGAGATTTCAAATTATTAAAACTAGTAAGGATGATCTATTCTATGGAATGGAAAATATTATCATCATGAAAATTCATAAAATATTTTTTTCTCTATACTCTATTAAATATTCACGAATATCATATTACGCCAAAATTGGTATTCAACATATGACCATAAACATGCAATCAACCAGCTTATGGAAATATCCTAAAGGTATGGTAAGTGACTCCGCATGAAATTTTTAGAATAATCAAAGTCATTTGAATACAAGAAAAAGATTACTCTTATGTTAAAAAAATTGGTGATATCTATATATGGAAGTACGACTATACTAAAACTATGTAAAAATAGTGAGGAAATCCAAATTGAGAAAGGAGTTACTTAGGGAAACCCCATCTCTCCTAAATTATTCATATTATGCCCAGAAGAAGTTTTATATATTTAGATTAGGAATAAATGCAGGTATTAACATTAACAATAGGAGATTTGCAGATGACTTAATTCTGTTTACTAAATCCGGGGAAGAATTGTAAAAGATGATAGAAGGTATGAATAGAGAAAGCAGAAATGTATGACTGATAATGCATAAGAGTAAAACTAAGACAAAATTCAGTTGAAATGAAAAGATACAACAATAAATGTTATTGACAAACTTCTAGATATAATCAATGAATATACGTGATTAGGGCTGACAGTAAGTGTTTCTCTATAACATGAGACTAAAATTAAAAAAGATAAGCATAGATTGGAGATCTGTTGGTAAAAGAGAAGGGATTCAAAGAGAGTAAAATTCTACTTTCCCAAAAAAGTAAAGTATTTAATAAGATGATTCTACCAGTACCAATTTGAAGCCTTCCTAAATCCTTAAAACATAAGCTAGCAGTGGGATGTATAACGATAGTAATAACACTAAGATAGAGAAAAAGAGTAACATGAATACGATAGAAAAGTGATGTATATGATATTGAAACTACACGTAAACAAAAATAAATGGACCTTAGTACGATATATAAGGAGAATTATAGATATAAGATGGACGGTGAAAGTAACAGTGTGTGAACCTAGAGATAGCAAGAGAAACCAGGTAAGGAAGAGAAGACTATCGATTGAGGAACTATAAAAATGGCTGGTATGAACTGGTATGGATAGACCATAAACAGACGCAAGTTTGAAGACTTGCCTGAGACCATTGTTCTGCAATGGACCAATAACAGCCGATGATATTCCTCAGTTTATAAGAACAAACGGAATAAGGATCAATGAAAGCTAGGATTGGAAGTGTTTTACAGAAGCCTCCTTTCCTTATCATTTATTCTGATGAGATATTTTTATGTAATGTTACTTTTCCTTGGAGTATTACGTTGTAAAACTCTTCAAAATGGCCAATTGGTGATTGAACAAAGGGTTGGGGAGTGAAGGTGAAGGATGACTGAGGTATTGGACCTTTTTTGGATAGTTGTAGGCAACATTATATCTTGTAGCCTATATGAAAAAATTTTCTTCACTCTTCTCCCTTTTCAATTTTGGACTCGCTCTAAATATTGTAGTTACACCTCAAACTCTCGCTGCCACATTAACTTTACGTTTTCTTTACCAAAAATGCTAGGAGATCTGTTTCAAATTAACTAAAGTTGACAATAGTTTAAGCCATGTTTGTGACGT
>NC_090736.1:106661281-106671281 GCF_036898095.1 Palaemon carinicauda
AGAACTAAAATCAACCTTTCAATCATGACGAAGCAAGGGCTTAAAATTCAGCGAATGACCGCTGATAATTTAGTTTTCCTCGACTCTCTAGCCTTTTTAGGATCTTCTTTGGATAGTTTAGCTTCCAAATATCTTAGGGATGGAAGGAAGGCTTGCTTAATAGAGGACATGTTAAGCAGAATTAGGGACAGTAACCTACAGGTATGGTCATTCAAGGCAAATTACCTTTCTGCTAAGACTATATACACTCAGTCTTACAAAACTTAAGGAAACGCATTTGCCCCCAAAGGTGTGCGATGTATCAGAGGAGGAATATAAACAGGCTTAGCGTGTTTGGGATATAAGCAAATGTAAAATGCTGAAAGATTTTATTTTCCTTTACCTCATTGTAGACACGGCTTTATTGGGGGATATTTTCATTAGGTGGTGCTTTATACTTTATGATGAATATGGTCTTGATTTACCCCACTATGTTTCACTTCTATCCTACCCCTTTAACATGTTTCTTAAGATGAGCAAAATTGAGCTGGATTACGTCTATGATGAGGAATTGTATAACCTAATCAGGCATAATGTTATGGGGGGGGGGGGGGATTCACTTCCGTGGTGCGTCAATCATTCACTACCAAAAACCGTGAAATAAATCCATCATTTAATACTGATCTCCACTAAAGTTCTTACATCATTTATTTAAGACTTCAACTCCCTGTATGCAACAGTTATGACTAAGATCCTTCCCAATGATGGAATTCGTAAACTTTCCGATGAAGAAAAGAATCAATTTTTTCGGAAGGGGTATTGAAAATGCTATTACAAAAACGGGATAAAGGACACTGGCTCCTCGTCACTACTAAAGCCCCTTCAGAAGTTGCTAGAGCCAATGATGAACTGCCGTTATGCTTATCCCACGAGGAAGTTGTTTTTAGAAATCTATCACCCTGCTGTAAAAGCGTACTAGAACACGGGGGAGGACGCATGACTGTAAAGTGTAAAAAGCTTATGGCTCCCATCACAGTAAAAAAGAATATCTTATTTCCCTCCCCCTTTTACAGTTGTATATGGTCTTGGGCCTGGAACTAGAGGTTGTGCATTCAATGTATGAATTCAGTCAAAGTGCTTACATGAAGGATTTTATTAAAAGTAACATCGAAGCCAGGAGCGCAGTAACCTCATGAACAGAAAAAAAAAGCCTTCAAAGCCATGAGTAACTGCGTCTTTAGGAAAACTTTACTCAACCCTTTGAAATACGTCGAAAAGATTAAAGTAGTCACTAAAGCAGCCACATACTTAAAGGAAGCCCGGGATCCGAGACTAAATTCAACCATCCATATGCAGGAGACCATATTATCTGTACTTTCACCCTTCCACAGGTCACCATCAATATGCTTAATTACATAGGTTTTGCCATTCTAGAATCAGCCAAGTTTGACCTTTACTACTTCTCTTATAAGGTTCTCAAGAATTTTTATGGTGATAGAGTCAAACTCCATTACACTGATACTGACGATCTTAATTCGGAGTTAGCGCAAGAACCCTTGAAATCATATATGGATTTTTCTTACTTTGACGTTGATCACCCGCTTTTTAGTAATGAAAGAAAAGGGGAGCTGTGGCTTTTGAAATTAGAAACAGGGAATAATCTTATAATCGAGGTGAAAGCGTTAAAACCTAGATTTTATTCCATGCTAGTTAAGAAACAATGTCATATTAATCGTGCAAAAGGATACCAGGATACAACCATGCTTCCATAAAGCACGAAGTATATTCCCAAATACTGAAAATCAAGCAAGTAAAAAGTAAAACAATTGGAATATAAAGCATCATATCCCGTGCCGAAGCACTTATTAATTTCCGTAGAGATATTCAACTATTAACAAATAAATTAGACCTGGAAAATTCAATATTGCAGAAAAACTCCTGATTGCTTCGGGCTGAGACTCGTAATTCGCAGATATTGTCTGCTTAATTGAGCCTCTTCCCTCCCTCACGACTGCAATTGCAACAGAATATAATTCATGACAAGTGGTTTGGAGAGAGAGAGAGAGAGAGGAGAGAGAGAGAGAGAGAGAGAGAGAGAGAGAGAGAGAGAGAGAGAGAGAGAGAGAAAGAGAGAGAGAGAGAGAGAGAGAGAGAGAGATGGGTAAAAAAAAATCAGAACAACATTTCACGGAAATAAAAGAAACATCAAAATAACTATTCAATTATACGTGACAGTGACTGGAGGATTTTTTGGTAAGTAACCATATGTTAAATCTATTATTCCTGTTTTAGACCAAAACATTATTCACCACACAGGATAAATATGTCTATAAGCTCTCCAATAATTTCCTTATCTACAAATATGCCTAGGCCTATATCAGACTTAAGAGGAAAACAAATCCTCCACTCTTTTACGAGTATAATAATAGAGCCACTTCTCTTTTCGAGTTTTATGTTGTAAATGACTGTGGATAACTGTTTCCGTTGACTCTTCTTATAAGACTCTAAAAGAAGCTATTTTAACATACTCTTCGATGTAATGTATGTATGTAGCTGTTTTATGAACTAGTATTTTCTCAAGTTTTCCTTAGATTATTTTTTCGCATAAATCATTTCCTTTTTGTTTCATTCTCCTTCTCTGGCAACTTTTAAAGGATGTTGACAATGTATCGTAAGGAATACTCATTAGCCCATCAATTCAAATATTATTAGCCGGATTTTGAAGATTGGCTGTGGATGCCTTTTAATGCAAAATACAGCCGAAAAAGCCCTATGATTGCAATAAAAGATAATGTTTCCACTGCAAGATAAGCTAGTATGCTGTAATGCCGTTGTGGTTTAGGATTACAAGGGAGGCTACAAATTGCAATACCAATACTAGCTCACTTCGGAATTTTAAAAAAAAATATCAAAATGTGCTTCATCACTAGAATAATTATCCTAATTATCTATTAATATTGATTCAAGTGTTCTCTTTGTCATATTTTTTAATCAGCTTTTATCATTTTTTATAACGTAATATTTAATTTGTTAAAAAAACTCATTTTTACTGCATGTTAATGGTATTCTAAGTTACTTGGACAGAGATGCTACACGCGAAAAGAGAGAGAGAGAGAGAGAGAGAGAGAGAGAGAGAGAGAGAGAGAGAGAGAGAGAGAGAGAGAGAGAGATGGAAATATTTGCAATGCCTTTTCAAACTATTATGAATCGAATCGTAAACGCAGTAAAACTTCCCCAGGCTATCAATTATATACCATTGGAATTTCCCTTATATTTTCCACGAACATTATCAAGGAGAAAGGGGGATTTGAGAGTTAATTTGCTTAACATCTTGGAAAATTTGAAAAAAAAGTCTTATTCCAGTGTTTTTTTTCTGATAGAGAGAAGGAGAATAGAATAACTTAGATTTGAATCCTATAGAAAAAAAAAAAAGATGACATCTGACCTAATAACAAAATGAATATATGAGCCATGTTGGTGAAGTGTAGGTATATTTTAAAAGGGACAATAGAAGGTTCATAGATTCTACTGCATATAAGAAAGAACAAAATCTAAAACGAGGTGATTGAAGAATTATAATATATGCAAATAAGGATATTTGAGAAGTCACTGGAAAAAAAAGGAAGAAAGTTGACTTATATATTGGAAATGGAAAGGAAAAACGTCAAACAAGGGAATTTGAAGTTAAAGCTAGATGGAAAGAACATTTTGAAGAAACAGTAAGTACGCCATCCTTGAAGTGTAATGGTAAGGTAATCTTTTTATAAGGAGGTGATAAGACTGAGCAGGGAAAGTATTGTTTACATTCAGCCCAAGGTAAGCCCTTGTCCCGCTCATCTCTCACCTACTGCTCACTTGAGAATATTAGGTAGGTTTAGTAAACTATGCAAAATTCCTTTTAGTGTATCTGGTATCTTATTAAGTTGGTCCATATTAATTAGACATGAGTGGACGATGTATATCATGTAGTTATAGTTATAGTTACCCATGTTCAGTATTACATATATTACAGTGCTGCTGCTACCCATGATTTACTTCCTCTTATTAATAATTTCATGGATAACAATCAAATTGTAATTAATATTTATGTATATATGTTCATGACCTACGTATACTAATGTCTAGTGTTGAATCACATTAATCTATCCCTCATATTTATGGTGTCAGGTCCTAACCACTATTATGTTTTGCATATTGTGGTTAATTTATATGTATAATTGCTCCTGGCATATATATATATATATATATATATATATATATATATATATATATATATATATATATATATATATATATATATATATATATATATATATATACTGTATATATATATATGTGTGTGTATATATATATGTGTGTGTGTGTATATATATATATACATATATATATATATATATATATATATATATATATATATATATATATATATATATATATATATATATATATATATATATATATGTGTGTGTGTGTGTATATATATATGTGTATCTATATATATATATATATATATATATATATATATATATATATATATTATATATATATATATATATATATACATATATATATATATATATATATATATATATATATATATATATATATATATATATATATATATATATAGTATTATTTAGCATTAAATCACATTATTCTGTCAATCATATATACTATGTTATTTCAGTTCCTAACTACTATCAAACAAACGTCCTTGAAGCAAAATACGTCCTAGAAACAAAATACGATCTTCCTTTAAATACAAGTGACGTTAGATTGGCTCAGGTCGTTTTAGCAAAAAAAAAAAAAAAAAAAAAAAAAAAAAAAAAAAAAAAAAAAAAGTCACTGGGATTGGATGGTATTGCAACTGGAAGGTTGTGTTTATAAGCTCATTATGTTTAATATATTATTCAATCATATATTGGGAGACGAAGTCACGCCTTTTGAAAGGAAAAATAAATCGATTATTGTTAGAGTACTAAAAAGAGGGAGATTTCAATGACTTTGGGTATTGGCGAGAAATCACATTGTCACCAGAAGGTATGAAATTTCATCGAAGGTAATACTGAATAGAAAAGTACCTACGTTAGATACAATACTTCGAAAAGAACAAGCAGGTTGCATAAAGTGTTGAAAATTTTATTCTATTACATATAGCTTATCAACGCAATGAATTAAAATCACCTCTTGTTTTATGTTTTGCGGATTTTGAAAAAGCTTTTGATAGTATTTCACGTACTACGATGAATAGGGTTCTAATGCGCTAAGGGATACCACAATAGATTGTAAACATCACATTAGATAGGCATAGCAGAACTACTTGTAAGGTAATGGAAGATGGTAGTTTTACAAATGTATTTGAAGTGAGGACTGGAGTACTACAAGTTGGCACACTGTCCCTCTGTACTGTATAGTATGGTGATTGATTAAGTTATGAAGAAGGTTGTACAAGGAATGAATAATGAAGTTTAATGGAGAGGGGACAAGTAATTATTTGATCTTGAATAGAAAGATTATATAGTTCTAATTGCCTCTACAATGGCTGAAAGGCAGGAAATGATTGATTGGTTAAAACTGGACCAGAGAAAACTTGGATTGGTGATCAGCTATAGAAAGGGTGAGGTCATGCAGATTGAGAGTGGTGATCAGAGAAAATGCTTTATCCGAGGAGTAAAATTATTCAATTTAAAATCTCTCAAATATCTAGGAACCTTCATTATCAGCAATGGATCATTAGTTTCAAAATTCAAGGAGAATAGAGAGGGCAGAAAATGCCATTGGCATGCTAAATACTGTTTAGGGGTGAAGTAAAACTCCAGAACATAGCAAAATAAAAATATGCATTTCACTTGTATGATCAATATTAACTTACGGCCCCAGTCGTGGTACAGCACTGTAACAACTGACCCAAAATTTGCTGCGTTTGGGAATAAGCCATTTAGAAGGATTTTGGGAATTTGGTGGAGGGAGCACATAACAAATGTGATAATTCATGGTTTTTCGCAGGGATGTCCCAAGTAAACGATATAGTTATAGTATGGAGATGGATGAGGTTCCAAAAGTGAAGCTATGATATTCATATGTATGATCTGGACTAATTCTTGCCTTTGACTATTAATTATGAAATCCTTGTCTAGGAAATGTATTGTAGAGAGTAATTTTTTTGATAGTCACGATAGCGACATCTGTAATGCATCATTAGGACTTGATATAACTGAATAAATTTTATTAAAAATTTACATTAAACTGGTTAAGAATAAGCAAAAGGATTTGTCCAAAGACCAGAGATCGGTAATGTTAAGGTACAATTTAACGATAATAATTATACGATACGAATACCAAATAGACTCCTGTATACTGTAGTAGTTTAGATGAAATATAATCAACTTATACTGTGTAATTGTACACAATCAAATTTCCAATATTTCCTTATTCCTTTTTTCAATTACTAGCATTATCTTTGAACAGGGTAGTGATGTGGACGAGCTATCAGACCAAGTTCATGTAGAGTAAATCTGCATCCCACCGTAAAGTCAAATTAGCAGGTGTCTCTTCCATTTTGTATATGCTATTCAACCTTAGGATTATGTTTCTGACCCTTCATTTATCGTGATAATATGCACACGATATCTTCCCATTTCATGAAAATAAACTTGTTGGGAGGATGATGCTTTTGTATCTGTGTCTATCTCATCTTTTTGGTGTAAACAAGCTATCTAACTAAAAAGAGAACATTCTGCAAATTATGTGATCTTTAACCCTAGTAAAACTCCGAGCATTGCTAAAATGAAGAATGTGCTACCTTTTCATCCTTCAATCACATTTTCATACGAACAGCAGAAATTTTCATGTGAAAGAAGAAGTTATCACATAGACAAGTGTGCATGATACTCTTTGTTCTCAAGCAGCACCCCTACCTAAAACCAGATAGATTTTGAAATGCAAATTTTCCGACAGGTCCAAAATATATGAAACTGTATAAGAGAGTTGATACCTTTTCCTATTGAAATACATCTGTTTTTTTATGTATATATTTCTTTTTGCATTATGCTACTAAACCTGTATACAGTTATTTAACACATATCTCTCTCTCCTGCCCAAATACTTGCTTAACTAGATATAAAAATAAATGTCATATGAATAAATAATATAAGCTAAATGCAAATGAAAAATCTGCTTTTTCACCACAACCAACAACAACAACAACAACAACAACAACAATAATAATAATAATAATAATAATAATAATAATAATAATAATAATAATAATAATAATAATAATAATAATAATAATAATAATAATATATTAGATGTTTTATTCGTAGGGAGATAACACACATATCTGTAATAATCTACCTATTTACTTTATGATAATGAAAGAAAAACAAATACACATTCGCTTCCATGCCACGTTTATTGGAGTTTCAAAGTATTTGGTATTCGACTCAGGATTTTTCGAAATAAGGTCTGCTTCTCGGAGACTCTGCAGATATAACAATGCCGTGGGACAATTTTTGTTTCTTGTTACCAAATACAATCTAGACGGTTTCAAATATACAAGATCTAAAGATTTCCGGTTTCAGCATCTCTCTCTCTCTCTCTCTCTCTCTCTCTCTCTCTCTCTCTCTCTCTCTCTCTCTCTCTCTCTCTCTCTCTCTCTCTTCTATGGAGTTGCATCTTCCAATATTTCCCAACTCCTAAATGTTCGCTTAAGTCTTATGGTAAAATCAGTTGCTTTGCTATCAAAGAGTAATATCAAAATGCTCAATTCAAATGCTACAGGGAAATCCTTAACTCACTGAGGAATAAGGGTGGTTTTACTTCTTTTAGGTGTTTTGAAGGAATATGATGTGTACGTAGTAGGAACTGTCAAATCAAATATTCATAGATATTATTACGAAAATTATGCAGAATGTCATTGTCAACAATGTGATGAAAATAAAAAAAAAATAGTTCACTTCCACATATGTAACACTTAGTATAGTTCTTACAGATTTGGCCTTGAATGACAGGCAAGTATTGGACTTTAATGTAGGTCAGAGGGAAAAATTTAAGGGTTCGTTGTGTTCAATATAATGTATATCATAACATGAATACGGAAATGAGAATAAGGTTGAAAAGGCATATATAAAATAAAAGAGGTATTTTAAAAGATGTCTAATCATATCAAGAGTGCACGAAAGCAGTGTACGATATGGATAAGAGTTTGACACCTGCTAACGTGACTTATGGTGTGATGCAGATTTATTCCACATGGACTTTATCCGATACTCCTCCAGCCCCACTTTCCTGCTCAAGGAAAACGATAGAAATTGATGAATGGAATGATGGAATATTGAGAATTTGATTATAATCAATTGCACAATACAATATGATTATATTTTATGAAAACTAGCATAGTATGCAGGAGACCTATTTAGTATTCGTATGGTATAATTATTATTGTGAAATTATACCTAAACATTAGCGAACTCTGATCTTTGAACAAATACTTTTGCTAATTCTTAACCAATTTAAGGTAAATTTTTGATGAAGTTCAATGAGTTGCATCAAGTCGTTTGGCCGATAGGTCTCTCACACAACTTTTGATTAAAAGTCTGGCAGACATCATTAATATTATTTCTAGCAGTTTCAATGTTCGTCATTTTCCAGCCGTAGTTAGAATTCTAGACTGAAGGTAGGTTAGTCATGAAGAAATGAAAACATCACAGAGGTAAAAAAAAAAAAAAATTGTACAATAAATAGAAATAAACAGTAAACGACCATTTGAAAGTGTAGAGTACTTACGCTAGACAGGACACTCACATATAAGCAAACACAACCGATCTAGTTCATTAAATTTACGCTCTCGTTAAGTAAAAGTAATTGCTCGGATATTGTACAAAGTTCAGGAAAAAAATACAGGCAATATATCCTTAGCAAAGTAATGACTCTAATTAAAGTAGTTCTATCTTGCTTGCTCCTCTGCTAGAATGAAATATATCGGCAATTCATTTATACCAAATGTGGTAAAAGAAAATCTCTGGAATCTAAATTACTCGAGCTAACCTTCATTACTTGGCGATTAACGTTAAATTTTCACAATGTGCCGCACATATCTTTTTTTTTTAATTTAATGTTGCAACAGATTCTTATTATTACTATATAAAGAAAGAATAGTCAGATAGGTGATATATTCTTGGTAATATTATAGTTTAGGAGGTTATGGAAAATGATCATATTCCTGTTTGATAATAATAATAATAATAATAATAATAATAATAATAATAATAATAATAATAATAATAATAATAATAATAATAATAATAATAATTGGTATATAGCCTAATTCATAATCGTTTTTTTTTTCTTCTTTTTTTGAAAGCCTTTCCACATTTCACAGCCTAGAATAATATCACGTATTCTTTTTTAATAACTAATTTTATTAACAAATAATATAAAGTAAAAACATATAATACTCTTTAAGGAAGGAATATGTAATTTTCGAGATTTTTCCTGGAACTGAATATGCTACTGCAATATTTTAATGTATCTTTCCCCATCATTCCTCTATTTCAAGATATGCCTGTTGAAGCATCAGTCTCTTATATATATATATATATATATATATATATATATATATATATATATATATATATATATATATATATATATATATATATATATATATATATATATATATATATATATATATGCCTGGTGATTGTCTTTGCGTGTGTATGTGTGTACGTTTGACTGCATGGTCGCTATAGAAAAATTTTATTAGGAACTTGCAGAATATTTAATCATTGAATCTTATGAAATATTTATCGACAAAGCTAAACCGGAAATTTCCATTTGGATCATGATCCACCTTTGGGCTTTACGAGCCCATGATTACAATGCCTCCAAAATTGGAGTTCATTAAAATCGAACGAAATAGGTTTGGCTACCTCCATAGACTTCATTTTCGATTTCTTTTTTTCAATTTGGATATCTAATGTCCCTATATTTATCTTGATCAAGACCCACTTTTGTGGGG
>NC_090736.1:106676281-106678781 GCF_036898095.1 Palaemon carinicauda
CCAGTTGGTGGTTCGAGTCCAGGTCAGTCTCGTTAGTGCTGTTAGTGTCTGCAAGATTACCTTCCATCCTACTGAGCTAAAGTCAGAGGATTTTGGGGAGCCTATAGGTCTACCTGTTAAGTCATCAGCAGCCGTTGCCCCGCCCTCCCTGGTCTTAGCTTAGGTGGAGAAAGGGATTGGGCGTTGATCATATGATCTAGGGTCAGTCTCTATAGCATTGTTCTGATTGATAGGGCAATGTCACTGTTCCTTGTCTCTGCCATTCATTATCAGCCTTTTAACCTTTAAAACTATGATTTCAATACAGGGTCTTTAGATTTGCTGTTTAATGAACGATTAAAAAAAAAAAAAAAAAAAAAAAAAAAAAAAACACATGATGGCTGGTTTAAGTTAAAGTTTTAAATCGAATCGCCTGAAACTACGTATAAAAACCATACTATTTATCATTTTGGTGAGATCGGTGTTGTAAGTGAATGGACATCAGAAGAAAGCCCCCCAGAAGAATATTGGGAGTCAAAGTGCAGGACCGGACCAGAAATCGAAAAATAAAAGGGATATATCAAGTGCCATATGGTGATGAGATCATGGTGAGGGGAAGATTGAAATTGTATGACCATACTCTTCTCATTCCCCAAGAGAAATTAGCTCACAAAAGTTTCAACTAGGCTCCACAAGGCACTAGAAGGGTTGAAAGACCCAAACCTACTAGGCTGAGGACTATGAATCATGAAGCAGAAGATAAATAAAGAGCTATTGATTTAAAAGCTCATTTGAGGCTCTTTGCGTCAATAGGTATCAGAGGAAATAATGATATATATATATATATATATATATATATATATATATATATATATATATATATATATATATATATATATATATATATATATATATATATATATATATATATATATATATATATATATATATATATATATATATATATATATATATATATATATATATATATATATATATATATATATATATATATATATATATATATATATATATATATATATATATATATATATATATATATATATATATATATATATATATATATATATATATGCGTGTGTGTGTGTATGTGTGTGTGTGTGTCTGTTTGCTTTATGTATAATTTTTGTATGTATTTATAGTTTGTTAATAATATTTTTTTTGCATGAAGTGATAAATTATTTTTTTTAGAATATAATGAAAATATTGTGCGTGAGAGGACTAAAATTATTTCAAATTCTCTGCAGAAGTAGAGTATTTTATAAAACTAATATAAAGGTTAATCAACTGGGCCGAAATATGTAATGATTAATGAAAATAGGCTTTTCATTGTGAATACGTAAAAAAACATTTATTTCATGGGATTAGTTATCTTTAAAAGCAAAAATAGGTAGGAGATAGAGAACAGAATTACCTGATCATGTATTTTTGTGTAAAATCTCAGCTTTCTTAGAGCAGAAGGTAACGAATAATAAATGCATGTACAACTCTAAGTTGAATGTAACGAACAATAATTGCATGTAATACACGTGAGCCCTGATACTAGCAATTTAGGTAAAACAGGATGTTCCTTGTGAAATCTATTAAACAACATGTGATCAAGAAGCAGAAAATCCAAGATTATTTATTGTAGAAGATATATACGGTTTTATGAGGAATTGCAACAATATACCCAGGAGCTGTCAAAATTAATTATAAATGAGCTATATACTGTTTAAAATGAGATAACCAGAGTTTTTTTTTTTTTTAATATAGATATAAGTAAACAACGAAGATTGCAGCATACTCAAGAATCAATATCAACATATTGTAAAATAACCCAACAATTAATGGTATCCTCTTTTACGTAAACCAATTATAGTTTTTTTTTTTTTTTATTTTAATTTGGACTGAGTAGAACATGTTATGGTACATTATCATAGAGGTTTAAACTTCCCCCATTCAATCTTTTTCGATTATATTTGGAATTGTTCAAAGTCCTCGCTTTTTTTTTCAGATTTTTAAAATGTACACATACAACTCTACAAATAAATTGTAATGGTATCGCAATTTAAAATACACATCACTATTGAACTCTTTCATTTATTCAGATGAAACGGTCCAGAAATATTTTGAATGTTACCAATATCTCTATATCAGGGAGAGAGAGAGAGAGAGAGAGAGAGAGAGAGAGAGAGAGAGAGAGAGAGAGAGAGAGAGAGAGAGAGAGAGAGAGAGAGAGATGAATACGTAATCGTCAATGGTAAAAGATTATAAATATGTGTATTTTTTACCATAAAAAAAAGTTTTTTAAAACTTTCGATATCATTTATGGATGACGATGGGTGAAAACTTTAAAAACTATTATTTTTTCCATCACATGAAAATACTTATATTATTATAACGTCATTTTCGGGGTACACATGGGTACAATATTCTATATGCTTTCTTTTCATCTTATCTCTCATATTTTTTTCTTTTTTTCCTACGATGGTGTTTTACCCAAGAGGTCGACTTTTCC
>NC_090736.1:106683781-106691281 GCF_036898095.1 Palaemon carinicauda
AGGCCAATGGGCGGGGCGAGCCATTGACCACCTGCTCGAGTACTGCACCAATAGCGACGTCGCTGGCATCGGTAGAGAGAAGGAGAGGGGCATGTGGGATAGAAAAAGTGAGAGCCGCAGCAGTTGATAGGGCCTTCTTTGCATTGCAGAAGGCTGCTTCTTGAAGGGGACCCCACTTCAGGTCCTTTGGCTTGCCCTTGAGGGAGGCATAGAGGGGAGCAAGAGTGGCGGCAATAGCAGGCAGAAAACGGTGATAATAGTTTATCATGCCCAAGAACTCCTGCAGAGCTTTGACGGTCTAGGGCGCGGGGAAGTTCTGAACGGCTGCTACCTTCTCAGGGAGGGGAAGGACTCCTTCAGGAGTGATGCGGTGCCCTAAGAACAGTTGGCGCCAAAGGTACACTTGTCGTACCGGACTACAAGGCTGTTTTGTTGCAGGCGGTCGAGCACGATGCGCAGGTGACGGAGGTGTTCCTCTTTTGAGGAGGAGAACACATGTATGTCGTCCACATAACATGCGCAGAAAGGGAGGTCCCCTAAGATGCCATCCATGAGACGTTGAAACGTGGCCCCAGCATTACGAAGGCCAAAACAGGAGTAATTGAAGGTGTATGTACCAAACGGAGTGGTGATGGCAGTCTTGGGGATGTCTTCTGGGTTCATAGGCACCTGATAATACCCCTTCAGAAGATCAAGCGTAGAGAAAACCTTGGCTTTGTGAAGGTAGGAGGTCACATCGGCAATGTTTGGGAGGGGGTAGTGATCCGGTTCTGTTTGCATGTTCAGGCGCCTGTAATCCCCGCACGGACGGAGGGAGCCGTCTTTCTTCAGAACGATGTGTAAGGGTGACGACCATGGGTTGGAGGCCTTTTGGCAAAGGCCCACTTCCTCAATTTCGGCGAACGTCTGTTTGGCGGCTGCCAATCGTTCCGGTGCCAGACGTCTGAACTTTGCGAAGACCGGGGGTCCCGTCGTCTTAATATGGTGATAAATACCGTTGCTTGGCAGGACCTGTGGGCGTTTGGCAAAGTTCTGGATGGAAAACTTCCGGGTACGACGTGAGGAGGTGTGCGTAGTCATCCGTGGGTGTACTGATGTGGAAACCGACGTTAGAGGGGGCGGGTTGAAGAGGTGTCGACAAGTACGAGTCTGCCTTGACCAATCGTCGGTGGGCGACATCGACCAGAAGGTGGAAATGAGAGAGGAAATCAACACCGAGGATTGGCATTATGACGTCAGCAACGAGAAACTTCCAATTGAATTTACCATTTCCCAACGATAATGTGAGGTTCTCGTAACCGTAGGTGGGTATTGCAGATCCATTGGGAGCTACCAAGCGGACGTCGGCAGATGTAGACAGACTATGTCGTGTCTTGAAGAGTTTCCTTGGCAAAAGAGAATGACAAGTACCTGTGTCTACCAAAAATCGCACGCCCGTTCCTGCATCATGTAAAAAGATAAGATTAGAAACACGGGAGGCCACCGCCACGAGCGATGACCTACTTACATTGGCCACTGACAATCCCTGGCACATTTCTTCGCGGTTGCCCCGAATCCGAATGCGGCGGTGGGAGGTAGTAAGTGGCTGTAGAAGTCGTTTGTTGGGGCGCGAGCGATTGGTGGGAGGTGGGTGGCTTTGTCGCCTCTTCGGCATGTCCACGGGGTAGATGTGTATGTCCTACGGCATTCATGTCAGCTTCGGTTGACGTTAAATAGGCATCCTCTTCGTCAGGGGTGGAGGCGTTGATGGAGGTCTTGAAGTGGCTGTCCATAAGGGCGTCGGCTTTGGTCATCGAGTCCTTTATGGGTAAACTATCGACATCGGGTATGGCAGCGCGTATAGGTCTGGGTAAACGGCATATCCAAAGCACACGAAGTAGGTTCACCTCACGAGGAGAGCCGTCTGTGGCAGGTTGAAGGCGAGCAGTACTGGTCATTTCCCTGAGGGCAAGCGAAGCCCTTTGGTCGCCTAACGGTTGTTGAGAGAGCTGAAAAAGCTTTGCTATACGGGCGGCTGGCGACGGTGAGTACTGCTGCAGAAGGTATGTTTTGAGGGCGTCATACGCTATTGGGGTGTATCCTTGTTCACACAGCCAGTCGGATATTTCTGGGAAGGTGTCCTCGGGTATCGCCGCGAGAACATAATCTGCTCTGGTGGTTGAGCAAGTCACACCATTAATGCGAAACTGGACTTCTGTGCGCTGAAACCAAGCAAACGCCTCTCCGCTGGCGAATGACGAAAGTTTCAATGGGTGAGTCGCAGCAATAACTTCCGTAGAGTCCACCATAGTACCAACGATGGAGGGACGAAGGGGGTGGGAGTGGAAGGCGGTGGGAGCGAGTCGACTTCCGGGGTCACCAATGTGACGGCCGAGAGAAAGGTTATGACTCAAAGGCAGGATGCAATCAACTGAGTAACTTTATTAAAGAACTCTCTCCTTTATATACAAAACGTCAAGGAGACAGGAATTTTCATGTTCGAGAAACAGACAATGTTAGAGAGGAAACACGCAGACATGTTTATTCTGGTTCTTTTTAGTGCAAGGGAAGAGCGCAGATACAAGCATAATATGTACAAAATAATCTATGTACGATCGTGTGACACACGGTTGGTACAGGTACATTCATTACTTAATATTGGTAGGACCAACTGATGAAGTATTTTTCTTTTTAGAGAATAGGCATTTTACCCTTCATGATCTTAATTTGTTTATCAAAAGCTCTGCGTCCTATCGTAATCCTTCTGTCCTTTTCTGTTTCATGTCATTGGGAAACACTTGACATATACCCTACATAGATATATCTAACAATAATGTCTATAGGGGCGTTCATAACACTTAATGGTTTTCTCTCTGCATTTTCATTGGAGATTATCTTAATTTCACTTATTTTAAGTCTTACATTTCTGCATTTTCTATTAAAATTCTTTATTGCATTTTGCAGTTCCTTCCATGATTTTATGTTTAAATATCATAAAGAGTCTAACATAAGATTCATCTATTTCTTGGCTCAGAAATTTTCATAACTTCTGAAGATTTGGCAGAATGAAAAGCTTCTTCATAGTGTGCACATGTCATACATAGTGGTTTGTCATATTTTGTTTAGTATTGCCAGTAGCTGGTTAATTAAGTTGATATAGTCAGTTGTATGATACCCACTTCTAAAGCCTACCTGCTCCATTAGTCGATTAACATCTAGCTTTCTTAGTATTGGTCGTAATAACATTTTTTTAATGATTCATATATTACCGAGAGTGAACTTATTGGACGGTTATTTTGCAGGTCTTTCGTGTCTATTTTTTTGTGAATTGATATGATGATAAAGTTTTTACAAGCAGAATCTATACAATATTCTTAAGGACATTTTTCATAAAGCTCAACCAAGTTTACTACTGCTAAATCTCCTACAAGTATTATTAAAGCAATTGTTACACCATGTTCCGATTCTTCGCCTCTTTTCATGCCTCATGATGCTGTCGTCACTTTTCATACTGCTACATTTTGGACACGGGACCAATGCTTCATTATTTATATTAGAAAAGTATTTTTTTATATCCCCATTGTATAGTATAGTTCCATAAAAAAAAAGATATCTCCAGCGGAAAAAAACTCCCCCGTAGGAAGGAAAATCCCCCAGGGAAAAAATCACTAGGAAAAAAATCCCCTAGGAAAAATATCGGATAAAATAGTCTCCAATGAAAAATCTCTGTAAAAGAAAAAAAAAGATAACCGCTGCTATGAAAATATTTGGAAAAATCAAAATCAGTGTTGCAGAAGATTTGTTATATTCAACGAGAACTGATAAACAGCACAATATAAACATAAAACTAATCCATTATTCAAGTAGAGTAAAATAAATTGAAATAATAATAGATTAATTTCATAATATGAAAACAGTGAAAAATTAACCTTCATCATAGGATACTGGAATATATTCAAACAAAAACTGAAAATATATGAACATTAAATACTAACGAAAATAACATTCAATTATAAGGAAAAGGTATGCTGTACTGAACCATACATAAAAAAAAAATTGAATTCTAATAATGATGCTATAACGATCTGCTATTTAAAACCAAGATGAAAAAAAAGTAAGGCTATTCCTTTAAAATAAATTCTGATATAGGCCAACTTTCCACGTATTCTATAACAGTATTGGCACTAACAACTGAGTTATTGTATATATTTTTTTTCTGTATTACTTTATGATGAAAAGCAATGACGTGCATTATTATTATTATTATTATTATTATTAGACTAGCAACAACCCTAGTTGGAAAAGCAAGATGCTATAAACTCATGGGCTCCAACAGGGAAAAATAGCCCAGTGAGGAAATAGAATAAGGAAATAAATAAATTATGAGAATAAATCAACAATATATAATTCTAAAAACAGTAACAATGTCAAAACAGATATGTCCTATATAAACTATTAACAACGTCAAAGACAGATATGTCATATATAAACTATAAAAAGACTCATGTCTCATGTCAGGCTGGTCAACATAAATACATTTGCTCCGACTTTGAACTTGTGAAGTTCTGCTGATTTAACTACCCGATTAGGAAGATCATTCCACAACTTGGTAACAGCTGGAATAAAACTTCTAGAATACTGTGTAGTATTGAGCCTTGTGATGGAGAAGGCCTGGCTATTAGATTGAACTGCCGGCCTAGTATTATGAACAGGATAAAATTTTCCTGGGAGATCTGAATGTAAAGGATGGTCACAGTTATGAAAAATCTTATGCAACATGCATAATGAACTAATTGAACGACGGTGCCAAAGATTAACATCTAGATCTGGAATAAGAAATTTAATGGACCGTAAGTTTCTGTCCTACAAATTAAAATGAAAATCAGCAGTTGAACACCAGACAGGAGAACAATACTCAAAACAAGGTTCAATAAAAGAATTAAAACACTTCTTCAGAATAGATTGATCACCGAAAATCTTGTAAGACTTTCTCAATAAGCTAATTTATTGTGCAACTTAAGAAGACACAGACCAAATGTGTTTCTCAAAAGTAAATTTGCTGTCGAGAATCATACCAAGAATTTTAAAAGAGTCATACAAATTTAAAGAAACAGTATCAATACTGAGATCCGGATGTTGAGGAGCCACCCTCCTTGAACTACTTACAATCATACTTCGAGTTTTGTTAGGATTCAACTTCATACCCCATAATTTGCATCATGCACTAATTTTAGCTAAATCTCTATTAAGGGATTCACCAACCCTAGATCTACATTCAGGGGATGGAATTGATGCAAAGAGAGTAGCATCATCTGCATATGCAACAAGCTCGTTTCCTAGGTCCAAAGCACATGTCATGTGTATAAGTATGAAAAGTAATGGGCCAAGAACACTACCCTGTGGAACACCGGATATCACATTCCTATACTCACTATGGTGCCCATCAACAACAACTCTTTGCGATCTATTACTTAAAAAATCAATAACAATGCTAAGAAACGACCCACCCACTCCCAACTGTTTGACTTTGAAAACGAGAGCCTCATGATTAACACGGTCAAAGGCAGCACTAAAATCAACGCCAATCATACGAACTTCCTGACCACAATGAAGGGATTTCTGTACAGCATTGTAGGTTGTAAGAAGGGCATCACATGCTCCAAGGCCTCTACAAAAACCAAATGGCAAACTAGGCAGTAGATGATTACCTTCAGCAAACCTATTAAGACTTTTGCCAGAAGACGTTCAAAAACTTTAGATAATATGGGAGTTATTGAAATTCGGAGGTAATCAGTGGGACTTGAGCTACCACAAACACATTTACATAGAAGAGTAACATTACCAATTCTCCAACAAGTGCCAAAAGCTCCTCTTCTTGCTAACTTGTGGAAAATAACAGATAACTTTGGAGCTAAGAAATCTGCTGTCTTTACAAAAAACTAAGGAAAAATACCATTTGGGTCTACACATCCATAAGCATCAAGGTCCATCAACAGAGCTTTAATCTCACGAGATCGAAAAGCTAAACTAGTTAGTTTAGCCTCAGGAAAACATGAATGAGGAAGTTCAAGTTTTCCATTACTCTGTTTAGTCTCAAAAACATCAGCCAAAAGGGTTGCCCATTCCTTTGGACAGTGAGTGACTGAAACATCTGGTTTGAGTAAAGGAGGAACTGTTGCATCTACACCAAAGAGTGCAGATTTAAGGGTAGACCACCATTTATGTTCCTGAGTTGTACCAGAAAGGGTTTCTTTTATGGTTAAATTGTACTCCTTTTTCAGTTGAGGCATAAACTCTCTGAGCAAAAGCTTGAAGCTAAGTATAGTTGTTCCAGATCAAATTCTGATCTGTTACCCTTCCAAAGATGATACGCCTTCTGCTTCTCCAAATAAGCACGTCTACAATCATCATTGAACCCTGGTTTGTCTTTCACTTGGTACCTTAGCACACGAGAAGGGATTCGCCTATCATTTATGTTGACTAGATTCTCATTAAAAGGGACAACAGGATCTACACTACTATATAATTGTGACCAATTCAAGCATGAAAGATCATGCAAAATCCATTTCCAGTCTGCTTGGGATTTCATATAAATTTTACTAGAGTATGAGATATCAGGGACAGGCTGCTCAGTCTTCACTACTAATGAAATCAAGGCAGGATCAGATGTCCCGAATGGAGAAAAAACCTTACTAGTTATAACGCCAGGAGAGTCAGTATATACGAGCTCCTAGCTATTACCAGATCTGTGAGTAGCTTCACTTATGATTTGCTCACAGCCTGATTCAGAGGCAAAGTCTAAAGCTCTTAAGCCATGACGATCGTTAAGTGAGATAGAACTTAACCACTTCCTATGGTAAGCATTAAAATCACCAACAAAGACAAAAGAAGCCTTTCTATCATATTCTTGTATCTTAGCCATAATGGTAAAAAGACAATCGAAGATAGAATCATCCATGACTGGATTCCAGTAGATCGAACAAAAATAAAAGTTATGCCTACCACAATCTTTTATTACCTGAATCTCATGGCATCCACATTTATAGCAGGACTTATGAGAAGCAGGGTACTCGGTCTTAATATACACCGCCATTCCCCTGGCCCTAGGGATGGCATCACGTTTCAACATTATTGGCTTCTTAAAACCAGTTATAAGGAGCCCAGATGAGTGCCTCATATTAGAAACTAAAGTTACTGTCTGGACGCAACTGTAAGGTCTTGGATATCTGCATGAAGACCACGAATATTGCAATACAGAAGACGACATTGACGAAATCTAGGATGTACTGGTCCCCTGGTCCCGGATTTCGCTCAGTGTCTCCAGACAGCATAAGAATTGATAGAAATAAAAAGAGACATCATACTTAAAAACTAGATTAACAAGAATTATAACAAAAACAACAACAACAACAACAACAACCAAAACCAAAACAACAACAACAACATATACTTCTTGTCATGCAAGCTCTTTTCGAATACATCGTATGACTGTTCAAATGCTATGATGGGAGCAACAAACTA
>NC_090736.1:106696281-106716281 GCF_036898095.1 Palaemon carinicauda
ATAGCAGATTTTTAAATTAACTGATGCTTTCAAATTACAAATTTTTCAGCACCAATTGTAAGAAAAGTTTTTATCTTACTGATTAAATATGTAGGATATTGCAAAGCTGATTTAATAATCTTCCATATGATTACCATTCATCATTTAATCTTGTAGTATTTTTAAAATGTGATAAATGTTAAATTGAAAACGAAGGATACATATCATTGGGTGAATTGACACTTTTAAATGAGTTTCTTTCAGCACCAAAAAGTATTTATTCTTTTATTTTACAAAATTGATATTAGGCTTGATGGAAAGCTGATATTGATAGCTTTCAAATGAATACCCCATTTACACTTATAGAGTAAAAACTTTTCTCATAACCAATTTTGCAAGTATGTTCATGTGACATTAACATTAACTTTGCACTTCCTAGGCACATGAACAGACTTAACCAAATTTATATATCTAAGAGGAATTCATTAATAACTCGAACTCTCCGCCAAACTGGACAGGGCACACTATCAAAGACTTTTTCAAAGTCTACAAATTACATCAAAGGCGGATCTCTTTATTTCATGCATTGCTGTACAGCCTGTCTTAAAATGAAAATCTAGCCAGTACAATGTCTACCTTTTCTGAATACTGCTAGCTCATCTTCTGTTTTTCATCAATCGTTTTCTCCAGTCTCTTTAGAATAACCATAATATATATTTTCATGACAACTGACGTAAGTGTTATGCCTCTGTAATTATTGCAATCCGTCATGTCTCCCCCCACCGCCACTTTTTTTTTTTTAGGGTGGGGGGGTGGGGGGGGGGGGGGTTGGGGGGGGGGCTGTTTTCACGAACACACTTAACTCCTATTCATCAGGTTTTGCCTCTTCATGCCATATACTGCAACATAATCTTGTAAGTAGTCTGGGAGTCACTTCATTTTCGGCCAGTATCATCTCGACAGTTATACTCTCGTATACCAGGGCTTTCCATGTCTAGATTTTTTTAGGATAGCTTCAACTTCAAACACACTGAATTAATTTATAGGCATATCAAGGTCTACATGTGTATATATATACATATATATAGATATATATATATATATATATATATATATATATATATATATATATATATATATATATATATATATATATGTGTGTGTGTGTGTGTGTGTCTGTGTGTGTGTGGATGAAAATTAACACAATATTGTGTCCACACATAAATAAATTTTTACCTCATACTTGGATCGACCCATAGCTACTTCCAATGAAAGGCTAGGTCGCTTCCAAACATGCACCAGAGGCTCAAAAGAAGTCGGAACCTAACTTCTAATTTAAATTCAGGATTTACCTGGTGAAACCTTAGTCTCTTACCTGCGAGTTTTCCGCGACACTCCGACCCACCTGGTGACACACTTATTATTATTATTATTATTATTATTATTATTATTATTATTATTATTATTATTATTATTATTATTATTATTATTATTGCTAAGCTAAAACCCTAGTTGGAAAAGCAGGATGCTTATAGCCCAGTGAGGAAAGGAAACAAGGAAAAATTAAATATTTTAAGAGGAGTAACAACATCAAAATAAATATTTCTTGTTTAAACCATAAATACTTTAACAAAATAATGAGGGAAACAAGCGAGAATAGCGTGCTGAGATCAAGCAAGAGATCTCTAACCCAAGAGACAGTGGAAGAGCATGGTCCAGACGCTATGGCACTACCCAAGATTAGAGAACAATGGTTTGATTTTGGAGTGTCCTTTTCCTGGAAGATCTGCTTACCATAGCTAATTAGTCTCTTCAACCCTTACTAAAAGGATTGAACAATTACAGCGCAGTAGTTAGCCCCTTAGGTGAAGAAGAATTGTTTGGTAATCTCAGTGCTGTCAGATGTATGAGGACAGAGGGGAATCTGTAAAGAATAGGTCAGACTATTCTGTGCATGTGTAGGCAAAGGGAAAGTGAACCATAACCAGAGAGAAAGATCCTATGTAGGACTGTCTGGTCAGTCAAAGGACCCCATAACTCGCTAGTGGTAGTATCTCAACGGGTGGCTGGTGCCCTAGCCAACCTATTACCTACAGCTTTTAATTTGAATTACCCCTAACGAGTCCATATAGATGAAAATCATCACAATATCGTGTCCGCATATAAATATATTTATACCTTAAACTAGGATCGAACCCTAGCCCCTTCATATGAAAGGCCAGGTCGCTTCCAAACATGCCACCAGAGGCTCAAAAGAAGTAGGAACCTAACTGCTAATTGCAATAAAGGATTTACTTGCCGAGACATCAGTCTCTCCAGCGAGTTTTCCCTGACTCCCCGGCCTCCAGGTGACACAATTAAGGATTTTGACGAAGGAAAAATCTATTTCTGGGGAGATACCTGTGACGCCCGGTGAAAGGGGTACTTCTTTACTCTTTTCTGATATAAATACTTCTAAATATACCAGAGAAAGTTAAAAGCATGGAATGCAGAGGTTACTACCCTCGAGCGAGCACCCTGAAGGTGTCGTGTATAAAGCAGGGGCGTTTGAAAACCACTATTCACAGGCTGTCTTCCATTTAGCTAATTCCTTCGTCAAAAGGGATGGGCCGATACAGAGGCACTAGCTACGTTACCTAAACCACACCATCGACGCCTGACACGAACGCCATCTGAACATCATCCTTCTTTTGGACGTCGTAAGCGTTGTTTGATTCGTGTTTGTCTCTCTGCTTGTGTTCGTGTTTTGAGCTGTTTTTTCGCCATGGCTAAAGTTCTTCTTACCGCAGGACCAATGTTAAGTACCATAGATTGTTTTGACAGCTTTTTAGTGCCGGGCTATTATTACTTTTTGCAATTTTAGTGTTTGTTAGTGCGTCCGTCCGTTTGTGTTCCGCGGTGATGGCGGCCATTATTGTTTACGTTCACAGGTTTCAATTGCTTTTGTATGCCCGTTTGGTACTATTGTCATTCTTGGTTCATTTATCCTATTATAGATTCTTGGCCTTGTGCCGTTTATTTTGAACCATGTTTTGTAAGTCTTTTGGTAGTTTTTTAACACTTACGAGTCCGTATCTTTGACGACCGAGGGATAGCGTTCAGGATCTTATTATAGTTTAGTACCACCTCTTGGTGTTGTTTTGTTTTCGCCTTTATTCACTGTTCAGTTCCCGTTTTCGCTATCCTTCGTTTCTCTTGTTCCTATTTATTTTATTTTATTCACGGACTGAGGTGTGTTTATTTTGAGGTTTGTTATTTAATCTTATAGAGTAACCACGAGTACGAGAGGCTGGAGTTCCCGTTTTCTGTTCATACAGTCACGGGTTCTCCCTCTCTCCATCTCTCCCCTATGGGTTTGTTGACACAGTGCGAGAGGCTGGAGTTCCTGTTTTCTGTTAATACAGTCGTGTGGTCTCCCTCTCTCCATCTCCCCCCTATGGGTTTGTTAACACATGCGAGAAGCTGGAGTTCCCGTTTTCTGTTCATACAGGAAAGCGTTCTCCCTCTATCTCTACCCAAGTAGGAAATCATCTTATTACATTTTGGTTTTAGCTTATGTTATTATTGTGTTATGTGGTTACTTATTGGTGTGTTGAATGGCTAGTGTTTGGGTTAGTCCTGTTCATGTGAGAGTCTATATTTTGGGTTAGTTGGGCCCGCCTTAGAGCCGCCTTTAGCTCTCCCTCACTTAGTTCCACCCTCTCCCTGCTTCGGCACAGGAGTCAGGTCTGAACCGATAGCCAACTCCGCCATGAGTTTTATTTATGAGCTGGGATCTCTTAACTTCCCTTTTATCTAGTTGCACCCCTACGGCAGGGATTCGTCCCCTCGTTAGTCACTTGCATCTTGACTCCTGCTCCGGCAGATTCACACGACTTACCACCACTACCCCCCCACCCCCCCACCCCCCTCCGGGGATCACATAGGTATCCTTTCGAGATCCTTTTAATAGTTACTGATAGGTATTAATTTTAGTTTTAGAGGACCTTCCCACAGATCTCCGGCACATTCTGGAGATCTTTCAATCACTATGCCTACATTATCCTGTAATTACTTGAGAGCTCCGGCTCCGCATATTTGTATGACTCCGGCGCACTACAAGGTTGTTACATTCTCACTATGTTATTATTACAACGGAGCTCCGGCTCCCCGTCTGCCAAAACCCCATTTTAATACACACATCATACTCTCCCAGCTCTTCATAATCTTACTGTTATGTTAGAGTATTGGGGAGTATCTAGACTTATTTAACTTTTTCATTACAGAAAGTCTGCTGTGCTGCCAAGGGTTGCTCCGCCTCCTTCTCGGATCCGGTAGGACACGATGTCTGCCGGTCTCACGCACACTGGGCTATTTCTTTTGTCCGTGAGCCGGGCCAACCCTCCTACATGGTTTGGTTCCCTGAGGCGTGAACCTTGCGTTACGACCTCTCCTCGATTTTGCTGAATGATGATGTAAGATTTTTTTCAATTTTACTTCTTATTATAAGCTTATAATATTTAATATCTCATTATGGGATATATTGATATTGTTTATCAATTAATATCTTACTCCGGGGATTCTTATTTGATTCACTATGATATATATAGATTTTGTTTAGTTTTGGGGCATGTTTATATATTCTTTCCTTCAATTCTCTAAAGTATCCTCACCATTTCCAGGCTGATGAAGATGCCCTCAGGACGGCTAAGACCAGCCTCTGGTCTTGGGTTTCGGGGTTCGGCCGTAACGCCCCCACTGGATGCCCCTACCTCCTCGACGGAGACATGGCTTCTCGACTCTTCCCGGGCTCCTCTTCCGCCGCAGGGCCTGCTGATGTCACCGACCCTATGATTGCGGCTATCAGAGCATCAATACCCCTAGAGGAGGAGACTCAGCTCTCAAGAGAAGTTTCATCATTGGACATCCACACAGAACCTATGGACGCGCAGGTTAGTGATGCGGAGTTGGCAGACTCCTTCCTTTCGCCTTCTCTCTCTCTCCTTGTTCTTCCTTTCACGGCTTTGATAAGCCACCTACTTCATCTTGGGATCCCTCCCGCTCTGTCCGACCCAAGGTGAAGCCCCTACATAAAAACAAACGTAAGCCTAGCTCTTCAGCTTCGCCGCTATCTGTGTCTCCGGTCCCTGGACCCTCCACCACTCCTGACTTTCCTGTAATACCCTAGCCTAGTCCGCCTATTAAAGCTCAGAAAAGTAAGTCCGCTAAGGCCAAGACTTCGGCGGCGAGTAGTTCTGCGAAGCCTCAGATGAATTTTAGTTTGATGCAGGAGTGGGTTATGGCACAGATGAAACAGCAGTCAGGTGTCATAACAGTGTTGAAGGATATGGTGGCTAACCTCCTCCGTTCTGGGACTCAGCTATCCCCTCCGTCAGGCCCAGACACCTCTAAGCTGCCGCCATTTGAGAAAAACAACCCTTGGTGGTTTGCGAGACATGCTCCGTACCTACATGGTACATTAACTCTAGAGGGCTTAGGGACCCACCCCCTAGATGATCTGGAGTTTTATCCTCCCGGCCTTCAGTTCCCCTTTAACGGTTTTGTCCGATTGAAGGAACATGATCTAGTTCGTATGAACAAGGTCCCCAAAGAGACCGTTATTTTTCCTAAAGAACAGGCCCAAGCTGTCTGGGCCTGGACTCTAGCTGAATGGGGTTGTGTCAACTCTAAGTTGATTCCCCATAAAGGGACATATACAATTTTTATGACTCCTCCGTCCATCCCCTGTCCACTTGCAGACAACGTGGCGGAGTTAACCGTCCAGTCAGTCAAGGATGGCTCACCTCTGCCTATCCTTAAAGGTCCTTCCGATTTCTGGAACGATACCTCGGCTACTTTTACGGTGGGGAAGTTGCATCCGGACTGCGCCTCCTCTCTTTTCTCGGAGAGACTTCCCAAGTTGCCGGATCACCTTCTAAAGTCTGAGTTTGATGCTCGAAACAGACTGGCCAGATCTCTGCACTCCATCATATCGGCAGAAATGTTGGCCTCCATTTATAATGAGGAGCTGCCTCTTCCGCGTTTTTGCGAAGAATTTGCTCCAAACGTTCCAGGTCGACCTGCACGACTTCTGGACAGCTCAGACGAACTGCAGGAAGCACGTTCTTGCCAAAACACCAATTCGGCACGAGCCAAATAGACTAATAGCCTCCTCCTGCTGGGGAAAAACCCTCTTTCTGCAGGAGGAAGTTGATAAAGTCCTCCAGGATGCAGCGAGGGCAAATCAAAACTTAAAGGTTCGATGGGGTCTTTCGAACAAACGAAAGTTCGAAAGTATGAAACAACCTTTCTTTAAAAAGAAACAAAAGTCTTTTACCCCATGCAAGTCTAGCCGTGGCCAATTTCACCAAGGCCCTCACTCGTCAACCCCCTCTTCCTCTAAGGCTGCCGCTCCACAGGCAGCCCCTCCACAACTGATAGTGTTCCTTCCGGCACTCCAAGGTACCCATCCAACTCCCATGGCCTCTTGGATGACCTCTCCGGCCTTCAACCCATCCTACGAGACCTCGAGTTCCTTTCGAGGACACTCCAGAGGGGGCAACAAAGGTAGAGGTCAGTTCCGCCAACGAGGTGGACCTCGAACCAGGGGTCCAAGGGGAGGACGTGGATCAAAATTCACCTCAATGCAATGAAGTGAATCAGGTAGGGGGGAGACTATATCTTTTCTGGAACCAGTGGACCTTCAGTCCCTGGGCCCACAGCATAGTCTCCAAGGGCCTAGGCTGGAAGTGGTCACAATGGGGTCCACCTCCGACAGTGACCTTCTTCCAGAAACCCATTCCCATCTTGGAAGAATACACCACGGAACTATTCAGGAAGAAAGCAATAAAGAGGGTACGATCACTAAAATTCCAATTACGCCTGTTCACCATGCCCAAGAAAGATTCGTCGGCGTTGAGAGTAGTCCTGGACTTGTCGAAACTGAATTCTAACATTCTTTGCGACATGTTCCGTATGCTGACTGTCTCTCAGGTACGGACCTTACATCCCCGTGGGGCCGTCACCACCTCTATAGATCTTACCAACGCCTATTATCACGTCCCAGTAGCACAAAACTTCTTTCCTTACCTCGGCTTCCACCTGGGCAAGAAAGCCTTCGTGTTCAAAGTCAGGCCCTTCGGCCTCAGCATAGCTCCCAGGATATTTACAAAACTGGGGGAGAGAGTGCTGGAACAATTCAGGAGCCAAGGGATCAAGGTAATCGCCTATCTGGACGATTGGCTTATTTGGGCCCAGTCGGTTTCAGAATGCAACAAAGCTACAACCAAAGTGGTTCAGTTTCTTACCAAACTGGGATTCAAAATCAATCTGCAAAAGTCTCGCCATCAACCATCAAGCCAATTCGAATGGTTGGGCATCCGATGGGACCTTACAAGTCACAAGCTGTCTCTTCCTCCCAAAAAAGTCAGAGAGATAGCATCCAAGACGAGGAACTTCCTCAAGCACAAATTGGTGTCACGGAGAGCTTTGGAAAGAATCCTCGGCTTACTTCAATTTGCGTCGGTGGCGGACCTCTTACTGAAAGCCAAACTCAAAGACATCAATCGAGTTTGGAGAAAGAGAGCTACGACTACGTTACAAGACAAGATTTCCAAAATCTTTCAATCGGGAAAACGAGACTCAGGCCATGGTCAAAACCATAGAACCTTTCCAAATCTGTCCCTCTGCAATTTCCTCCCCCACAAGTGACGATTCACAGAGACGCGTCGCTCAGTGGTTGGGTGGGCTATTACAAACAACAGATGTTTCAGGGCTCATTGGTCCCCCGCTATGAGGCACTTTTACATCAACATACTGGAGGCCATGGCAGTCTTCCTAACCTTGAAGCATCTGTCCCCCCCACGGTCCACTCATGTCAGGATAGTCTCGGACAGCACTGCAGTAGTACACTGCATAAACAGAGGCGGATCAAAATCTCCCAACCTGAATCAAGTCATGGTCATGATTTTTACCTTGGTCTTAGAAAAGAACTGGTTCCTGTCAGCCACTCACTTAGCAGGAGTCCAGAATGTGATAGCGGACTCACTATCCAGGACGAGACCACTGTAGTCAGAATGGTCTCTAGACGTGAATTCTTTCCAGCGGATATCCAGGCTGGTTCCCGGTCTCCAGGTGGATCTCTTTGCAACACAACTAAACCACAAACTTCCCTGTTATGTGGAACCGAACCTGGACCCTCAGGCGTATGCTATGGACGCATTAACCCTAGACTGGAACCATTTGAAGAAGATTTACCTATCTCCTCCGGTGAATCTTCTTATGAAAGTCTTACACAAACTGCGCTCTTTCCACGGCGTAGTGGCTTTAATAGCCCAAAACTGGCCAAAAAGCAGTTGGTTTCCTCTCCTCCTCGAGTTGAAACTCCGTCCCTTCCGGATTCCATTCCCCATGCTGACCCAGGTAGTCCAAACTTGGACTGTGTCAGATTACTCAAAGATAGCCCAAACCCTAAATTTGTAGATTTCATGAAGCTTGCAGCCCACAGGGACGCTAACATTGACGCGGAAAATGTCCTCTTTATAGAATCAGAAAAGAGGGACTCTACACTTAGACAGTATGATTCAGCCGTTAAGAAAATAGCAGATTTCCTAAAACAGTCAGAAGAGTCTCGGATGACCTCTAATCCGGCCATTTCTTTCTTCAGATCCCTATTTGACAAGGGCCTAGCAGCTAGTACTATAACAACAATTAAGTCAGCTCTGAAGAAGATCTTCCTTGTGGGTTTCATGATTGACCTGGCGGATTCCTATTTTTCCTCTATCCCGAAAGCCTGCGCTAGGCTCAGACCTTCGGTTCGTCCGCAAAAAGTCTCATGGTCTCTGAACGACATACTAAAACTTGCTTCAGACACTGATAACGAATCCTGCTCCTACATCTCCCTGCTTAGAAAGACTTTATTCTTAACGGCTTTGGCCTCGGGTGCTAGAATCTCAGAATTAGCAGCTCTCTCACGTAATCCTGAAAATATAGATTTCCTCCCGTCAGATGAAGTCCTCCTCTCCCCAGACAGAGCCTTCCTAGCTAAAAATGAGGATCCCCAAAACAGGTGGTCCCCTTGGAACATTATCCCTCTTCCCCAAGATACTTTTCTGTGTCCAGTCACTACACTCCGGGCCTTTTTAGCTAGAACTGCCACCCGCTCGTCTGGCCCCTTGTTTGTCAGAGAACAAGGAGGCACTCAGTCTCTCACCAGCGAGTTTTCCCTGACTCACTGACCTCCAGGTGACACAATTATTAGCTTTCAATTAGAATTACCCCTAAATAGGTTCATATGGTTGAAAATCAACATACTAATGAGTTCCCTCCCCTCTCTTCTGGTAAGCAAAATATAAGATATTTTTCAAACAAAAATTTTCACGAGGCACATTCTGAAATAACGGATAACTCTCTGATTCCCTTTTAATCACTACCCGCACTCTTTCTACACATTCCTCTCTTTTGTGTCCCTCTCGGACTTCTTTTATGTCCCAACCTCCCAAATTTATCAAACCTGCATCATCAAGGCATTCATTTTGGACACCCTTGTTCATGTTCTCAGTCGCCCACATATATTCACCTTCGCTGCTCATATCTCTCTCTCTCTCTCTCTCTCTCTCTCTCTCTCTCTCTCTCTCTCTCTCTCTCTCTCTCTCTCTCTCTCTCTCTCTCTCTCTCTCTCTGACTGCTCATCGGGAGAATTCACATCCCTTTCTCTATTTTGATAAGGATCTTCAATATTTTGGTTACGTTCATCGTTCCTCTTTTTTGCCCTACTTGTTACTCCTATTACTGCACCTCTAGAGAGAGCATCAGCTACTTTGTTAGCTTTACCTTCTATGTGGTGAAAACCCTTTATAATAATCTCTAACAATCTCTGAATCCATCTCGCTTGTCGAGTGGTCAATTCATTTTTATGATACAAATCACGTAAAGGACGATGATCACTTTGCTACTCGATCAACTGGCCTAATAATATTAATCGATGACTCTCTAGAACCCAAAGAGTAGTAGAAGCCTCTCGATTGAATGTACTATAATTATTTTCTCTCCTTTTTAATGCCAAGAAAGCAAAACAAATGGGTCGCTCGCGGACTTTATTCTCTCATTGCGAAACTATGCCACCAATAGCTATGCTACTCAAATCTGTTGTCACAAAGAACGGGCGCTCAAATCTAGGATATACGAGTAATTCATTGCTAGTTAAGGCAGCTTTCAAATGGTTAAAGGTCCTTTCTTCTTCCATTCCCCAATTAATTACTTTTTGTTTCTTTAAGGCATCTAAGGGTCTCGCTATCTCTCCAAAAATTATTATTAATTTACGGTATACCCAGCAAGCCCAAGGAATCCAGCTACTTCCTCAGAGTTAAGTGGCCTCGGAAAATCTATAATAGCCGCTTATTTACTGAGGTGGAGTTGGATTCCTTCTGGAGTTATTATGTGACCTAAAAATTCGATCTGTTTAAAAAAAAAAATTGCACTTTGACACATTTATTTCCATACCATTACGTCACAATAGTTCTAAAACTTTACGAATATTATTTTTATATTCTTCGGCCATTTTCCCTTTAATTATGATATCCTCTAAATAAACAAGAACATTATTGCTAATTAAAGGAGGCTAAACTGCAATCATTACTCTAGAGAAATGACTTAGAGAATTTTTAACATCGAAAGGAAGAATATTAAACTGAAATACATTTGTTGATCGCTAGCTATAAATACCATTTTACATTTATTGTCTTCCTGAATGGGTATTTGATAGCATCCAGATTTTAAATCAACAGATGTAAAATATTTACTTTCCTGTACCTTCACCAGTAATTATTCGATCGAGGGCAATGGAAATGCATTATCCTTAGTAACTGCATTCAACTTCCTATAATCAACACACAATCTTACCGAACCATCCTTTTTCCTAACAGCTACAATTGGAGAAGCCGAGGGGGATTCGCTTTCCTCGATTATCCCTTGTTCCCTTAATCTATTTATTTCCCTTTCTATCTCTATCCTGGAAATAAATGGGTACCTTATAAGGCCTTGACCTGATCGGCTCTGCCTGTCCAGTTTTCAATGCTAAAGGGAAATTGATCAATCCTCCCGGTTGGAACATCTCCAATAGCAATTACATCGGAATAATTATTGACAATGTCACTAACTACCGGTTGATATTCTGACGGACATAGTTCTGTGCGGGCTGGAGTTGTGGCTCCCAACATCAAATTATAATCAATTTCACATAACTCTAATTTACACACAGAATCACTTCCGAACACAACTCTTTTATTTGACAAATTAACTATCGTTATATCAGCTCTTTTCTCTTTTATTTCTGTCAAGCCCTGTAATATCATATGGGCCCAATTGTCAAAGGGTTCAACAACGACCTTGGTTCCTTCAGGAAGAGGGCAACACAGGGTCTTTGATATGCTCGTAAGTGTCTGGGGAAACAACACTTCTCCTCTTTCAAGTACAGCTGTTACCTTACTTAAATGTCTCTCTAAGCCCGCACAAACGCTTAATCTTTCATGACATTCTTTCAGCAAAATGTACCCTCCTGCTTTTACTGTTATTGTATTTTTCCCCAAAAAATACATATTTAATTATTAAAGATGAAATTAATTCCTAAAATAGCCTCTATTCCTAGAATTCCTAAGGTGGGCAAGACAAAAAATCTTGTATAAACTTCACAGATCCCACCTAAAAGTTGACAATTGTTTTATGGTTTACTCGTAGTTCATTTCCTCCTGGCGTGTTGAGGACGATGGAGGCTGCTGACTGTAGTGGGTTTTAGGCGAATCTTTTTTCAAACAGTGAAACACTGGCTCCTGTGTCTATCAGTACTTGAATGGATTTATCTGGAAGCCATTATGAGATATGGGGCACGGGCCAACGACCCTATCTGTAATTCTGCTGCTCACTAGAGCTGCGGGGTAAGGTCGGGGGTACCGTCATCACCGCTTCCTCAGCTACTGCTTTTGACATAATATAGTGGGGCATTGATCTCCCTTGTCTCCCTCTTCCTCTGTTTCCTTTTCCTCGGATGTTGGGCAGGGGGAGGTGTACGTGTGCCACAGCCCACCCGCCCTCGACGTATTTTGCTGAGCACTTTCAAGATAGATGACTGTAGGCCTGACAAGTGTAATAGCGGGGCGATCCTTGAGTGGGGCACTCCACTCGTCGGTGCCCCTCTCCCCCACACTGCTAACACCTTCTGATTTGCTGACTGCGTTCCCCCTTACCTCTCTTCAGGGGTTCAGTGCCTCTCATGGCTGCTAACTTCTAGGAATCGGGCCAGTTATTTCCAGTAATTTTTTCTACTGGCAAACTGTCTAAATTGTTTTGTATCGCAACCACTACATCTGCTAACGAGCGATTGTCATCGAACGGATAACCACATAAATACGGGTTTACTAATCTGCGAATATGTTTATGGCCAATTGTTTTTTTATCACTTTCTGGTAGATTGCTACTCCGGGTAGCAAACGAATCACAATCGTGAAAAATACGAGTTGCAAAACTATGATCGGATTCACTTTCCCGTATTTTGGGTTTATAATTTTCTTTTAGGTCTCCCTTTCTCGCATCAAGTGAGGCATGCTTCTCAATCAAACAACGTTTTATTTCAGCATAACTTCTTGAACTGTCTTGTGGTTAACATGTTACCTCAATTGCTAGACCATCTTTCCACAATTTAATTACTTGAATAGTTTTTTCACTTTCCGACCACCCATATGTAGCTACTTCAAACTCTCTCAAAAACAGTTCAATCGACTGAAACCCTTCGTTAGGTCATTGGTCATTAAAAGATGTAACACTTACCTGAAGTTCTGAGAACTTTTGAACTACGATTTGCGTATCATCACTCGGCTGTGCATGTGTATTTTCACTTGTGAGCGTTTGAACTTCGTTTACGAACGTCGGATATACTCTGGTTGCTCGCCGCTCCTCTTCTCGTTCAACCAAATATCTGTTCATTAACTGTTCTAAGTTTTCTAAATTATTGTCCCATTCTTGCGTTTTAATTTTGTGTCTATATTCTTCATCGGGAACGCTATATCCTACTGCTCCTTCATTCTCACTTCCTGCAACCGCAGCGCCTGCTATGTTAGCCCGTGTATATCTAAGCATCTATAACTTTTATCTTACTATCTCAAAGAACCACTTTGCTCACAGCATACAAAAAGAGACATATCTTTACACCTGACACTAATATGACCCATGTAGACGAATAATGACACTACGGAATATGGGTTTTCTTCCTTTATCACAAAAGGTTCGTTCATAAGTAAACTGTACACAACTACCCTCTCAGGTGAGGGACTTATCAACTTGAGCGCCCAGAGACAAGTAAACCCCCTCCGCTACGAAAATGCAATCTTGCTACAATACCATGCTGCATTATAGGTTTTTGTGGAATTCTCTTTCTTAATGAGTTCATTTTCCTTTATGTACAAGACTCATCTAAATTACATACATGAATTAGGATATATATATATATATATATATATATATATATACATATATATATATATATATATATATATATATATATATATATATATATATATATATATATATATATATATATATATATATATATATATATATATATATATATATATATATATATATATATATATATATATATATATATATATATATATATATATATATGTATATATGTATATATATATATATATATATATATATATATATATATATATATATATATATATATATATATTTTTTAGATATTTATATATATATATATATATATATATATATATATATATATATATATATATATATATATATATATATATATATATATATATATATATATATATATATATATATATATTTATATATATGTATACATATATGTATATGTATACATATATATATATATATATATATATATATATATATATATATATATATATATATATATATATATATATATATATATATATATATATATACATATATATATATATATATATATATATATATATATATATATATATATATATATATACATATATATATATATATATTTAATCATATATATATACTTATATATATATATATATATATATATATATATATATATATATATATATATATATTAATCATATATATATACTTAAATATATAAATATATATATATATATATATATATATATATATATATATATATATATATATATATATATATATATATATACATATATATATTAATATCTATATATATATATATATATATATATATATATATATATATATATATATATATATATATATATATATATATATATATATATATATATATATATATGTGTGTGTGTGTGTGTGTGTGTGTGTGTGTATGTGTATGCTTGTGTGTGTGTACGTATGTGTTTGTATATCCACGGAATCTTCAAAATCTCACAAAGCGATATAGCCTGCAATATATTCCTTTAATCATGCGAATATCCGTGATTCTCCTAGGAATAATAATGTCTAAACATTGCCCAAATTCCTTCATCAAAGTGTCAAACTTTTCACTCTTCTTCTACCTTGAACACCCGCTTTTCAAACTCTTGTGGAAGGGAAGGAGGTTTTGTTCATGTCCAAAAATATAACATATTTTCTATTCTCAAACACAATAAAAAAAAAAAAAACTTTTGCTGCCTAACATGGTCTTTTATGCTGTTTGTAACTGGAAGCTTTTCTCTTGTTGTTCATTAATTAGATAGAAAAAAATGTCGTAACACACAAATTAAAGATAATAAGGACTTGCAATATAGGAACTTTGTTGAATCTTTTGAAGATATTTCTGATGCTAGTAATTCTAGTCATGAAAGACATGGCAAATGGTGTAGTCAACAGCAAATATGAATAATGAACGGATTTTGTGAATTATATAGAAAATTTATAACGAATGTATAAAAGTAGTAATCATCATATAAGCATTCCATTCTTGAAAGTTCTGGAAAATTAATCTTTATTTCCTTCTTTTCCACAAAAGAAGATATAAAAACTTATTCAATATTAAGCAAGACCTTCGTAAATAATTACAAAGTACTTAAAATTGATACGTATAATTTCGAGATTGGACAGTAGATTTTTTCCTCAACATTTTATATTGATTTTCAGATTGTTTCATTTAAAAAGTTCTATAAGGATGTCTTCTCTGGCCTCTTGCCACTATTCGTAATTTACATACTTGTGACTTCACTATACTGTTGTTGATGTATATATTTCAATGGCCCATCAGTTTATGCTTCTTATTCAGATTGATAATCAATCCTAAAATTATATCAATAGCACTTTAAAATTCTTCTGTTACTTGTAATGTATTTACTATTAACATATTCCTCTCCGTTTCCTTTATTCCTTTGAAAATATATAACCCTCTCTTAACTCTATAATAGATACCACAGTTCTTCTATTATCACTCAGTCCTATTGAATCCCAATTAATTTTTTTCATCTCTTTCAGTAACTCAGAAAGATCTCCGATAGACAGAGTCCTGACATATTATGTTGAAAGATTCAGTCCTAAAAGGTGATTGGTTTTAGTCCAGATATTCTAGTACGCCCTATAGCCACCAGAGAGAGAGAGAGAGAGAGAGAGAGAGAGAGAGAGAGAGAGAGAGAGAGAGAGAGAGAGAGAGAGAGGGGGGGGGGGGGCAATTCCTTAGGGGACACCACATAATCATCATTCCTTAGAGACCTAGGTATGTGTCAGTCTTTCCACCAATCATCATGCGAAAGGGCGTCATGCTATGACCCTGTGGAGTGAAACGACCTTCCCTTTTTTCATGTTTACTAAAATTAATTCTCACCTGATAGAAGAAAGGTTGTTTCCACCCAATTGTTAAGACCTAGCTGACCAAGGGTTGAGGTTCTTTTACTCTTTTCATGATAAGAAATTCCCTAGACCTATTGACTATTAACATTACAAAAACATTTAACACTCTCCGCTTATTCTTGGTTCTAGCACAAAAGAGAATAATTGGCTATTTCCCCCCCCCCCCCCCATATGGATGAAGTTGAACCTACCATACTTTTTCAGTGATTGTCATTTCTACTATTCTTTCTCTATAGCCTGGTACTTCCTAAAGATGCTGTATCTGTTACCAGCTGAGACAAAGGCTGCTCTATTGGCAGAATCACATATCTGCCCACACAGTGAAGCCTCATGGAAATCTTCATCAGCCATCAAAACATAGAAAGGACAAATGAAATTGATGAACCTCTCAGCCTAGTAGGATACAAAAAGGGTTGTTTCTTTCTCAATCTCTGTGTACTTATCTTATACCATGGGACACTTTTATTCTGACCGGGAATTCAACACATCATCATAGACTGAACAAAAAGAGCCAGATGAAAAGTGGTGTAAGCTTAGATTTGATGAAATGGAAATTTTTCTTCAGAGGTTTTTAAACCTTCTCATCCACTGTTAGTCCAATGTGAAATCCACAACAACATTGTCATCGTGCATGTATCTCCCACTGTTGTCACTGTTGACAAATCCATCATCATGGGTCAATTTATGGTGGGTTCATTCCATCCCACTATGGTGACTGCTTTAAAGAAAAAAAAAAATATATAACCCTGTAAAATAAAGGGAACAGCTCAAATGACACGTTAAGGTCCATGAGGAAATTCTTAGACTCTCTGACCATCGTTATTCCTCTTCTAATGGTTTTGCAGTAGCAAGAGTTGCAACTAATGGCTATATTCAAGTATGAATTGTGTAAACCTCCTCCATCACTCATTGACGAGTATGTCTATCGACGGAAGTAAAACCAGTCTTCACATAGACAAAGTTGACACTTCACACCGCAATGTTCTCCTATTACACATGGAACAATTGCTATATCACATCATTATGACACTTTGAAGGGATGCCACTATCATTTCTTATAACAAGTGACTCCTGTCAGGTTACTTGGCTGATACCAAAAAGATCATAGTATTTGACAGGTATGAGAGGACCATAAAAGAACACCACTCTAAAAAACAAGAATAAAAAGTTGGAACTTGCATGTGTTCTCTCCACCGTGGACATGAATGCAGATATGTCTATTGCCAGGTGTCACAATGTGAATCATGAGAGTATGCTCTATTCCAACACATTAGAATAAAATGGTTCTAAGATAATGGAAGGAATGTCTTTTTTATATATGAAGGAACTAAAGTGCTAACATCCACAGACATAAAACACATAGAGAGGTTCTATCATATCTTATGTCTTTGTTTCAATCTATAATCATGAACAATATAGGGGTAGAGACATCTTTTATGGGTATTATCATGCCGAGTTTCTAAGATATTAGAAAATATATGCTTTCCGGTATTGGGGCCTCCTTCTTCCATATACATAGATATATATCCCTGTAATATAAATTTTAGTGTATGTATTAGGTTCAGTGACAATAAAAGTAAAGGTATAAACACTATTTTGAAGAAATTGAGATTTTGGTAATGGCAGCAACGGTTTGCATCTTTGTAAAATTACCCAATGTTGTCCAGGGGAAACTCACTTTCTCTGAGATGCAAGCAAGTGAATTAACTATCAAGCTTTCTTAAGGAGACCATCAGACTTTTCCATTATATTGCTACTGACCCAAAAGCCTAATTTCTTATGCTCAAAAATCTCGCAATGACTATGGCAATATGTGGAAAAAAAAAAAAACTGAATGAATAACTGCCAAGACTAGAGTAAAGAAAATGTGGCCAGAAATTTCTAGACAATTATGTGACTCCCACTATTTTGGAAGGTGTAGACAAGAATCGCCAGTGAAAATATGTACTTGTAACGTCGTAAACAACTACTATTTCCCTCTAGCAGAATTGGTCATGTGAGAAAGGCACAGCAAAGAGAGAGAGAAAAAAACATTTGCTGACGGAAAATAGTAATAAATAACAGCATGAGAGGGCGAATTAACCTAAATATGGCATCCATATATTACAAGCAAGTATTCAGTATGATACTAAAACTCTACTGCTGATGATAATACTTGTTTTCCTCAACAATTCTTCACAAAACGGTAAAATAATACTTTAAAATTCTGGAATAAAAAGGATAATGATAGGGAAAGAGTCTTTGAATGCCATACGTTGTTGATAACCTTCATGCCTAAGACGAGAACCCTGGAAAGTATGTGACTCATACTGTGGATATCAGGCAGTTCAGAGAACGTGTTGAAGAATAGAACGACTATTTCTGTCTTTATGTTATGTATTAGACGATTTGAAAAATTAAGTTCAAAATAGATTATTGCACTTCTGTCAACACAGAGAAATATAAGTAGCAAGGACTGCTGAATAATGAAAAGGTCTTCAGTAATATAGAAAAAGCAATATAAAAGTACCTACACTTAATAGAAAGAAAATAAATAACACGTGAAGTAAATAAAGTGAACAGTGAAGTCAAAATTTAGATCTTAGCGCCAGTAATCAAGTGTAGAGCAAGAAGTGTGGAGTGGGAAAGTATGATCTCCGTTATGATATTCAAACATCAAGAGATGATGGACATGTATCAATCCCTGCAACAAAAAGCAAATATAAGCAAGCTATGCCCACATCATCTACAACTAGGAAAATTAATGATTCTTAACAATTTTTGACAACAATCGAAAGTGCTGTCCATATTGATCATGATAACCCCTATCATCATGGATCTTGTGATTAAAACAAATGGTGTATCGTGGATTCTTTATTAATATATTTAGTACAAAGATAATAATTTATGGGGAAAAATGCCCTCGGTCATAGGATGACATGAACTATTTCTTTATGAGTCTCCTTGATATGCTGACACAATATAATTATTAAAATTATTTCACTGTGGTTAACCGAAAAAATTTAATTGATAACTAATCAATGTTGTTTTCATGCAAGTTTCTAATGACATTCTACTATATATGAAAAACAAGCATTTTCATTGGAACGTCTGATGCTTAAAATTAAGTTAACCTGAAATAATAATTGGTTCTTGAAATCGAAAATTTCGAATATTGCAGTAGAAGGATAAGACATAAAAGAGGATATACACATAAGAAACATGAAAAACGTAATGTTCTGATGAATCATCGACAGATATTTTTAAATATTTTTTATATCTTGACCGGAAAATGAAAACAGTGATGATTTTAACGTGGCGTCTTGAAAACCTATTTAAAAATCTTAATTCAAGACAGTCATTGTAAAATAAAAAAAATAACTCGTTTAAATATATCATTTTAGATAATCCTTAAACAATATGCTCTTTAACAATAACGTGAAAAACCTGCCAATCCTAAATGACAATGTATTACTTAGGATAGCCAGAAATAAAATGATATAATGCTACTTGACTCTTGAGGAAAATGGTTGAATTAGATGTGACTTTCATTTGCCTGAGTTCAGGCTCTCGCTATTCATAGAAGTTGCAGGACATGGGAGGAACTATGAATCTTGCACAGAAAGGTAAATGAAGATGATTCTGATGAAGGGTGGCTGGTCACATTATATATTTATTCGATGGATGGATGGATGGATCGAGAGAGAGAGAGAGAGAGAGAGAGAGAGAGAGAGAGAGAGAGAGAGAGAGAGAGAGAGAGAGAGAGAGAGAGAGAGAGAGAGGGCTCTCCATCTTACTCAATATTTAAAGGCTAAAAGTCCAATGAGTTACAAAAGGTTGTTAATGAAATTAGTAAGGTAAGTGACGCTGATAAATAAACGAGAAATTTGATACAGCATCTGAGTTTCTCCTTTATATATGAAAACACTGTAATTTTTTATAGTAAAATACGATGAGAAATAAAACAGCTCATATCATTTTAAAGTATATCTCATCTTTCATACTTTGACTAAAGTCTCATTTTTTTTTTTTTCAGTCCATAACTAATTTATAAAATGCATTTCCCTAACGAGCTACGAATCTATGAGACTAAGCCCAGATTTGAAAGAAAAAAATAGAATGTATGAAGCATTTTTGAGGAAAAATCATTTGAAAACTTTTACTTTAATAGTTTCATTTACTAGATATAAACCCATTGTATGCCAAGC
>NC_090736.1:106721281-106731281 GCF_036898095.1 Palaemon carinicauda
TTATTATTATGAAAGCTCACTGTATGTTCAAATGAAGTCAGTAACATTCACTCTGATTTTTAGTTAATACCTAACTGGTATCTTCACAAATTAGTGACTGTGTCTTATTCTTAGATAACGCCGCCGTCAGACTAATATCAACGCCATTACCCTGAAACTACCGTCCTTCACCGGCGGAGAAGCGTTTGCCTGGTCCACCTATCAACACCGACATCTCTCCGCCGTGGCTGAATACAATTGTACCTTTCAGCACATCCCTGGGGAAATTAAATGAGTCCCGTTGTAGATGTCCCGTCACGAAAGGCAGTTACTGCCATTCACCTGTGATTTTTCAACAACACCTTGGCAGAAACCCAACGAAAAGATGCAGAGAATCAAGCATGTAAGACAGCCTGCACATCCATTCAGTGTAGGACATCCCTTTTGAAGACTCCATCGCCACCCTCCTCTGTGACGTGAGTACTAGTCGACCTTGACCGTGTTTGATTTCATTCATGGCTTTTCACATCCCTCACACCACTCTATTGCACAACTGCTGAAGACAAAGTTCATTTAGCCTGGCATTACTAATGAAGCTAAAGATTGGGGTCCACGCCTGTACTTCATGCCTGTACCTCATAAGTACATAAACACAAGGATTTATGATTGGGCAACTTTATTCAACCTTATTGGCGCTTTGCCCACATCAACACTGATGTTGTAGGTCCCATACCCACATTGCAAGGACATCCTTAATTTTTTACGCCATCAACCTCTCCACTCGTTGGCTTGACGCAATTCCCATGGAAACTGCAACATCTGCTCCTTGTACATCTGCCTTACTTTCGGGATTGATAGCAAGATTTTGTATTCCATAGCAGATTACTTCTGACATGGGTACCACTTTCAACTCTTAATTGTGGACATCATGAGCGAATATCTTGAGTATCACCCTTCATCAAACAACCATATACAACCCCGCAGCCAACAATATTGTTGAGCGTTTTCACCATATCCTCAAAGCAGCTTTGATTGCCCGCTGCAAGGACTCCAACTGGTTTACCCAGCTTCCGTGGGTCCTCCTCATACAGATAACCACTCCTATAGACGTCGTGGATGCCTTGGCAGTTGAAATAATGTATGGCAAGCCGTTGGTCATCTCAGCTGAATTTTTTTTTTTTTTTTGTATGCAACAGACAATCTCTAGCGCCTACGTCACTTTGTGGAATAATTTACTCCATGCCCACAGATTTACAAGCACCCAACTGAGCAACACATCAGTACTTGGTAACGCAAGTTTTTCACTGCAACGACACTAGCAAGCCACCGTTAAGGCGGGCCCTTTCCTCGTGATCCGTTGTAAGCTGAAAAAATTTCTCCTTAACATTTATGGCATATCTCCTGCCAGAAGACCAGCCTACGGTATGCCCCTGAAGAGCAAGGCTATTTCATTTGTACTGTACGTCTTTTTCACGGACGATCCATATACTGCACATGTATCATATGCTCGTACACTGTAACGGTATTGCTGTTTTTTGGTATACAGTATTGTTGTTGTTGCTTTACCCTCATACTGATAACTTGTTTTTGCCTGTATGCACTTGTATCATTTTTTTTTTAATCTATGTGCCCTTCCTTCATGGATATTGTTATTATAAAACCTCGCTCTTTGTTGCAATAAAGTCGTTACATTCACTCCAATTATCAGTGAATACCTAACTGGTGATTCTGCATGATATTAATGGATATACCCTAAATAGCCTCCTCCGGTCCCTGCTATGGTGCTATATACATCTCTATGGAGTGATGATTTTTTTTCTCTCTCTCTCTCTCTCTCTCTCTCTCTCTCTCTCTCTCTCTCTCTCTCTCTCTCTCTCTCTCTCTTTTACTATGAATTATAAAAGTATAACAACTTTGTTGAAAATTATCATCTGAGGTGAACTTATTGGATTATACATTTATGATAACGTACTTGGTTAGCAGTGTATCACTCATGAATCCCTCAGTTCTTGAGATCAGTCCCATATCATTGAGAAAAGAAGATAGACCTTTTTGAAAAAAGAAAATCGTTTATAGCCTCTGCATTGTTATTTATTACAATTAAAGTTATGCTTTGATAATAGCAATAGAGAATACTTACTTGTATTGCAATACATAACAGTCCTAAAGGTATCCCCAAAGTGATGAAAAATTCCAATGATACTATAGCATTTAAGAACAATAACACACTGATAAAATCTTTTATAATGAATTGTCCTGACATTAAGAAGGGATGTGTATATCATGGCCACCATAATTCACGTGGAAACTTTTGTATCGGTCAAACATGTAACGTTTTTCAAAAATAGAAATAAGCAACTCAGGAACTTAGTAAGATATGTCCAAAATAACAATGCAATGTTTGATCATGTTATAGATAAAAATCATACTATTACATCATGGAGAATTATTTTTTTGTCTTAATATCCCAGTATATTGATAGAAAGAAATGTGACAAAGCCCAGCTTTATATAAAAGATATTCCATAATAGTTTAAATATATATAGGGCGTGTAATATAGAAATTGAAATCCTCCATATGCAGAGATGTACAAGCTTCATATGCTGAAAAAAAAAATTCATCAAGAAGACTAGAATTTAGGGACATCTGGTTTTTATCCTAGGAAATATATACCTCTTTTTTCATAACTTTGTTTGGTATGAAGTTTTCTTATCCACATTTTTTTTACATATGTCAACAATTGAATAGTATATTTAAGAGTATATACATATTTTTTGCTGTTATTTGTACACGGGATTTAATATATATGTATTGGTCTGTAGAATATATGTAAGTTTGCGTTTATGTATATACATGTATATGTGTATATATGCACTTATGTGTGTAAATGCAATTATGCATATGGGTGCTGCCATTCATATGGATGTTTATGAATCTATGAATATGTAGGCATCATCGTGTTTGAAGACATGTGTATCCATATGTTTCTGGATATAAACACATGTGTAAATCATTTATGATCAACTATCCCAAGATGTAAAAAGGAATAAAAACAACTTGACATCTAAAAGGACTTTTATCGGCCCACAATTCTCTGAAGATTAATTGTACAAATGTTAGTAATTATTTTCATACTCTAACTTCACCATATTATTGTGAGTTTCTCTATCAATATATCCTTCTTCTTGATGATGTTATGAGACGAAACCGGTCAGTATTGATTTAGTATTTCATTTTTATTTTTTTAATATCGTTTAATAGTAGAGGAAAAGAGAACGAAAAGGTGGTCTATAAACTGATTTGAAAATAATTTTGTGTTAGAGACAGTTAGGACAAAGAATGGTGCTATTGGATAGGGTAGATGCTACCTGAAATTTTCACTTTAAGGGTTTATTTCAACCCATTTTTGCTAAACCAGAAATTCTAAAAATAGAAAAATTAAAGTTATACTGTTTTTCAATATTTTGTTTTATTTGCCATGCTATTTACTACACAAGAATTTACTACACATAACTTTATTGCTAAGGATGTCTACACATTGACACGAGATATTTCTTCAAAAATATCTATTTCCAAGTTTTATTGCGGGTCAGAATTCTATTTACCAAATTTTTTAAATTTTTCTCGTACTTGCTAATGAAGAGGCAAAATCATCAATATATTGAAAAAATTTTCTAAATGTTTATATCTCTCAATCTTCATACAGATAGGCAGTATTTCACAGTGGAGAATTTGCATTATTACCTCCCTTAACGAAGGGGGGAGGAGGTTATGTTTTCGCCCGTGTTTGTCTGCTTGTCCGTTTGTCTTTTTTGTTTGTTTGTGAACAGCATCCTGGCAACAATTTTACACATAGAGTAGTGAAACTTCCGTGGACTAATTTCTATGCTGAAACCTTGAAGTGATTCAAATTTGAAAGTCCCAGGTTAAAGGTCAAAGTCAAGATTGAGCAAAAGTTTGACCAAATTAACCCTACCCTTATCCTCAAGTTTGCACATGGTTATCACAAAGACTTCGTATACGTCTACGGTTTGAATTTATTCTGGGAAAGGAAAGCTGTTTTCGATAAACAATATTTTCAGTAGTTACACCCTGGAATGAATAAATGATTGATCAAAAATAAATATTTTCTTCTTGTAGTTCATTTCAATTTGGAAAATTGTTGTAAAGTCAATATCATTTCTAAATAAATATTATCTATCTTCAGATATTTTTATATTGAATTGATTTACATTTCATTCAATATTTTCTACTGTTTAAATACCACTTCACAAAAAAGAAAAAATGGAACACATATATCACTTCTTGCGTCTAACACAAATTCACCTCAACTATATATGAAACTATGATTCAATGGTGCTTATATACCTATTGGAAGTCATCCCTAAACCTTCTATATCATCAATTATTTCTACGGTCTAAACACGACGAAAAGAAAAAAAAAAAGATGAACACAAATACCATTGTTTGCCCAAAACACATATTCACATCAACTACAGAAGAAACTATGATATACATCATAGGTTCATATATGTATATCCGAAATGTTCCTGAACCTCCACAGCCATGAGTGTAAGCCGTGTCTGGACAGGTTTCAATCAAGTAGTGTCACCTGAGCACCTATCGTCAGGATTATTTACAGTTGCCAGTATACCAATACTTCCAGCAAAATCAGACAACCCAGATACAATTATACACCATATTTTCAAGATGCAAGTACATCAGTGAGTCAATGAGACAGCGGTACACAATAGTGAGTTTTGACCATGCACTCTACTGCAAAGCCAAGGAGATAGTATGTCTGAAATAAGCAGATTTTAGAAACACCATCATGTGATTAGGTAGATTCTACATCATGGATTTTATGAAGGTCAGTGAACAACATTTGGAAGGAACTGGCGTTAAGAAGGCATGGGTGGAAAGTTGGCTCCTTGGAATACTAGTGCAAGGGAGATGATGGATGGAGATACATAAAACAAAGCTCTGAGTAGTTATAAACTTGCTGTGGAGAAGCTTTGGTGAATTCACGGATCCAAAATTGAAATTTGGTACAATGACAGTAAGAAGTTGCTTCCACCTGTTTGCCAGGCATGTGACCTCAAAGATCATGAAACAGATGGTGTACAGAAGTTTTACATAGTGTTGAAAAGTATGAACAAGACAATCTTTTCAACAATTAATGAGATTGAAGATGGCATACTGCAAACACCTCAGTTCAAATTCTTGCTAGCCACATGAACATGGTGACCATTTTGCTGAACAACATATGAGCAGAGAAAATACAACGGGGAGTTACATTTGATTTCCTTTTGCAGGATGCTTCCTTGGTTTACTGTCTACAATCATACAGATTATGTACTTGGCTAACAGGCAACAGCCCTCACCAGAAATCCACCATATACTTGTTAAGAGACACTTCACAGTCAAGGGTTTAACAATTTTTTTTTTTTTTTTTTGGTTTCAGTTGACCAAGTACTGAAACATAAAAACAAAGTATCCAAATTACTAAGGATGTTATTAAAATTACTAAGAGAAGTATGGCTCAGGACTCAGTGATGCCTGGTATGTAATGAGAAATCAAACTTGATAGAGGCAGCCTACAAGATGTTTGGAATTGATGTTGACAGAGACATCGATGATCTATTGTGCCACCAGGAGATTGGTCCCACAAGACTGAGAAGAGATGGAACTTATAAAAACAAAAAGGAATTCCAGAGACTAGAAGTATTGATAAATTGAAAAGTCCATGCTCCAGATCTGGTGTGCCATAAATTCCATCAAAGAAAGAGTCCTCAAGAGAGCTGAAAAGGAGCATGCATGGTTAAAACCTTTCTTACAACATGTTCTTTTTAAGCAGCACTATCAAGAAACAAAATTCCTTCAATGAGCGAGATGTATGAAGTTAACATTCACTCAAGTGGAGAGTACAAGCAGAAAAACTCAAGGCTGAAGGAAATTTGATCCTTTGATTTTCAACCCAGCAAAGACCAGGAGAAATATTCACCTGAATAACACCCTAAAGCCTGAGCTTTCATTAGTCCCACAAGCTCTTTCCGCTACCTGTGGGAATTTCCATTCAACTTAAAAGTCTCAGCTTTAAGATTTGCTAATCAAGGGCACAGCGGTATCAAAAAACCTCCTGAACAGTACAAGAAAAACTTGTTTGGTCATTGATGGCATTGCAATAATGCAAGAGACAGGTAAGCCACAGAAATTGGAAACGTTTTGAGGCTTGAACAATGAGTTTTGCTCTAGTGGTCCTAACCGTTTTGGTGCATTATACTCCAGGGTTGATGTGAATTTCAGTTGGTATTATGAGATGTCCAGCAGATCTGGCACAAGGGAAAACAAGAGATAGAAAAACATGCCCCTCCAGATGTGCCATCAATTCAAAAGATGTGAAGCTACACTCAAACTTCAACACCTACTTAAACCTCTTTGCTAACAAAGCTGACCTGGCATCGTTCTTTTCCATGGGTCTTGTAGAGATAGCAGAAAAGGAACTAGAATCAACATATGAACTGGTTAGTGCTGGTGTTTTTTTATGATTTGGTGAGAGTATGGATTTCTAAAGGCAGGAAAACTGACGACTTGTTTCAAACTATGAAGAGGAGGCCGCTAGGATTATCTTATATGTCAGAGTTACCCACACTCAAAGAATACCAGAGATGTATCTTATAATGCGAGACACAGATGTACTAGATGGCACTAGGTCTCTGCAATAACTTATCTCTACAAGTATGGTTCAGTACAGGGTTGAAATCGAAATATTCCCATATATCCATCCGTCACATTGTACTTCCAGATGATCATACTTGGAGAATTCTCATATTCCAAGCTTTAACAGGTTGAGATGCAATCAGTCAGTTTTATGGCATAAGGAAGAACACTTCATAGAGTGTATTCATAAATGACTTGGCATGTGTCCACAAGGTGGGATCCAGGAATGTCAATGATTTTGGTCATGCAAGACGCCGAGAAGTTTGTGTGCAAATTTGTACCTAAAGGACACCGCTATCACTGGGATTGATCTAGTTTGATTGAAATTTTTCTTTCAAGGAAAATGATCAATTAATACCCTTCTGCCCACAAAAGATACACTCAAACTACATATCCTTTTCACGAAATACCAATGCCTTTTCTGAAAAGAATTACTAAACCCTGTTCAGGAAATCCTAAATGCAACAACATATATATGGAACAAAGACACAAGTGGAAACCTCATTCCAAAGATGATGACATGTAAATCTCTACCAATTGCTTGCAAAGAAGTGAGGTGCTCATAGTTTGTGGAAATAGAGGCTTCTCTTACTGTGATGGACACAGAAATGCATCAGTGTTTGTATTTATAGAGGGATCTAAACCAGTTCTCTGAAAGACAATGAGGAGGATATAATGAATGCTGTATTATCATTATTATTATTATTATTATTATTATTATTATTATTATTATTATTATTATTATTATTATTACTAGCCAAGCAACAACCCTGATAGGAAAAGCTAGATGTTATAAGCCCAGGGGCTCCAACAGGTAAAAATAGCCCAGTGAGGAAAAAGTATAAGGATATATAATCTATAGGAGGAAAAAATATAATAAAGTATTTAAAAAAACAGTAACATCAAAATATATAAAGTATAAAAAGACTTATGTCAGCCTGTTAAGCATAAAAACATTTACTGCAATTCTGAACGTTTGAAGTTATACAAATTCAATTACCCAATTAGGAAGATCCTTCCACAGCTTGGATAAAACTTTTAGAATACGCTGTACTATTGACCCTCATGATGGACAAGGCCTGACTTTTAAAAGTAACTGCATGCCTAGTATTACGAACATAATGGAACTGTCCAGGATGATCTGAATGTAAAGGATGGTCAGAATTATGAAAAATCTCATGCAACATGCATAATGATCTAATTGAACGATGGTGTCAAAGATTAATATCTAGATCAGGAATAAGAAATTTAATAGACCGTAGGTTCCTGTCCTACAAATTGAGATGAGAATCAGAAGCTGAAGACCAGACAGAACAATACTGGAAACAAGGTAGAATAAAAGAATTAAAACACTTCTTCAAAACCGATTGATCACTGTAAATCTTGAAAGACTTTCTCAATAAGCCCCCTTTTTTTTAGCAATTGCAGAAGACAGACCTAATGTGATTCACAAAAGAATATTTGCGGTCGAGAATTACACATGAAATTTTAAGGCTAACGCAGTTAAAGAAACATTATCAATGCTGATATCAAGATGTTGAGGAGCCGATGTCTTTGATTTTGTTAGGATTCAACTTCAAACACCATAATTTGCACCATTCATCAATTTCAGCTAGATCTATATAAAGTGATTCAGCAACTCCAGGTCTACATTCAGGATATGGAATTCATGCAAAAAGAGTAGCATCATCTGCATATGCAACAAGCTTGTTATTTTACGGCAAAACAAATTGTGATGTGCATATATTATGAAAAGCAATGGGCTTGAATACTGCCCTATGGAACACCTGATATCACATTCCTATACTTACTATGTTGCCCATCAGCAACAAGTCTTTCAGATCTATTACTTACAAATTCAATAATAATGCTAGGAAACGACCCACCCACTTCCAAATGTTTGAGTTTGAAAACAAGGGCATCCATTATTAACACAGTCAAAGGCAGCACTAAAATGAAGGCTAATCATACAAACTTCCTGAACACAATCAAAATATTTTTGTACAGCATTGTGAACTGTAAGAAGGGCATCACATGCTCCAAGGCCTTTACAAAATCCAAATTGCAAACTAGGGAACAGAGGATTACCTTCAGTAGTCCTATTAAGACGTTTTGCCAGAAGTCGTTCAAAAATATCAGATAATATTGGAGTTATGGAAACTGGACGGTAATCAGTTTGACTTGAATTACCACTAACACATTTACATAGTGGAGTAACATTAGCAATCCTCCAACAAGTGCTAGAAGATCCCCTTCTTGCTAACTTGCACAAAGTGACAGATAACTTTGGAGCTAAAAAATCTTCTGTTTTTGTAAAAAACAAAGAAAAAATATCATTTGGGTCTAAACCTCCTTAAGCATCAAAGTCATTAAACTTAGCTTTAATTTTACGTGATCGAAAAGCTAAACTAAATAGTTTAGCCCCAGGAAAACCGGAATGAGGAAGTTCGAGTTTCTCATTACTCTGTTTACTGTCCTTTAAACATTGAGAGATTGTGCTATCTGGTTTAAGTAAAGGAAGAATCGTTGCATCTACACCAAAGAATGCAGATAGAAGGGTAGTTCACCACATATGTTCCTGGGTTGTACCAGAAAGGGTTTCTTTTATGGTTATATTGTATTCCTTTTCACTTGAAGCATAAACTCTCTGAGCAAAACCTCTAAGCTGAGTATAGTTATTCCAGGTCAAATCTGATCTCTTACCCTTCCAAAGATGATAGGCCTCCTGCTTCTCCAAATAAGCCCGTCTACAACCATAATTGCACCATGGTTTGTCCTTCACTCTGTGCACTAGCACAATAGAAGGGGTTCGATTATCAGCTATGTCGACTAAATTCTCATTCAAAAGGACAACAGGATCAACGCTACTAAACAAGTGTGACCAATTCAAGCTCAAAAGATCATACAAAATTCCATTCCACTTTACTTGATATTTCATGTAAATTTTTCATTAATATGATGCATTAGTGAAAGGCGAGTTATACACTCTTGACTGTTAAGGATTAGGGACCTTTTCGAATATACATATCTGATAATTTTGGCAAAAAGTGGAATTTGTGATCCTTTATTTTCTGTAAAATTGTTTTTAGCTTGTGAAAAATATTGATGATGTTGAACGTTTAGGGTCATTTTCCAATGCGTATATCTACACCCATGATTCAGATCATAGATTCATGTATACTTGAAGTGAATTTGAGCTTTGAGCAGGAAGTGATATTATGTTCCTTTTTTTTTTTTTTCTGTGAAGTGGTATTTAGACTCTGGAAAATATTGAATGAAACTGAAGTCAATTCAAGAACAA
>NC_090736.1:106743781-106744989 GCF_036898095.1 Palaemon carinicauda
TTTAACTTTAAACTGAATTCCGTGTCAACTCTCCTCCATAGAGCCATTAATCTGACATCAAGCTGGTCTACCTTTCATACTGAAGTGACTTTCCTTGCTGATTACTTTAAGGATAATTATTTCCCTCCAGCAATTTTTCATAGATCCCTTAATAAGCTACTTAATCTGAAATTCAATCCAACCCCAATAGTCCACAATGTCCCCAAGCTCCGTATGTTTGCTAGATTTCCCTTTCTCCATAATAATAAATTTAGGAAAAAATGCATTAACCTATTCAGTGAACAAACGCCTGCCCTTAATTTAAAACTAATTCCCATAAACCCCCGAACTATCGGCTCACTCTTCCAAGTCAAGGATAAGATCAGCCCCCTGTTTGCTTCCGGTGTCGTTTATAAGTATAATTGTCCCAGATGTGATCTCGGCACTTACATCGGTTGCACCAGGAGGCTGCTAAAAGTCCGAGTTTCCTCTCATCAGGGAATTAGCTATAGAACGGGTTGTCGACTATCAAATCCAGAACAATCAAACATAAGAAATCACAGTAAAAGTTGCAAAACACACATAGATACCAGTCATTTTAATATAATAGGAAGAACCCGACATATAGATGAACTAACCACCCTTGAATCAATAATGATTAAGCTAACTGTACCTTCTCTTAACCACCAGTCGTCTTCCACCCAATTGTTTATTGCCTAATTACCTGTTGTTTTGTTTACACTCCCTTCCATAACAATTTTTCATGTCAGTTCTCCTTACGCTACCGCTGTGGGTAGGTGCTTGTTCGTTCTATTACTATTATCATTATTATTATCATTATTACTATATATTTTTCTATTATTATTATTATAATTATTATTGAATTAATTTGTTTCTCTATATTCGCTCCAAGCCCTTTCACTGTTGTTCTGTGTTTCTGTTTTTACTCTTTTTATTCTTAATTTATTAAAAAGCTTTTTAATTTTGGTGTTGGTAAACGTTGTGTGTATCTTTTTACTTATACACAATTGATTTGTAATCGTTTCAGCCTGGAAAATGTAACAAGGTGATACGAAACGTCGGCGCAAATAAATGAATGAAAAAACAGAACGCGTCTCCCTACTCCAAAATGTTTATGCTTGAGTAAATGCTCCTGTCTCCATACTTTTTTTATATATATATATATATATATATATGTATAAATATTTATATATATGTGTGTGTGTTTG
>NC_090736.1:106745489-106747989 GCF_036898095.1 Palaemon carinicauda
ACTAACAGAGTTCTTTAAAGGCTTCAATCACAGCCCTAAACGAACTCGGTGGCATTTAATCATTCAAGATTTTGGCGCAAGAATCGGGTATTTACCTGGGAAAGCAAATATCATTGCGGATGCATTATCACGCAACCCCGTGTCATCTTGTACGGAGTCTTTAGCTGAATTAATAGATATATCAACATCCATGCCTATTGTAAAAACAATATCTGAACAAGAAGATTTAGGCTGGAGTGCTGAATTGTTACAGACTGAGCAAAGAAAAGATCAGAAAATAGAAACAATTATAAATGCTTTGAAAGGCAATCATAAAGAAAAAGAATATATAAAGTATAAGCAGCAGAATTATGTAATCAAAGATAATATTCTGTGTAGGACTGTGACAAGGAAAACCCGCAATACACCACATGTAACTAACGACCAGGTAGTAGTACCAAACTCACTTGTTTCCACTGTCCTGAATTGGTTGCATTCGAATCCATTACATGGACACCCTGGGTTCTCATTAATGTCACAGAAAGCCAAATCATTGTTTTATTGGCATACAATGCTTACAGATATAAAAAGACACATAGCTAATTGTCGCACATGTCAGGAAAACAAAGGGCATACGAAAACACCTGTTAGCTTAGGAGCTTATCCTGTTCCCAATCAACCCTTTGAAAGAATACATTTAGATTTGTTAACAGGATTTTACGAGTCAGACAGAGGAAATAAGCACCTCTTAGTAATTATAGATGCTTTAACTCGATATACAGAACTAATAGCGCTTAAAACTAAAACTGCGATTGAATGCGCTAGGAAGTTTTACGAGTGTTACATTTGTAAACATGGAATTCCACACATGATAATCTCAGACTCGGGTGGTGAATTTAATAATCACTTTCTTACCTCATTGTGTGAATTCCTCAACATAAAGAAGGTCAATACCATGATATATCACCCAGAGTCGAATGGGCTAGTGGAAAGAGCAAATAGGAAGATATTAAATATATTGAGGGTAACACTAGGGGGATCAGACCCCAACTGGGATATTGCAATACCGGCGGCACTGAGTACTCTGAATCATTCATATCATATATCATTTAAAATGTCACCGCATGAAGCATTGTATGGTACCCCAGTTAGAACACCTTTCCATGTATTAACGCCTACAACTAATCTATCAAATCCTTTAAAAGAATGTATAAATGCAAGTATAAGTCGATATGATATCCTTCGAAAGAATTTAGAAGAATCACAAATCATAATGAAAAGGAATCATGATAAAATAGCGAAACCAACTAAAACATATACCGTGGGTGATAACATCTATATTCAAATCAATGTCAGAAAAGGGCTCAACTATAAACTAACACCTAAGTTTGAAGGCCCATTTAACATTTTGGAAACATTAACGGCCAATAGGTTTAGAATTCAAAACGTAGCCCAACCCACGGATGAGAGAATAGTACCATTGTCTCACATAAGAAATTAAAAAGAAGTGAGGAAAAATTTTAATTTTTGTGACTAAAAATTTTCTTTTTAATACAGGAGTAATAACATATATTTTTTCTCGTTACAGGTTTCCAAGATGAATTTTTTGTTGTTGGGAGTGATATTGTTCGCTCAGACATTTTTTTCGTATGGGATGAGTTCTAAGACTAAGAATATATATTTTAAATATGGAAATATAGTTGAAAGACAAGAAGACATTTTTATTACATCAACCAACGTAATTGTCGAAGTGCATATGCAAGCAATTTTTCTTCAAGAGAATGATGTCACTAGCTTAAGAACCGCCATTTCAAGGTTTTCTGCATCATTGGATGAGTTGCATAGGAGACATTTTCATTTGACTACTAAGAGTTTGCTTGGATCAACATTAAAAGTTGCAGAGATGCTATCTGATGACTTGAAAAATAAGACTGGAGAGACAGGATCTTTGGCTTATGACCTTTTGATGTGGACTGTAGGACACGAACAAAAAGAAAGACGGAATCCGTTCATTTATGCTGCATTAAGCATCCTTGGGTCTGTTGCAAGTTTAGGTTTAGGACTTTCCAATCGTCTTAAAATTAGTAATCAAAATAAGAAAATTGAGTTCTTGACTCATAAAGATGAATTGATTATGTCAGAACTAAGAGATCAGTTAGCTTCAATCAATAAAATTATGGATTTGTTAAATGAACATTCAGATAATATCGTTCAAATTATGGAAGTACAGGATTTGTTAGCAACATTAACGTATTATGATTCAAAGATAGATCACATACATAACAGAATTGCACATTTCATTGAGAAATCCAAGGATTATGTAGAAGCTATCACGTTAGCAACTAAAGGTGTATTGTCGCCCCATTTGTTGCCTATACGTTACTTAAAATTAGTTCTGGAGAACACTAGGGATAAACTAGGCTATGTTCCTTTGTTAGACGAACATAGGTTAGAATTTTATTACAGCCTAATTACAGTAAACGTAGATAATAACAAGATTAGGATTACGATTCCCTTTGAT
>NC_090736.1:106755489-106775489 GCF_036898095.1 Palaemon carinicauda
AAGTATACCAGAGAATTACTTGAAAGTACTATATCTGTGGATTTGTATAAATGACTTAACTTTGAATGATTTCGTTATATGGTCTCCTAGACCTATATATATGACATTACCATTATTTGTCATATCCACTAGTTTAGGGCTTCCTGCTCCCTGCAGGGAAAGTGTCAACTTCGACTATAAGGATAAAAAGTTTGTATCTCTATAGGGACGGACGGTAAATCTCAGGGATTACCTTTTATCCCTCGGAGATCTGTACTCTGAATTTAAGTTGGGCCCTTCTAGGGTTTTAATAAAAACTATTATACTTTATTCGTCTGTAACTGAGAGAGCAACAATAAGATGCAAATATGTTCAGTATTTTACATTGTAACTATATCATCAATTGTAGTTACAATCAGGTATGAATCTGATCCACCGTTAAAAACAGATCAGGGTCCATATTTTCTCCTTTTGAGAAAATATAAAATTTCATCGAAATGATGACACTCAATGGAGATGTGAAATGAAATCTGACTGATTTGTACAGATTTTGGAAATGCCTGAACACTGACGCAACGTTCAGTCGGCAATGGTGTTATCGGTCAGATATGCACCTATATGGAACAGTGTGTTAATCATCATTCTGATTTGCATGAGGGTAAATATACCCATGCACCCGATGCCCTGGAAAGTCCCAAAGCAGTTCACTGTTCATCGCAGGATTAGACGACAGGTTTCTAAAATTACCCACCGCCACCACAATATGTCTTATTTATGTACTTGCTTCTTATATTGTTGGAAGAAGTTCCGTGAAGAAGCAATTTCCTTAGGATCATGAACTGCGGGTGATCGGTCAGGATCCGTTCTGGGAATAAGTAGGTGAGCATTGCTCTCAGTTAGCTTAGCGATAGATTTTTTTTATCCTGAGGTTTTGCCTTGGAAGAGCTGTCATACCTTGAAGTCTGAAGTTCTATGAAGATTGACTTTAAGACACCCTACTGGGCATAGGGAAAAATCTTCCTTTAGTGGGCAGAATCTCCAAGGACCCCACTTTTTTGTGGGCAGCTCATTTCTGGCAAGAAAGTATGATCGGGAAAAGGATTCAGTTCTCCCTCTTCTGTGAACTGAATATGGCCTGCAACCCTGATAGGCCAATATTTCACTAACTATAGCCCCTGAGGTTATTGCGAACAGAAAATTGAGTTTCCTTGTTAGCTCTTCTAGAGGACAATCCTCATTGTTCAGGTTCGAAACATAGTGCAAGACTTGACCAATGCCCATGTAATGGGCTTTGAAGGGGTTGTTGGCTTGGGTCTAGTTCATGCTTTGGTACCTTACAAGGGGTTTTCTTATGAGTTTCATCTCAAAGACGTATAGAAGAAGTCTAGTCAGGGCCTACTTACACGTGGTTATCGTAGTGGAAGTCAGGCCTCGTCCAAGTAGGTAAAAGCAGAAAGGGAGACAGAAACCTGTTGAAATTTCTGATGGTCCCCTTGTTTTCATGAGGGTTACCCCTTTCTTTCAAGACAATCCACATTGGCTCCTGATTGGACTTGACTTATACTCTACAATGAAGTCGGCCATATTCTTTGAGATCCCAGCCTTTGTTCGTTGTTAGGGCGAAGAAATCATGAGATGCAGGTTGTTGGTTCTCGAGGATGAAATGTAACAGCCAGCTTCTGCACCAGTTTGGATAAAACTGGGTCCGGCAGAGGACTTTTAGCGGGAAATTGGTCGGCGGAAACAGATAAATTCGATTCCATCCATTCCAGTCTTCTGCTTAAGGTTCTCATAAGGGGCTAAATAACGAGGTAGTATCTTATAGTCGCCTATTGTGAAGAAGTCGATCAGCAGTTGCTGGAATTCATCGAAAATAAAGGAGAATGAGTCTGCGTCTAGGGACCATTCTATCTCTATCGGCTTTTGCCCGGATAGAGCATCCGCCGTCACATCGCGGAACCTTTGAAGGTGAACTGCATGATTAGTGTCATCTTCTCTTCCTTGCCAAGCGGAAGATGGCTAACATCACGTGGTTGATGTGATGTGAACTCTAGCCTTGTCGATTAGACATATTACTATCACCTCGTTGTTGATAGCCAATCTGACGTGGAATGTTCTGTGAAGGGATAGTCTCCTCAATGTCAGGATGACTGTCATAGCCTCCAAGATATTGATGCGTATCACCACTGATGTTTGAGGTGGTTGCAAGAAAATTGTCTGTGTTAAGTTCTTATTCGTTGACCACGGCCTTAATGGCGTGCGTAATCGGGTCAGTGTCAACCTTGCTGATCTCTTCAAGCGTTTGATGCATATCTTCTCCAGACTCCTGGCTCATCCTTTGGCTGTGCTTCTAGCATTGGGTCTGTCACTACTGCGAACCGGAGAGAGCCTAGTGCTCTTTCCTGTTGGCATTTTGAAATCGTCTGCTTTAATAGAATGGAGAGGTGGTGTGACTGTAAGTTCCCATGGATTCTTAACCATTGAAACTTGTGAGCTGGAGAAAGGTGAGAATTTTAGCTATTGATCTTGAGACACAGATGTTCCAGGAACTGGATCACCTTTCCAGCCGCTTGCAGACAAGTAGCTTTGCATGCTGCTCGCACCCACCAATCAACCAGTTATGCTACTATCTGTACTCCTTCGGAGCATAGGTGCTGGACGATGGTGTCCGTTAGCTTTGCGAATACCTTTGGGGCTACGCTCAGTCCAATGGGCATGGCTGCGAAGACAAATTTTGTTTTCTGTAGCCTGAATCCTAGGTAAGAGGAGAGGGGGTGACTGACTGGTAGGTGCCAGTAAGCAACTGCCAGGTCTATTGAGACTATACACGCCCCTTTTTGGTAGAAGGGTCTTTATGTGTTGCACTGTAAGCATCCAGAATTTTTTGTTCTCGATGAACTTGTTGAGTGAAGACAAGCCTAGAATGACTCTGGGTTTGTCCAAGTCTTTCTTGGGAATGCAAAACACCCCTCGTGAATTTATATGGACTTCGCTTGCCTTTTTACCTTCTTATTCTAGAGTTTTGAGGTATGTTCTTCCAATAAGGGGGAAGTGTTGGAAGAATTTTGGAAGGTAGATTTTTTTTCCATTTCCAACCAAGTCCATTCGTAATTTGGCTGTGGACCCAGTGATTAGAGGTCCAATGATCCCGAAAGTGGAAAGTCTACCTCCTACCTGGAACCTCTCATTGTTCAGAGGTTCCTGAGGATATGTTTCCGTGACCACGTCCTCCTCCACCCTTGGGGAATTTCCGGAGTATCCTCTTTTGGGGCATTTACCTTTGTAGGGCGAAAAGTGGTCGATTGATTTTCAAAGCCAGGATTAAATACAGGTACCTGGTTACCAGCTGATGAGAGACCATCTGGAGGGTGGTTTACAGCTGGACTACCATTTGAGGCACAGTGGCCATGGTCATGTTCGGAAATTGTGCAGTTCTAATAATTTATTCCCTCTTTGAGGACATGCCCCACTTTCGAAGCCAGTTCCTACTCTCCGTGGTGGGTTTTGTAATGACTTCTTAGACCACTTCCTGTGGGAAAGGGTCTAGGCCCTAGATACATGATGAAATCAGTTTTCTGGGGCGTTATTATAGTCCTGCACACATTTCTAAGCAGTTCTGATGGGATAAGGAGGCGATAAGACTGTTTTTCATCTCCTGTTTCCTTCTCAAAGGAAGATTTAGCTACTTCGGAAGGTTTGTATTTCTCTAGGATTGGGTAGGGTTTTTACCACTTTGGATGCTCTCGTGACACATTCTAGGGCTTTCCCCAAAAGGGGAAGGTTCAGGAGGAAGGACCAATGAAGGTTGGATGCTTCTTGCTCAATGCTGAGTCTTTAGAGTTAGTATATCCAGCCCCTTTCCAGGTCTGGGTAAAGATGACTTGAGCCTTGTCATGTTCGAGGACACTGACTTCCTTGGGTATAGTCTCCTCATGGGATGTTTTTCATCTCACAGTCTCACTTAGCAATCTGGGTACACTGAGAGATGGGTCAGAGTTGAAGCTCTTCAAGGGGAGTGGATCCCAACTTTTGGGAGAGATAAAGCTTCCCATTCAACATGGTCAGGTATTCCGTCTACCTCCAGGGGTTGGTTCAAAGCAGTGAGGGAGGTCAGATAATTTAAAGGGGCTTAGTGAAGTCCCTGCAACCGCCTGGGTGTTTCCTTCCGTGTATCTCTCTTCCTCTCCTTGAGATCTTGCTTATTTTCACCTCGTTCCTTTTGGAACAGTGTTAGCGTCTGCTGGACCGGCTCTAGGAGCGATTCGCTCCTGTCGTCCTGTCTAGCCAGTTGGGAGTTGGGGCTGAAGAGGTTGAGGGCATAAGATTATATGCCGGCACAGTGAGCTGAGGAACTTTAGTCACCGTCAAACGTATCCTTCTTCCTCCATGGGAGGTTGAACCACTTCTTATTTAGGGCCTTAGGGAATCATAGGCACTATAAAGATTTGTTAGGTAGGTAAGGTCCCGGAGAGTTCTTCTAGAAACATAATACTCACCTTTGGTGGCTTTCCCTTGCTGTATCCCTTGACACCATAGTGGCAAGGATATCTTTTATAAAGCCGTCGGTCAGCAAGGTTAGGCGATCGGAGCTACCCTTCGGGTCCCGGACATGATGCAGCAGGGGCATAAAACCTGTATATCGTATGCCCACAAAGTCATTACTCTTGTGGTTTCAGAATAAGATTGCACACTTCACCATTGGCTTCTCCTTTAAGGGAGAAAAAAGGGTGAATGAGTACTAGCTTGTTTATATCATTGATATAATAAATGTTTAAAATACGGGTCCCAGTACCTTAGGGATCCGAGTACAATCCAGCCGGGGCATGAGACTTGCACATCTTCTGGCCACAAAAGTCCCTACTTTTGTGGTTGCAGAACAGGACTGCACACTTCACCTTAGCTTCTTCCTGTAAGGAAAGAAAGAGTGAAATTATTATAGGGTAATGTATCTCACTGATGAACATGCACATGTATAAATAGTTGGCTTTACTATTATTATCAAAGCTTAGAATAGTAAGCTAGAAGAGTAGAAAAGACACAAATCCGTGTTTCCCCCTCCAGGCAATTATTGTGACCTACAATATTAATATTCTTATTTTCCTTATCAGGGAAATTACAGAGTGGAATAACTCTCATATGTAGAGCCGGAGTCAGTGAATACTAACACTAACTCCACCACTTGTAAAATACTAGTACTGATAGGTAATCATTAGTGTTCCGATGATCTAGGATTCATCAGAATGATGAAGGAATACTTCACCTCAACATTTTTAGAATGGGGCTACTGTATTCTCTAATACTGTAGTTTTGGCGGTATGCTACCGGGTTAGGCTAGTACTTGGCAGCACTAACTGACAGAGAGAGAGAGAGAGAGAGAGAGAGAGAGAGAGAGAGAGAGAGAGAGAGAGAGAGAGAGAGAGAGAGAGAGAATGGAAAGAAGGACTACCGTAATACTATAGTTTAGTACAATAATTAAGGGTGTAGGAACTATTGTCTCTACTGCCTTCTTTCCAGAATGATGATGCAAATGGAATGGGATGAATACATTGATTCTAGCTTCCTTCTAGCCACGATTTTGGTTACAGGGTTTGTGGATGGCAGTCCAAGAGAGGACTGAAGATTACTCAAAAGCATAAAGGGTTTCCCACCGGTAGCCGTCAGGGCCGGCTCAACCTTTCCCGGAGCTTAGCTTCCGTTAGGGAGATGGTCAAAGCGGCAGCATAACCTCCTTTGTAGGAGCCCGGCCGGTAACCCAGTCAGCCCAGCAAGCGGGGCGATTGTAAAATACCGGCCACAGGAATCATGACAGCTAGGCTATCACTAGAGGACAGAAGGGGAATGGAAAGGGTCTTATATTTTACAGAGAAAGGTGACGGCAGGTATGCCTCCTACTTTCGGCATTAAGCCAAGGAAACATGGTTTCCTATCCCAGCGCTATCTTGGGGGGCAGAGGAATAAGGATTCCCTGGCCTGAGACTTTGCCGGATATAAGACATGTCTTCTAGTCTACAAGGGAGAAAGGTGGCGGAAAATTATACCACCCACTTTCGGTGATGGACTATGGAAGCCGAACTTCCTATGCAGGCAACAATGTAACCTGCAGGGGAATGACTATTCCTCTATCGCCAGGTTTCCCAACCTTGGGGTCGCGACCCCATGAAAATAAAAATAAAAATGCGAAATATGGAAGAACTCACAGCAAAAAAAAAATATATAAATATATTTGCGGATTTTTATTAATCGACTTATATATATCTATTCAGATATAAATATAAAAAACTAAATTTAAATGGTGGTAACCCCGAGTGCCGTAGGCGCTTGATACGTGAAGCGGGCAGTCACTCCAGCTGTACTGCCTGAAACACTGTCTGCAATTTGTTCGTTTTATATTGGTAAGTTGATGCATTTATACCTGTGTAGTTATTTTGAATGTGCTGCATAGGTTGCACTGTCTTTATTTCTTTTAAAATTCCTAATTACTCACGAAAAACTAGTGTGTCGACAATAGAAACTGAGTACTTCTCTTGCTGATGAATTATTGCACCACAGTATGTCAGTGGATGATAGCCTATCACAGTGTTCATGATTGAGGCTTCTAAAACCACATGGTAGCCCCCACCATATTCAAAGAGAGAGAGAGAGAGAGATGTGCAAGGGAAGAGGAAGAGAAGAAGAGGGGCCAGGGAAGGAGGAGGGAAAACTTTTCATGCCCTCTCCTCCTACATTTTCTTCTTTCCCCTTGCCACCCTTTCCTTGCTCCTCTTCCCCCTTCCTCATCAAGACAAAAAACCTGAAATTGGCTGCAACCTGAACATGATTTGAGGGTAGCACTATCTAAGACTGAACCACAAATAGAGAAACTTAGCAGCATGATCCAAGCCAAAGTTTGTTTTTGTGGAATGTGACGAAATATTATTCGAGAAGTGGGTTTTTTGATTAATATTAAGCCTTAAAATCTAAAATGCTATAATAAAATTTAATGATGTTAATTTTGTCTTTTCCAACCATATAGTACCTCTCTTATGGAAGGATATTTATTGTCCCTTACTTTTACAGCCAATAACTAGAAATATATATAAATATATTTACTACTAAACTAGTGGGGTCATGGTCATGGCTTGAGGTGCATGATTGGGGTCACCTGAAAAAAAGGTTGGGAGCCACTGCCCTAGCGGTACCTTTGCTGGCAACAAGACAAAATACCCTGAGTTACTGTCGTATACTCGCCGGCGAAGAAGATCGACAGAAAACATTATCCAAGTCAAGCCGGAGTACGCTACTCAATGGCAATGATAGAAGATAGAGTTGTCACCGGGGTTGGCGGCACTCAGAGGGAAGAAAGGAAGCCGAACTTGCTATGCCGATAACGATGTAACCGGCAGGAAAATTACTGTTTCCCCACCGGCAACGATGTAACCAGCAGGTGAATGACTATTCCCCTACCGGTACCGTTGTAGGCAACAAGACAGAATATCCTGAGTTTCTCTCGTATTTCAAAGCCGGGATACTCGCCGGCAAATAAGATCGACAGAAAAACACTATTCAAGTCAAACCAGAGTACACTACTCTATGGCGATGACAGGAGATAGGGTTGTCGCCTGGGCTGGCGGCACTCAGGGGGAAGGAAGGGTTTAACCTCATTTCTCTAAAAGAGAAGCGTATCAAATTATAATAATAATTAGAGGAGATATTTTTCTGCGACTGAATTATTAAAATGATTCAAGAGGTTAAACGGGGAAAAACGTTACTAAAGTAAACTAAAATGACTTAGGTTAACCTAACCCGAGTCGGGATCTCAGGTACGCTATTACCACCGAGAGGCCCTATCGTCAATGATAGAAACGTTATTAGGAAAAGGAAATATAGGAAGAAAAGGTTTATCCTCATTTCTCTAAAAGGGAAGCGTATCAAATTATACTAATAATTCTATGAGATATTTATCTCTGACTGAATTAACAAAAACGATACAAGATGATAAACGTGGGAAACGTTACTAAAGTTTACTAAAAGGAGTTAGGCTAACCTAACCTGAGTCGGGATCTCAGCTACTCTAATACCACCGAGGCCCTATCGTAAATGATAGAAACGTTTAATAGGAAGAGGAAATATTACATGCTTAAAGCTTATCTTCACTAGTATGATTTTGCCTAAATAGCTAGAACTTCTTTATAGCTAATTACTGGGAACGTCGTACTACTAACTAAATAATTCCTTTATGATTATGACAGCTGTCTAAAATGGCCGCTTCCAGGGATGGCAGTGCTCCGCTTAACACACCTAAATTATGTTAATTTAAACGTGAGAAGGGAGCCAAAAATTATACACAGGAAAAATTAAGTACTCAATTTTCCAGAGGATGAAGATGCTGGAGATTGCATAGTAATAATCCTTAAAAACAGTAACAACACCGAGAGCAAGTGGGAGATACACCATGCTCAAATGGCTACTATTAAAGGAATAGTTACGCCATAGTAGTACGGGAAAGGGATCCACTGGGTATCCTTGATGATGGCTCCCCTTCAAACTCGCTACTCTTCCCCCTTCAAGGTGAAAACTTTATTCGGGGTGGAAATTGCTATATGTCATATCAAGAAATACGTCCCCTGATTTTTTGCGATATCCTTAAAAGTTATTTTAAGGATACTTGTGCCAGGAGTTAGAATTCTGAAGACCTATGGTCAATGCTCTGAGAGTATCACTGTAACCAAATATCTCTTAACCAGCTACTCAAAGGAACCTTCCATCAGGACGACATGGCCGAAACCAACCAACCCCCCAAAAAAAATATATATACAGTATATATATATATATATATATATATATATATATATATATATATATATATATATATATATATATATATATATATATATATATATATATATATATATATGTGTGTGTGTGTGTGTGTGTGTGTGTGTGCATGTGTGGGCTCGAGCCATGTCATCCGGATGGAAGCTCATTACAGCTGCTTTCTGCTGTATAATATTCCTGTGATTGATATTACAAGAGAATTACCATCAGGTATCACGGGGTTCCAACCTCCGGACGACTATCTGTAGATATCATGTTTAATCAGGGACATATCCTAAGATAATCATAGATATCTGCACCCTCAATATACTTTACCCAGTCTAATCTACTGAGGGGAAGGATAAGTGAGGAGGCATTACATATCTTATCACCATTCGGTGCTACCATGCATCTCTGCCGCTCCATTCCTTTGTTCGCAGTTTCACGCTACTGTTGTATTGCTTTGTTGTGCGCTGTTCATCAGCTTATTTTGAAGTTTTTTTTTTTTGTATGATTGCTTCCTCTTCTTCGTCTAAGTTGAGTACCTACCTCTCCTTGCAGTTTAGTTTAATTTTAAATGTTTTGGATCCGTACAGGAAAAATTATTTAGCTTTTCTGATTGAGGAAGCCTGAGTGTTTCGAGCCCAGCTAGCTTGGGCGTCGAGTTTCGTACCTGATCACCCTTATGTTTATGTTCACTTATTTTATTGTGTAAGTTTCACGTTAGTTAGTAGTTTCTTAGCATTGCGATGCTTTGGTCTCTATTTTAAGTTTACATTTACATTGCTTTTTGTATTTTATGTTTTTGTGGGTGCGTGTCAGTTTCGGTTAGCCTAGCCTAGAGACGGTAACTTCTCAGTTGAAGACGGACTAGCCGATATCAATATGTTCTTTCGTTCCTGACTTGTTGACAGTGGTGTTTCCATTTGGGGATGTTTACTCAGCTATACTAGTTTTCTGAGTTATTAGGTCCACTTGTCGGTGATTTCTCGGTATTTTGACCGTTTAGGCTCTTGTCCATCCAGCTAAAATCATTCGAGATTTTCAGGGCTAGGTATTGGCAGTTTTTTGGAGCTTCCTTCTGTGAAGGGTGAGCTCATTTATTTAATTATAAGTCGGTTCTCTGACTTTATGTATTACCATCCCTTTTAGCCTCTGGGATTTCTCTTTTGATTTGTCGAATTCATGTCTAGCCTTTCCTTCGACAGCGTATCATTGGTCGGCCATTCTACATTCGTTCGAGATTTCTCATGCTGGGATCTGGCGATATGAGTTCCCCTTTGTGAAGGATGAGCTCAAAAAGTTGGTTCACTGACTCTAATGTTCTTGCTAGCCTCTGGGATTTTTAGATAAAAAAGCATTTTTACTTTGTTACTTATTTTCAGTTACTGGGCATACTACCCCACGTCGTTACCTCTCACTGTTGTTGGTCCTCCCGATACTGATATCAACCTCAAAATTATGTTCATGATGCTGTGTTTTTGTAATTGTTGTTCTAGAGGGCTAGTAACTTTCGTGGTTTTGGCCCTCCAGTGCTGTCAGCATACCTCTCTATAAGGAGTGAGTTGTTAGACTGACAGTCGTGCCAGTACTTACGGCCTTGTTGTCTCCTACGGCATTCCTAATATTTTTGCATGTAATAGCTATACGTCGCTATTGACGGGGATGTCGCCTTTATCGTCACTCCTTTCTCATAGGGCACTACGTTTTCTGTGGAAATTACAGATTAACATAAAGGCCTTATTTCTACTACTTGTAAGGATTCTTTATGTATTCTGGCCATGGAGGTCTCATTTCGAAAGGTCTTCTGTGTCTCGGCTTAGAAATAACCACTACATTTGGTTATTATAACGTTAGGTGTAAGATGTCTGATGATTTCAGCTTATTACTCACCTGAAATGAGTGAAAAATTATTAGTTATTATCCATGAGCTAATTCCTTCCTCGGTGGGGTTTAATGATATGTTGGTATTCCTGAAATACATTTAATGGACTTCTGATTACATTGTTCTGACTCTGCTAACAATCAACTCCCAACTAAGCGTCAAGCATCTTATAAACAATCTCATAAACCAAAACATCAGAATGAACAATAGAGCACCGCCTTCAACGACTTAAATCCTACTGCAATACAAAAGTACAAAGAATTACATCCTATCTTTGAGGCAATCTATAAATGCTTGAACTCTTATATCAAATACATCATTTCAGTTATATACATTCTTGAACATGTTTTATCCTTGCAATATGATGTAATGTTGCATTCCTGAAAAATTCTTATCCATAGTTTTTGCCATATAGCTGGACTACTTGCAACTCCATAAGGTAATCTCTTTGGCCTAAACAAACCTAAGGATGTATTTACTGTACATAATTCTTGTGAACTTTCATCCATGGGATGTTGTTGAAATGCTTGTCATAAATCTAACTTAGAAAAGAAAAAACACTGCATCCTGACATAGTTGTAAACATGTCTTTCGGATTTGGTAATGGATATTGAGCTACTTGCAGATGTGGATTCAACGTTACTTTGTAATCTCCACATAACCTAACCTGTCCATTTTCCTTCACAATGGGTACTAATGGAGTAGCCCAATCTGAATATGTAACCTTTTCCCGGGAACCTTCATTTTCTAATCTCCTGATTTCTGTTTCAACTGCACTTTTCAAAGCATATGGTACTGATCTGGGAGCACAAAATCTAGGATCACTGTCAGGTTTCAAAACTAAAATTGCCTTTGCGTTCTTTACTGTACCAAATTTATCTTCAAATACATCTTGAAACTCTGATATGATATTATCCACAGACATTTCACTTTTGTGTTCATCTTGTCTACATGTAACCTTCAAAATACAAAGCCAATCTTAATTCAAATACTATAGCCAATCCAAACCTAGCAAAGTTTGTCCTTTACCTTTTACTACTGTTAATGGCCTTCTCTCTAATATCTGTTCTTTGTACTGTACTTTTACGTTTGAAGCACCTATTGCCTGAATATCAAAACCATTATAACCTTTCAAAGCTCTTTTTGTACCTTCTAATAACAAATTAGGAATGCTTATAGCTGTTTTCTCAGACATAATTGATACATCGGCTGCTGTGTCAACTTGCATCAAAATTGGTTTACCATTTATGATTACTTCTACCATGATATGTATCTTTGCATTTTTATTAACAGAATTTATACGAAACGCAAAATCAGTTTCTGACTTAACCTGATTATCATGAACATTTTCCGCATTATTCTCTTGACCATTAGTATCAACTGTAGCATTTATTTTCTTTGTGTACTGTTTATGGAATCTACAAGCAGTTGCAAAATGACCCATCTGTGTACAATTCTGGCATTTTTGTTCAATAGCAGGGCATTTCTTTGCTTCGTATGCAAGATAATCAGTTTTACCACACTAATAACACTTTGGTTTTTCCTGTTGTTTCTGTTTATAGGCCTGATTCTGATATTTATGAACATTAGTGTTAGCCACTTTTCTATGACTAGGCTTTGACATATTCCTTCTCTGATTCTCATTGTTTTTCCACTTAGATCCTATTATATTAGTTTTAGAGTTTTCCATTCTATTGTTTGTAGAACTGCCCATTATGTTACTTTGCCTATTTGATGTTTCTAAAGCTCTGCCTATTATCAATACCTATTCTAATGTTAAATCTTTATCTTGTAACAATTTCTTTCTTAGCTCTTGTGATGTGCAATGTGCAATAACTTGATCTATGATAACATTTTCTAACTCTAGAAATTCACATGAAACAGCTAAATTCTTTAGTCTAGTCACAAATGCATCTAACCTTTCATTTTCTTGATGATACACCTGTGTTGTAAATTGATACTTTTCAAAAAAATTATTGACCTGAGGAGCAAATTATGAGGTAAGAGCTCTAATTCAGGTTCACTTGTGTCATTCAACTTCTAACTTCTCGACCTGCTATATGAAGTAATAGTGCCTTCTTTTGGGCATCCTTCATATTCCCCAATGCTTCTAAATAAATCTTAAATTCCTCACAGCACTATTGCCATCGTGTTGCAACAGAATTGGGTTCAGCTGTGTTGCTAAATCATTCAGGATGTTCAATGTCAAAAGGCATTTTGATTGCTTACCTTAATACCAATATTAGGTTAGGCTACTGTTCTAAAGTCCCCTTGTAACTTCCTACCTTTTTTGTATCCTACCCAACTTTAGAATTTACTTCATTTCCTTGTTTTGTTTGCCTCTGTTTGATGAAAATCCTCCGTTCTGCTGCTTGGGAAATCTTCATTGGCTCTTTCTTCTGCTTCTCTTGCAATGTTTCTTCTGCTTCTGGCCGCTGATCTACAAAGGCTTCTGCTTTTCTATGATCTCTGCATCTTTTTTTCCAATATAACGTTGGTTTTAAGATGTCTGATGATTTCAGCTTATTACTCACCTGGAATGAGTGAAGAATTATTAGTAATTAACCATCAGCTAATTTCCCTAGATGTCGCTAATATAACGTTCGTTGTATGATGTCTGATGATTTCAACTTATTACTCACCTGAAATGAGTGAAAAATTATTAGTAATTATCCATGAGCTAATTCCTTCCTATGTCGTCAATTTTCTCGGTGGGGTTTCATGATACGTTGGTATTCCTTAAATATATCTAATGGACTTCTGATTACATTGCTCTGACTCTGCTAACAACCAACTCTCAACTAAGCATCAAGCATCTTATAAAGAATCTTATAAACCAAAACATCAGAGCAAACAATAGAGCATCGCTCTCAAAGACTTAAATCCTATTGCAATACAAAAGTACATATAATCACATCCTATCATTGAGGCAATCAATAAATGCTTGAACCCTAATATCAAAAACAATCATTTCAGTTATATACATTCTTGAACATGTTTTATCCATGCAATATGATGCAATGTTGCACAATACACGTAACATTTGAGGTAATATAGTACATTATTGCAATAATACATAACCTTTATGTGTTTCTATCAATTTAACCAATTCCCATTGAGGGTGTGGATTGGATTTTTGATCGGTAACTTTACAGGTTTGATCCCTCATTGAGCTCTTTCTTGTAAGATTATTGATCAGATTTTTAGTCTTTCTATGCTACGGACATTTTCTCAGATATCGATGCGTCGATATTGTATCGTATTTGGATAACGGCTTTGTTGCCTTCTGACTAGCTTTTTCTCTGCGAAGATATAGAAGCTATGGTTCTTTTATGAGCATACCCCTCTCCCCCCAACCATAATATATTGATGTTAAGTGTTGCAATTACCTGTAAAAGCCTAATTTAACAGGGGTTTGGATATTTTTTTTCTTTATATCATACTTTCTCACCAATTGCAATTACACAAAATTTTGGGATTACTATTCCCTTTTTCGTCTTCATAGAATGGCACTAATCCATTCTTTTCAGCCTTTGGTGACTCTTAGAGACACTTGTACTCTTAACTTTTCTTTTTCTCCTTACAGGTGTGATCTTCCAAGGAGATGCACTGCAGAGTGCAGATCTGTGCCAGGACCGTGAGGCATCCCTGCAGTCATCATACCTGCAGGACCTTTGCCAAGTGTCTAAGGATGAAGGGTTCAGTCAGTTACTGGGACCCTCAGGACTGCAGTGTATGGAAAGACATGCACCACGCGGGGCAGATATCGAAAAGATATCTCCAAAGACGACCAGATGTTCTTCCAGCGATCCCTTCGTACCTGGTTCAGGAGATTTAAGAAGAATGCTGATTCGAAGGGTCCTTACCTTCCATCTACGAAGTGGAAAGATATCCACTTTCCTAAGGCGGCACCGGATTCGGTCTTGGGCTACTTACGTCCTAATACCATACAAACCGTCCAGTTACATGTGGATAAGGCTCTAGGTGCTATGAGCCCCAACCTCGAAAACATATCCACGGTTTCCTCCCTATATCCGGGTATGGAGTCAGTTCTATTGTAAACCGTGGAATCAGAGGATGAACCTCTCCCTCCGGTGGATGATTCTTATCTGCCTTAGTTGGATGATGATAGTGTGGTTTTTGTTAGGGACTCAGTTGTTTCGGCCGATTCAACTACTACTACCACAGCAGCTTCTTTCTCTACAGTTACAACTACATCTCCAGGGTCGGGAGCAATGCCTGCTACTTTTCCTCCTCCGCCTCATGTTGAGCCTGTGGAACCAAAACCCTGTAAATTCCAAAGTACTTTGGATAACTCGTCCCTCATAGCTAGCATGAACCCTTTCATAGGAGGGACTCAACAGTATCAAAGGATGATGTTCAAAGCCCTGCATGAGGAGATTCAGGCTTTGAAGTGTCAGGAGGACCCGGGTAAGGTTAAAATCTTGCCTTCTCAGCTACATTTCTGTACGCAGCAGAATCCTTTGAGGTACGCGGGTCACACAGAGTTTTCTGAGGGTATCCACCATATTGGAGAAGAGTTAGGCTCCTGGCCAATAGCTGATCTGGAATTTCATCCAGGTATTAAGGCCTATCCCTTTTGCTATGTGAGGTTAGCTGAAGGAGTCCCATTGACAGATGACACTATCCCCAAAGAAATGATCCTTCTGGAACACACAAGAGCCCAGCACCTAGCCGTGAAGGATATGAAGACAGCCGGGGGTATTAACGCACAGCTTGGTGCTTTCGGTAAAAGGTTAGCCACCTTTGTAGCTCCATATACAATGGTCTTTCCTTTTACTTCGAAAAGTTTCATAGCTGTGGAAAAGGCCTTCTGAGAAGGTAAATCTCTCCAGGTGCTGGAACAATGTAGACCTGTGTCACTCGTTCTTCCACATGATGCTGACCATTGGATGGATGCCCAGTTTACTTTTTCTGAAGGTAAACTGGATAAGGACGTAGCCAGTCACCAATTCAATTGAAAATTGCCTAGGATTCCTGAATACCTCCTTAGAGCTGAATTGGAGGCTAGGGTGAGACTGTCAGCTTCGATGTCTCTACAGTATTTTATGGAAATGATGATTGGGAATTTTACTGATCCCCCATTTTTTTTGCTCTTGGCTAAGACTCATCTGGCTACTTTTATGGAGGATCTCTATGCCCAGAAGGTACTAAAGAATGATTTGGATAAAGCTGCAGCCGAGATTAAGAGCCTGTTCCTGAAGTGGGGAATCTCTCTAAAGACAAAATTCACTCCAGGGGTAGGACATTAGCCAAAGATGTCGTGCAAACCAACCTATCGTAGGAGGTCGTTTGCACCTTCACCTGCCAATACTCAAAAGAACGTTTTTATTGTTCCTCATCCGGTGACTTCACAGTCCACGCCTTTCAAACTGGTGTATGAGCAGGGGTCGCAGTCCTTTCGATCCCATAAGAGAGAAAGAGGCGGTAGAGGCCGCTCAGACAGAGGAGGCAGATCAAGAGGTCATGGTCATCGAGGCAGCAGAGGAGGGAGGAGTGCACATCCTCAGCTCAAACAGTGATGATATTCCGGTAGGGGGATGGCTGAACTTGTTAAAGGACGTGGGCATTCAGTCCTTGGGCACAGAGCGTCATTTCCAACGGCTTGGACTGGAAGTGGATGAGACTGCCCCAAAGCTCAGGAGACTTTTCCGGAAGTCAACACCTTATCTGTAAAAATATGTGAAAGACCTGTTGAAGAAAAGTTATCCGTTGCACAAGATCGATGAGATTTCAAGGTCATCTATTTTGCGTGCAAAAGAAAGATTTGATCATACCACAAACTATTTTTGACTTTTCCCGTCTAAACCTGTAGTTCAGTATGACAAGTTTCAGTTGCTGACTATTTTGCAGATACAGACCTAACTACCCCAGGAGGTTTACACCGTCTCTATAGATCTTACCGACGCTTATTGGCAAATTCAGATAGGTCGACGTTTATCCCCTACCTTGGTTTCAGCGTGGAGCGAAAGGCTTTTGTATTAGGAGCTATGCCATTCGGGGTCAACATAGCTCCAAGAATTTTCACGAATGTTATCGACACAGTCGGTCAACAACTTCGGGGAAAAGGCCTTCCAGTAGTGGTGTACCTGGAGTACTGGCTAGTGTGGGTTCCCTTAGCACTGGAGTGCACGGAAGCAACCTCTCAAGTTGTCAAGTTTCTGCAGTCCCTTGGATTTCAGATCAACTTCAAGAAGTCGAGTCTTGCTCCAGCTCAGGTTTTCCAGTGGCTGGGGATTCATTGGAACCTACAGTTTCATTCCGTGTCCATACCTCCTTCCAAGAGGAAGGAAATAGCGAAGTCAGTCCGGCCTCTGATCAAGTCGGGAATGACCACCAGGTGATGCCAGGAAAGGGTTCTAGGATCTTTGCCATCCACCTAAGTAACTAACCCTATCCTCAAAGTACAGCTCAAGAATGCAAGCAGAGTTTGGAGAGCCTCCAAAGCTCTTTCCACCTTCAGAAGAAGACTTGTGTTACTCCGAAGACAACTTCGACCGTGGTCTACAGCCAAAACTCTTTCACAGACAGTACCATTGCGCTTTCCTGCTCCGGTAATGATTCTTCATAGGGACGCCTCATTGGAAAATTGGGGGGTGGGGGCATCATACCCCACTCAAAAAAGTGCAAGGTGGTTAGTCCCAGGAATTTCAACAATTCCACATAGATATTCTTGAGGCCATGGCAATCTTCCTGTCCCTCAAAAAGTTACACTTGAAGAACATTCACATTTGTTTAGTCCTCGACAGCAAAGTATTAGTCCATTGCATCAACAGGCAAGGGTCAAGGTCTCTTCAAATAAATCATGTAATGTTAGCCATCTTTACATTAGGTCAGAGGAAATGTTGGCATCTGTCAGCATTCCACATTCACGGAGTACGGAATGTGATGGCGAACTCCATATCTCCATGGTCTCTAGACGGAAAATTATTCTCTTTCGTGCAGGATCAAGTCCCTTGTCTTAAAGTGGATCTGTTTGCAATGAGTCTCAACAAGCAACTTCCCTGCTATTTAACACCAAACATGGACCTAGCAGCAGTGAGCATGGATGCGATGACCCTGGATTGGAATCAGTGGGAGAGGATCTACCTTTCTCCACCCTTCAATTCTCTCATGAAGGATCTTTACAAGCTTTGATCGTTCAACGGGACAGCCGCCCTGGTTGCTCCTCTGTGGCTGAGGAGCAATTGGTTCCCCATGGTGACAAATGAACCCCAAGTTGGTGCCATTGCCCAACCAGAGTTTGTCCCAGGAAGAACAGAGGAAGATTGTCTATGCTTCATCATGGAAAACAAACAACCTTCATCTCATGATTTTTTTTCGCATTAGCTTTGGAAAAGAGGTTCCAAATTCAAAATGACAAGTTGGCGTTTGCAGATAACCACTAATTTGACCCATTGTTAAACGTCGTTGAAGAAATGGGTTAGGTACATTAAGGATAAGAATCCAGATTCTATTACCATGGATTTTTGTTTGGGGTTTTTGATTAACTAACACGCGCTTGATCTAGCTTCTTCCACGATTTCTTCGTACAAGTCAGGCCTTGCTAGACCCATTCTAAATGCTTTTGATAATGATTTCAACTTGGACCTCTTCAATAAGCTTCCAAAAGCTTGTGCAAGGTTAAGAACTGTAGTTTCCGCCGAAACCTATCTCCTAGTCTTAGGATAAAGTGATACAATCTGCTTTGGAAGATGACAATCAAACTGTGTCTATGCGTGATCTGACTCAAAAGTTGATTTTCTAATTGCAATGGCTTCTGGTGCTTGTGTTAGTGAGATTGTGGCTCTCTCTAGAGACGAGGGTCTCATTGAATTTGTGGATAATTTTGAAGTTAATTTATATCCTGATCCTACTTTTTTGGCTAAGAATGAGCTTCCCTCCAAACGTTGGGGACTGTGGAAAATAGTTCCCATAGTAAGTGATCTTACCCTGTGTCTAGTTTAGTGTTTAAAAGCTTATCCTTTAAGAACAGCGCATTTTAAAGGTAGTCAGTTATTTAAAGGTTAAGCAGTAGGTTCAGATTTGCCTCTGAAACAAGTGAGAGCGAAGATTGCCCAAGGAAAGTGGCTTCTTCGTTGAACTTCTTTCAGTGTATGTCCTTTGAAGGCTTACAGGCATATATTAGTTAGTTGGAAGTCCACCATGGTGTTCTTCAAGCACTATCTGAAACAATTGGAAGAAATATGTCAGCTTGTGGTGGCCGCGAGTAGTGTTATCGAACCCGCTGCATCGGCGTAGCCCTCAAGTATGTCCCTGGGCATTCTTCCATCTTTTTTCTTTTAATGAGTAAACTGTGAGTTTTTGTTTTAGGATCATTAACAAATTTTTGATTTTCAGGATTCATTATTGTATCTCTGACTGTTATTTGTACCTGTTTAACTATAGTATATCTACCTTAGTATCAGTTAGACTATAGTTCAAGTTATGTGTTTATTTACAAGACTTTATCTTTATTATTTGTCTTATTTTGTTTTATTTTTTCATAAACTCCTTCCAGTGTTTTATGACAGGTTTTGAGAATTTTTCCCCCATGACACCTCTTGTAAAGGTATATTTGGGAAGTATTATTGGGTATAACGATATGATCTTTATGATGATTATATTAATTGTAATTATTCTTTGCTCTAATTTTTGTGAATAAAAGACTGTAAATTTTTGCATGCCTTTTATTTCAGTTTATTGGCAATAAAATTAGTGTTCCTTTTTTAATTTTAGTGGCAATAAAATTAACGTTCCTATTTAATCTTCTATCCTTCCTGAACAAGCTTAACTATTCATGATGAGTATTTGTTATATACTTTTTACTCACTGAGCTTACTACGGTTTTAAGTGTTTGACATCTCACCATTAATATTGGATGTCTTCCCCATAGTGGAAGGTGATGATCTGGACCTGATCTACCTCCTTAACAGGCCATCATACTCATCAAATACAGCTTTATTATGTTTCACAAATAATGGTTTATTTTAATATCTATGCTCTGACGGAGTAATCCGGTTAGCGCATTTCGGTATTGGGACCTTTCTTCGAGGTCTTCGACTGAGTAATAGTTAATTCTCTGGTACACTTCCATCAGGGCGACATAGCTCGAGCACAAAAAAGAGATTTTGACGTAGGAAAAATTTATTTTTGGGTGAGATAGCCATGTCGTTCTGATGGCCCACCTCTTACTGCGTCCCTCCCCAATAACTCGTAAGATGCTCCTTTTTAACAGTAGTTCCGCTAAGATGTGAAATGGAGCGCCAGAGACGTATGGATATGTAACGGCTCTTCACTTATCCTTCCCCTTAGTGGATTATACTAGGTAAAGTCTTTCGAG
>NC_090736.1:106787989-106865489 GCF_036898095.1 Palaemon carinicauda
CTACACATACACTGAATAGTCAGGCATATTCTTTACATATTCTCCTCTGTCCTCATACACCTGGCAACACTAAGATTACCAATCAATTTCTTCTTCATCCAAGGGGTTAACTACTGCACTGTAATTGCTCAATGGCTACATTCGTCATGGTAAGGGTAGAAGACTTAGCAATATCGCGCTAGAAATTTTGTGACCAAGGACACGGGCTTAAGCGTACAAAAGGTGTTAGTAAGAAAATTGCAACACTTGCAAAAAGGATGGTAAACCAAGGTACAAAAATTATGGAAAAAGTATAATGGCAAAATAAGTAGCAAAGATCAAAATGACCAATGCTCGTGACGAGCAGTAAACAACGAAGTCTGAACGTGAGTAATATACCTTATTTCAAGCGGCTTGGAACTTTCTGGTTAAATGCCGAAATTAGGTGAGCTGATCACATGAACCAACATGCACTCAAGTTCCCAAGTTAACAGTCAAACATGCTTCCTGTAACATATATCGGTGACCTAAACATAAATCAAAAGTTCTGCCCTCTCAGAACTCTTAAATGAAACTTGGTTACAGTGTCTTCCTTAAGCATGTGTTAAATACAATAGAATTACAAAACAAGTCTTCTCTCATTCAAACTCAAGTGTGGGCATTATACTTTCGACAATGTGGTTGGTGAGTGTGGGTAGGCCTTAAATAGCGAGGTACTTAATGCTTAATGAAGCTAGTTTATGGTGCAAATTCAATGATCCAAAAGTCAAAGGTGAGACATCTAGTTCATAGGACCACTCATGTGGAAAATCATATTTTTGTTAAAGATGAGTGTGACCTTGGTCCGAGTAAGTCTCCATGCAGCAAGCAACAAGGATCAACAAAGGAGGATGGGAGCACTATCACTCGAGGGCACAACTCCATCGCAATAACTTTGGTGCTGCAGTTAGCAAACTTTTACTTTGATAATAAAGTCTTCTCTGTCTATAGACTTAAAAACTCCACACATGACTATGTAATTAATTGATGGTCTCTAAAGTTAAATGGGGATTTTTACCTTCAAAGCACTAACTTAAAGAGGTGTACACTTGCTTATACCAACTTAACTATACCTACACTGGGTTACTCTCAACATCTCAGGTGCAACTAACCCGTACAGTACTAAATTATAGATTGGTAGAATCTTCAAATATTGGTGTTGAAGATACCAATGTCTGCTATCTATTCTAACTTCTTTATCACAGTAAAGAAGAGAATCAGTAACGCAATAATGACTTTAAATTGAAAAATATATAAATGATATATTAACCACAATTTACAACACAAAACATTGAAAATAATTGAATGAATGAATACGTGGGATTAACCCTCAAATGGAATAAATAGAAAAAAAATCTTATGGTAAATAACCTATGCAATAGGCGACTGTGAGATCCAAACAAATAATCAGTGCCCTCAGACAATTACATACAAATAGAGCATGATTTCATTAAATTCCACACATGCAGCCCCAAAAATGTAATGCCAGAATGTTACCTAAACTTAACTTAGAGACAAATGGAAATATACCTAAAGGGGAATGGTCATTAAATAAACCCACAAGATTCCTGATCCTAGGTGCCCATGTACAGAGAATGGCAGTCTTAAGTTCTACCTTACTAGTCCTACTCCACTGGTTTAGCGGAGTCAATGGCCCATTCCAACTAGCCCATATACTTGATCAGAGGTTTCTGAGGGATAGCTGCTCCTCCCTAATAGCTGTGACCTCTCAAGGCTTCTACTTACTCTAGTCTTTCATGGAATCTGGATCTGTCACTATACAAGTCAACAGGCTAGTGGGAGCGAGATGGAGCACGAAGTTGACTCGGGATCAATTGACCCACCTGGCAGTAACGTATAGGGGCCGGGAACTTTGTGAGGTCGAGTTCCGGTCAGCAACATCCGGCTTCCTTCACTCAAGAACAGCACATCTCGATGTGTAAACCAGTGGTCTTGAGATCACATCTCTCATTTAGGAGAGACTTGAAACACTTATGGTTTGTAAGTTTTAACCAATACACTTATTTAGAATACAGAAGAAATCTTGCACCTCCATGGGACAATGGATAATACTAGCCCTAAACATGTGGCATACAGAATAAAAAAAGAAATTAAAAGGTAATTAGCAAATCGGGCTTACGTTTGTGGACAATCATACCACCTAGACTAGCAGACTTGAGTTGCAGTATGAAGAAATTTCAAGAACCTAAATGCTTAAGGTAAAAAATGAATACAAAAATATTTATCTCGAGACACTCGCTTATGGAATAATCATCACTCACATTTTCCATGCCATGATTTCACGAACAATAACAATGTCTACATAAAATAAACACCAAAGAAGAAGAGTAGTGAAGGAAATTCTTCGCATTCCCTTAGAGAAGCTTAACCTAATGTAGGAGAAAAAACTTGCTACAGACCTGGTTCCCTTGGATTAAATGATATTTTACCCTAAACTGAGTAGAAGGAAATCATATTGAAGGTCTTTTACCCAAGGGGAATGAAGTTAGTTCCTTGGGCCAGGCATAAACTTTCTTGTTACTTGTCAAATTGATTTTCTTCACAGGGATATTGTAGTTTGTTTTGATCTGAAATACAATACTGTGAAGGTAGCTTTACGAAATATTTGTATATATTATCTTGACAGGAGTGAAGCCAGTTGAGAAGTAAAAACAGAATTTAGGTGGTGTTTTTAAGGTGATGGCAATGCATTTAATTCCCTTATTTTCAAATGCTCTTGGTAAAACTAAATCAATTTAGGGGTCACAGTGGGGTATTAGCCTCCCCGTTAGGTAACTAGATAAGGACACAGCTTATAGGTTAGGTTAGGTGGAGAAATTTAAGTGAGCTGTTGTTATATGAATGTGGTAGGTTCTGTCCGTCGATACGCAAAGGGCCCAAATTGCGACAGTTTTCAGGTAAGCTAAGGATATGACAGTGTAAGGGCAGTGGGGCAATTTGCAAGAGTGGGGCCACATAGCCCTAACCTTCGGGTACCTAGTCCTGCTTAACCTAGAAGGTCTTGGACTATCATATCCTAAACCTAACCTGACTGTTGTGGGTTATCCAAGAAAAATGCAGGAATATTTTCTAGTCAATCCTAATTCTAACCAATGGTCCCAGGTTGGTATTATTATAGAACTACACGGGAAAAACTTTACTAATAAAGGAATGGGGTTTTATATATTGAAAAACTCTCGTTTTCTACGAAATTGTTGAGGCTTAATGATATGTTGGTATTCTTAAAATATATCTAATGGTTTCTCGGCTTACATTGCTCCTCAGCTTTCAATCGTGTCTTGACCAAACTACTTGTGACTCTCGAGTGAGAATATGTAGACCAAACACGTTCTAACAATGCAATACTGTGCAACATTAATCTTAATACACGTAGCCCATATAGTTGCCTACTGCTACTACATACATAATACATAACAGTCTCCTCCCCCTTAACTTGCCATTGTACAAAACTACAAATCTAACCTTGCATTGGGCTTCCCTCTATTCATCCTATAGCGAACACTCTTTACTTTATCCTGTACTGGTACATGAATAAATTCTGAATATACATCTGATGTTTGAGCACCTTTTTTAATATTTTATTTAAGGGGAGCATCCGCTATGGTTATGGACTTATAAACTTTCAGATACCGAAAATTGAGATATTACTTCTATATATGGCCAAACATGTCATACGTCCCCAAAAGAAGTTTTTGGCAATAATTCTTATATATATATATATATATATATATATATATATATATATATATATATATATATATATATATATATATATATATATATATATATATATATATATATAGTGGCTTTTAGATGGTTATATCATCCTAACTGACTCCTGAGTCGTCTGCTAAAGCAGACTGTGTAGGTTTGTCTTGCGCACGGATTTTGCTTAAATACACCAATTTTTCCCTAAGTTTTCGTTATGTTCGTACGTCTGGCAAACATATATCTTCAAGTCACCCAAGTGGTAATGGAACACTAAAGTGTGTAAATATGCCAGCTCTACTTTGTTTACACTTCGAGTGGTTTTGTTTATTTTTCGAATAGTAGGTACTTGATTAACTTCTCATAGTGTCCAAGCACAAAAGAAGGTCTTTAGCTGCCAGAAAACGAAATGTGAAAGTGACATCTCAATTTAGATGGGCCAAAAAACGTAAAGTAGACGAGAGTGATGGCGAGTCTAGTCTAGCAGCAGTAAAGTGATAATAGTGAAGAGTGATCAGTAGCCCTAATAGGGGGAGGATGGGGGTTACTTGCTGCCGTGCTTGCGGTAATGAATAGAAATTGTATAAGGTAAGAAAGTTAGTTGTTGTTCAAGTAATTAAGACTAGCTCTCAATAAGTATCGATAACAATATTTGCTAAGAAACGCTATAATGTTCTATATTCCTTCATACTCATATGGAATCTCTTAGAAAAGCATTGACCATCGATATCTCAAAACTATACTTATTGACCTTCAAAAACCTTTTTTCTTCGCTATTTATCAACTGATATTAAGTCTAAATACATCGTTCTATATGTGAATAAATTTACAATAGTTTGCAAGGAGGATTTTTTCTAAAGTATACTTTCTATTCTCCATATTTTTTCAAACTTTTAAATTATATAAATATATATTTACATAAAACATACTGAAAATAAGGAAAATACACTGTCATCATACTCTTCTGGTACATTGTCTACTGGAAATCTAGATAAAGCATATGCATTACCCATCTTTGACATAGGACGATATTCTATATTGTAATATTATGCGACTAACGTAATTGCCCAACGTTGTAGTCTTCAGCTACCAACGTAGGTAAACTTGCTTTTGGCCCCAATATTGCTAACAGAGGTTTATGAGCTGTAAATAGTGTGAACCTTTTCCTTCCATAAAGAGACATATGAAATTTCTTAACTCCATAGAATAATGTTAAACCTTCTTTTTTTATTTGAGAGTAATTGCTTTCTGCTGTGTTCAAAACTATAGAAGCGAAAGTAATTGGCTCTCCTGTTCCATCCGGCATTACATGAGATAATACTGCGCCTAAACCTATGTTCGATGCTTCACATACTAATTTTACTGCCAATTCCTTTCGATAATGTACCAGAAAAGTAGGTGATGTTATTTCTTGCTAGATTTTTTTCAAATGATTCCTGACAATCTATTGTCCAATGTCACTCTACACCCTTTTTCAATAAATTATACAATGGAGGTGTGATTGTAGATTAATTCTTTATGAAATTTCCATAAAATGTTGCTAAATCTAAAAATAGCTGTAAGTCCTTAACATTCTCTGGTACCTTAGTTGATATATCTACACTAATTTTCTCCTTAGTCTTGTGAATACCTTTGCTAGTGATTATAAAACGAAAGTATTCCACTGAATCCACTTCTAGAATACATTTGCTCCTATTCACTATAATATCATGTTCTTTCAACTTCTTCATAACTCCTCATAATCTTTCTCTGTGTTCTCTTTTATCTTTACCAGAGACAAAGATATCATCTATGAATATAAACAGTCCTTGCATTCCTGGAAAAATCTTATTCATGGTTTATTGCCATATAGCTGGACTGCTTGCTACTCCATAAGGCAATCTCTTTGGCCTATACAAACCTAACGATATATTTACTGTACATTGTTCTTGTGAATTTTCAAAACTTTTGAAATGCTTGTGTAAGATCTAACTTAGAAAATCCATTACATCCTGACATAGTTGCAAACATGTCTTTTGGATTTGGTAATGGATGTTGAGCTACCTGAAGCTTTGGATTCAACGTTATCTTGTAATCTCCACATAACCTAACATGACCGTTTTCCTTCACAATAGGAACTAATGGTGTAGCCCAATCTGAGTATATAACTCTCTTCCAAGAACCTTAACTTTCTAACCTTTTGATTTCTGTTTCAACTGCACTTTTCAATGCATATGGTACAGGACTTGGAGCAAAAGCTCTATGATTACTATTTGAATTTAAAACTAAAATTGCCTTTACATTCTTTACAGTACTAACTTTATCTTCAAAATCGTCTTGAAAATTTGATAGGATATTATTACCAGAAACTTCATTCTTGTGTTTATTTTGTGTACCTGTACCCTTAAAAATACCAAGTCAATCTAATTTTATAAAATGTAACCAGTTCAAACCTAGTAAAATTTGTCCTTTACCTTTCACTATTGTTAATAGCATTCTGTCTAACTTCTGATCTTTATACTGTACTTCTGCGTTCGAAGCACCTATTACCTGAATACCAAAACCAGTATAACCTTTCCAAACTCTATTTCTGCCTTCTAATAACAAATTAGAAATGGTTTTAGCTGTTTAGACATAGGTGATACATCAGTTGTTGTGTCAACTTGCATTAAAGGTTTAAAGGTCGCTCATGAATGGCAGAGGCAAGGGAAAGTGACACTGCCCTATCCAGCAGGACAATGCCCTAGAGACTGACCATATATTATATGATCAGCGCCCAATCCTCCTCTCCACCCAAACTAGGACCAGGGAGGGCCAGGCAGAGGCTGCTGATGACTCAGAAGATAGACCTATAGGCTCCCCCAAACCTTAGGTCACAAGGATGGTAAGATTGCAGACACTAGTAGCACTAGCGAGTCTGAGCAGGACTCGAACCCCCAACTAGCAAACACCAGGCTGAGACGTTACCAATCATGCCACAGCAACCCAAAATACAATTGGTTTACCATTCATGATCACTTCTACCAATATGTGTTTCTTTGCACCTTTGTTGACTGAATTAATACAATACGCAAAATCAGTTTCTGACCTAACCTGATTATCATGAAAATTTTCCGTATTATTCCCTTGGCCTATAGTATCAACTGCTGCATTTATTTTCTTTGCGTACTGTTTAGGGAATCTACAAACACTTGAAAAATGTCCTGTCATTCAACAATTCTGGCATGTTTGTCCTTGCTTCGTGTGCAATATGATCAGTTTTACCACAACTTCAGCAGATGGGTTTTTCCTGTTGCTTCTGGGTATAGATCTTATTCAGATATTTGTGAGCATTAAAGTTCGGTAATTTCCTATGACTAAGCTTTGATGTATTCTTTATCTGATTCTCATTGTCTTTCAATTTTGAGCCTATCTTGCTAATTCAAGAATTTTCCATTCTATTGCTCGTAGAATTACCTATGATATTACTTTGCCTATTTTTTTTTTTTTTTTTTTTAGAGCTCTGCCTATAATCAATACCTTCTCTAGTGTTAAATCTTTATCTTGCAACAATTTTTTCTTAGCTCTTGTGATGCGCAATGGCCAGTTACTTGATCTATAATAACATTTTCTAACTCTAGAAATTCACATGAAACAGCTAAATTCTTGAGTGTAGTCACAAATTCATCTTAACTTTCATAGGCTTTCTGATATGCCTGTGCTGTAAATTGATACCTTTCGAAAAAGTTATTGACCTGAGATGTGAAATATGTGGTAAGAGCCTTAATCGCAGCTTCACTAGTGTCATCGGTAGGTTGAAGTGTCTTAAACACTTCCCGAACCTCTCTACCGGCTGTGTGCAGTAATAACACTTTCTTTTGAGAATCCTTCATCGTGCCTAAAGCTTCAATGTAAATCTTAAATTCCTCACACCACTGTTGCCATTGTGTTGCAACAGAATTGGGTTCAGCAACAATGCTAAACTTCTCTGGATGCTCGATGTCCAAGGGCATTTTTACTTCTTATCTGAATTAGGTTAGGCAAATGAAATCTACAAAATGAACTTGTTACTCAAAAATAGATTTAGTTCTAACCTAATTTCTGTGTTAATTGTACCTCTTGTGTGTTCATGCGACCAACTAAAGGTAGTTTACACTTTATGTTTTACGCAAACTAATCCCTGTCCTATAGTGAAATTTTACCTCCTAAAGCCTACTGGTAACAAATTTCAATCCTACTTTAAGTGATTTTAATCTATATAACATACATGTAGGATATTCGCTTCTTTCTTGACATTGAGCTTGAATGTAGAAATGTGTTGCGGGGTTCCTCTGGTTAACTGCATACCTGCTGCTTCTTCATGGGGAAGGGGGGGGGAGGTGGCTACTTCTAGTGGTCTCTTCTGCTGTTGCCTTTCTCTGCATGGGTTGCTTTTTTTGGGCTTGGCCATGTCGTCCTGATGGAAGGTTCCTTTACGTAGCTTTCTAAGGGATATTTGCTACAGTGATACTCACACAGAATTAACCATAGGTCTCCAGAATTCTAACTCCTGGAGCGATTTATCCATAATAGAAATTTAAGGATATTTCCTAATATCAAGAGATGTATTTTTAGATACGACACATAGCAATCTTCACCCCGAATAGATTTAACCCTTTTGGGGGGAAGAGTGGCGAACGAAAGGGAAGCCGTTATCTAGGTACTCTGTGGACCTCCTATCTGCACTACTACTGGCCGCCATTCCTTTCTCTGTAACATTTAAGCTAAGTGTGCTCCCAACCTTTTGCCGGTGTTCGTTACGGATTACAGGAATATTAATCATGCAATCTCCAGCATCTTCATCCTCCGGAAAGTTGAGTATTTATTCTTTCCTGTGTATAATTTTAGGCTTCCTTCTCACAATTAAATTCATATAATTTCATTTTGTTTGGTTGAGCATAGCCACAAACCGGAGGCGGCCATTTTACAATTGCTGTCGCACATTGTTATTGCATTTTATTTAGTCAGTAGAGTGACATTCCCGGTATTTAGCTATAAATTTAGCTAGTTGGGCAATTTATACTAGTGAAGATCGTGCATACCATATTATTTTATTCCTCTTCCTAAATGTGACTTTACTTTTCGTATACGTCGGAGCGCCGGGGGTGCCAACCATGGCGGCGCTCCCCACTGGAGTTATGCTAGCCAAACTTGTATATGTATACGTTAATAAAGTAATTCCCCATGTTCAACCTTGCTCTATCATTCCTTATTAATTCCGATGGGGACATACATCCCTAGAATTTATGGATAAGGTTTGATATATATTCTCTATTAGAGAAAAGAGGCTAAACCCTTCCTCCCTCCTTGACCTTCCGCCAATGCAGGTGGCAAACTCTATTTTTCATCAATGCTGTTGAGTAGGACTCCGGCTTGACCCAGATAGTAATAACACCGTCTTTCTTCTTTGCTGCCGAGTACTCTGGCTTTGAGGTTAGATGGTAATTCAGGGTGGGGCAATGTTGCCGACAGGGGAATCTTTGTTCCTCTGCTGCCCACGAGGTCATTGGCAAAGGAAGCCATGCTTGAAGGTAGGCAGGGCAAACCTTCCGCCACCTCTTTGTGAACTATAAGACCATCCCCCCCTTCCCCCTCTGTCCTTTAGTATTGGCTTGCCGGAGTGACTGCGTTGCCGGCTAGGACCCTACCGGTAGCGGTTAGGTAGCCGCCTCGGTCACTTTCCCCCTTATGTCCTTCCTTCACAGGAAGTGGATGGGCCGGGGGGGGGGGGGGAGACTGAACCGGTCCTGACGGCTACCCGTGGGAAACCAAACATACTGTGAGAATTCTTCAGTCCTCTCTTGGTCTGCCATCCACAAACCTTGCAGCCGGCAGTATAGCCGGCGGCAGACTTTTGTGGATGGATGGAAGCTAGGATCAGATGGATTCCTCCCCTTCCATTAGAACTCTCATTCTAGCAAGGAGAGAGTAGGAGGTAGGATAGTCGTTCTACACTTCCAGTTATTGTGCTAAACCATAATAATAGGAAACCCTCGTTTCCACTCTTTCTCTCTCTCTATCAGTTAGTGCCGCCAGGTACTAACCTAACCCCGGTAGTGTACGGGTAAAGCAACGGTATACAACAATACAGTAGTACAAGTAAATACTAACATACTCTGTGTATCCTATCACAGTCTATTGTTAGGACCGCATACCATGTTGAGGTTGAGTAATCCCTCAACACCCAGATGAATCCTTTGATCATAGGGACCCATATTTAAAACACCAATCAATTTTAATATACAACAGGTGGAGAAGTTAGTATAAATATTTTTGGGCTTGGCTATGTCGTCCTAATGGAAGGTTCCTTTAGGTAGCTTTCTAAGTGATATTTGCTACAGTGACACTCCAAGAAAATTAACCATAGGTCTCCAAAATTTTAACTCCTGGCGAGAGTATCCTTAATATATCTTTAAGGATATCGCATAATATCAGGGGACGTATTTTTTGATACGACACATAGCAGTCTTCATCCCGAATATATTTAACCTTTTGAGGGGTAAGAGTGGTGAACGAAAGAGTAGCCGTTATCAAGGTACCTGGAGGACCTCCTCTCCGTACTACTACGGCTCATCATTCCTTTAATCTGTAGCATTTAAGCTAAGTGCGCTCCCATACTTCTATCAGTGTTTGTTACTGATTTTGGAATAATATCATGCAATCTCCAGAATCTTCAGCCTCTGGAAAGTTGAGTATCTAATCTTTCCTGTTTATGATTTTAAGGCTCCCTTCTCACAGTTAAATAAACATAATTTAGGTGTGTTAAACAGAGCACGGCTATCCCCGGAGGCGGCCGTTTTGAGGCCGCTGTCGCACACCATAAATGCTTTGTTTAGTTAGTAGTGCGACGTTCCCGGTATTTAGCTATAATGAAATTCTAGCTAGTTAGGCAAAATTATACTACTGAAGATAGCTTTACACATGTAATATTTCCTCTTCTGAATAAACGTTTCTATCGTGTACGATAGGGCCTCGGGGGTATCAGCGTAGCTGAGATCCCAACACGGGTTAGGCTAGCCTAACTCGTTTTAGTATATTTTAATAACGTTTTACCCTGTTTAACCCCTGGTATAATTTTTGTTATAATTCAATTAGAGATATAGTTATCTCCTAGAATTATTTGTATAATTTGATACGCTTCTCTTTTAGAGAAATGAGGATAAACCCTTCTTTCCCCCTGAGTGTTGCCATCCTAGGCGACAACCCTATCCTCCATCATCGCCATCGAGTAGTGTACTCCGGCTTGACTTGGATAGTGTTTTCTGTCGATCCTTTTTGCCGGCGAGTATCCCGGACTTGAAATACGACAGTAACTCAGGGTATTCTGTCTTGTTGCCGTCAATGTTACCGGCAGTGGAATAGTCATTCCCCTGCCAGTTACATCCTTGTCGGCATAGGAAAATCGGATTCCCTATTCTACAACCGAAAGTGGGCAGTATAATTGCCGCCACCTTTCTCCCATGTGGACTAGAAGACATGTGTTACATCCAGCAATGTTCCAGGCTAGGGAATCGTCATTCCCCTGCTGCCCCTGACGGCACCAGTATAGGAAGCTAGGCTTCATTGATTTACAGCTGAGAGTAGGAGGCATACCTGCCGCCACCTTTCTCTGTAAAATATAAGACCCTTTCCCTTCCCCTTCCGTCCTTTAGTGTTGGCTTAGCTGTCACAGTTATCCTTTGGCCGGTATTCTACAATCATCCCTGCTTGCCGGGCTGACTGGGTTACCGGCCGGGTTCTTACAAAGGCAGTTAGGTTGCCGCTTTGACCATGTCCCTAACGGAAGCTAAGCTCCGGGAAAGGTTGAGCCAGCACTGACGACTGCCGTTGGGAAACCCATTACACTTTCAAGTATTCATCAGATCTCTCTTGGACTGCCATTCACAAACCCTGTAACCAGCAGTACAGCCGGCAACAGAAACTGTGGCGGAATGGAAGCTAGAATCAATGTATTCCCCCTTACCATTTGAATCCTCATTCTGGAAAGAAGGCAGTAGAGGCAGTAGACCCTACACTCCTAATCATTGTACTAAACTATAATAATATGGTGGTCCTTCTTTCTATCTTTCTCTCTCTCTGTCAGCTAGTGACGCCAGGTACTAGCCTAACCCGGTACCATACCAGTAAAACTACAGTATAAGACAATACAGTAGCCAGTATTCCTGCAGTATAACAGTACAGCACTTAGAAAACTACAGTCTATAATGATACAGTAGTATGAAATTTCCAACATATTCTGCGTATCCTTTCAGAGTCCATTGTTGAGATCGATTAAAAAATATTTAGGTGAAGTATTCCTTCAACATCCTGATGAATCCTAGATCATCGGGACACAAAGGATTACCTTTTAGTATTAATATTCTACAAGTGGTGGAGTTGGTTTTAGTATCCACTGACTCCGGCTCTAAGTACGTAAGTTATTCCACTCTGTAGTTTCCCTGATAAGGAAATTAAAAATATTAATACTGTAGGAGGTCACAGCAATTGCCTGGAGAGGAGACACAGATATGTGTCTTTCATACTTCTTTTCTAGCTTACTATCCTAAGCTATTATATATAATAGTTAATTATACTATTTTATGCATGTGTAATTATATCAGTGATATAAATTACCCGATACTCATTTAACTCTTTCTTTCCTTACAGGAGGAGTCTAAGGTGAAGTGTGCAGTTATGTTCTGCAACCACAAAAGTAGGGACTTTTGTGGCCGTAAGATGAGCAGGTCTCATGCCCGCCTGCTCCATCGCTACCGAAACCCGGAGGTATTGGGATCCGAAGGGTTGCATTGTCTGCTCGGCTCTGATGACCGAGGGATTCGGTGAAGATATCCCTGAGACTACGGTGTCAAGGGATACAGCGAGGGAAACTCTTCGAAGGTGGCCAAGTGGGTTCCATAAGAAATCTATGGGACCTTACCTATCCAATCTGACGTGCTTGTGCCTCAGGCACAAGTCAAGCCTCCCGTCATCCAGCTGACGATAGAGGCTGACATTAACAAGGCACGTGGAGGCATGAACATCCACGGAGGAAGAAGGATCTGTATCAACGATAACAGAAGACGCTCAGTTTTCGGTGACGGCATGTCAACCTGTGCCGTCAACTTCTTTAGCCCCAACTTCCCATCTTGAACCCCTGATAGCCAAGAGCGAGGCGCTCTTAGGACGGCTTCAACAGATGATAGAATCGTTCCGCAAGGAACAACAGGAGATGAGGATGTGCCCATAATGAATGGGAAACTGTACATCTCGGAGAAGATGGGGACTAAACCCCTCGAAGATCTCCAATTCTGGTCTAACATCTCGGCTTACTCAGAATGTTACGTGAGATTGCGGGATGAACCAGCATCTCGTGAGGAGACGGAACCTTAAAAGGTCATGACCTTTGAGCATGACAAGGCGCAGGTTCTCTTAACCAGAACCTCAAAGAAAGCCGGCTACACCAACTCTACGGTTTCAGCTTTGAGCAATAAGCATCCTACCTTCCTTGCTCCTTCCTCCAGAGCTTTCCCCTTTTCAGCCAAGGTTCTCAATTGTGTGCTGAAAGCAGTTAACGCGGGCAAACCAAGCCCAACGCTAGGGGAGTACAGACCATTGTCCCTAGCCCTGCCTACCTGATAAAAGGAATGGAACGAGGTTCATCAACCTTCTCAGTCTCCAAACTGGATCCAGAGATAGCAGGTCAACAGTTCAATGAGAACCTTACAAAACTGTCGGAACATCTTTTGAGAAGGGAACAGGAGACAAAAGAGAGACTTGCCGCCTGGAGTTGTGTGCAGGCCTTTCCACTACCCCAGATATCGCATGGCTACCCTTGTTAAGGACATGTACGCTCTTGTGAAGGCCAGGAGGCCCTGTAGAGAGCATGTCTTTGCCAATGATACGGTCAAACACGAGCCCAGGAAGTTGATCACTTCATGCATCTGGGGCAAGGACCTCTTCCCAAAAGAGGTAGTCCAGATGGTCATTGCAAAAGCTGCCACAGAAATTGAAACCTTCTCCAAAAGTGGGGAATGTCTTCCAAGAGAAAATCCTCCTCTGACGCTGGTCCATAAACGAAGAACAGGAAGACAAAGAAGTCATGTGTATCTAACAGGCCTGCACAATATCCAACGATGACCATGACCACGGTGCCCAAAATAGTAGCTCAGCCACAAACCACCTTCCAAATGGTGCCCCAGCAGCTGGTAGCACATTCGCCTGTATTTAATCCAGGCTTTGAGAGGCACACTACTACCTTTCATCCTAGAGGTAGAGGCTCTAGAAGAGGCTCCTCAAGAAACCTCTCAAGTGGTAGAGGAGGACGTCGTCAAAGTAACAAACCCTCTGGAACAACTCAGATATGAGATGCTCCATGTAGGAGGAAGACTCTTCCACTTTCGTGATCGTTTGACCTTCGATCCCTGGGCCCACAGCCCAATAGACTCGGGTGGATATGGAACAAAACTCCACCCTCTTTTCCTAAATTATTCCAACACTCAACCCCCTTATTGGAAGAATATACCTTAGAACTCTTGAGCAAAAATGTAATAAGGAAAACGAGGTCCATCAAATTCTCGGGAAGGCTGTTTTGTGTTCCCAAGAAGGACTCGGACAAACTCAGTGTCATTCTAGACTTGTCTCCAGTCAACAAGTTCATCGAGAACAACAAGTTTCGGATGCTAACCCTACAACACATAAGGACCCTGTTACCGAAAGGGGTATACACAGTTTCGATAGACCTGGCAGATGCTTATTGGCACCTACCAGTCAGCCGCCCCCTCCCCTCCTTCCTAGGATTCAGACTACAGAAGAAAAAAATGTGCCTTCACAGCCATGCCCTTCGGACTAAACATAGCCCCATGGATATTCACAAAACTTGCAGAGAGAGTCATCCAACAGCTACGCTAAGAAGGCATTCAGGTAGTGGCATACCTGGATGACTTGCTGGTGTGGGCAGCATCCAAGACAGATTGTCTGCAGGCAGCCACAGAGGTGATTCAGTTCTTGGAACACCTGGGCTTCAAGATCAACCACAAGAAGTCTCGCTTTTCTCCAGCTCAGGAGTTTCAATGGTTAGAAATCCATTGGAACTTGCAGTCACATCACCTCTCCATCCCACCGAAGAAGAGGAGAGAGATTGCGGGATCTGTCAGGAGACTACTGAAACTCAAGAAGATTTTAAGACACCAACAGGAAAGAATACTGGACTCTCTCCAGCTTGCAGCAGTGACAGACCCAGTGCTTAGAAGCACAACTAAAAGATGCGTCAGGTTTCTGGAAAAGATATGCATCAAACGCTCGAAGAAATTAACAGAGATTGACACCGACCCTGCTGGTCAAAGGTCAAGAGCCTGACAAGGACAATTCCCTTTCAACCACCTCAACCTTCAGTGCTCATTCACACATATGCCTCACCAGAATGATGGGGAGGCCATTTCAATCAAAGGAAAGTGCAAGGGAATTGGTCGCACCAGTTCAAGAACATCAACATTCTGGAAGCCATAGAAGTCTTCTTAACGTTGAAGAAACTATCCCCTTGCAGATCAGCCCACATCAGGTTGGTCTTGGACAGCGAAGTAATAGTGAAATGTCTGAGCCGACAAGGCTCGAGATCAGCTCACACGAATCACGTAATGTTAGCCATCTTTGGCTTGGCAAGGAAGAAAAGATGCCACTTATAAGCAGTTCACTTGCACGGGTTCTGCAATGTGACGGCGGATGCTCTATCCAGGCAAAAGCCGATAGAAACAGAATGGTCCCTGGACGCAGACTCATTCTCCTTCACCTTTGAAAAAATCCAGGAACTGCAGATCGACCTCTTCGCAAAGAGCAACAACAAGAAACTATCTCGATATGTAGCCCCTTAAAAGGACCCTCAGGCAGAAGCGATGGACAGCATGTCCCTCGATGGGAAAAGATGGAATAAAATCTATCTGTTCCCACCAACCAACCTCCTGCTGTAGGTCCTCAACAAGCTGAGATCCTTCAGGGGAACAGCAGCAGTAGTGGCTCCCAAATGGCCCAGAAGCAATTGGTTCCCTCTAGTTTGAGAACTGAAACAGAAGCTGTTTCCTTTACCGAACCCAGTTCTATCCCAACTGGTTCAGAAGTCGACTGTCTACACTTCATCCTTGAGAACCAACAATCTATATCTCATGTTTTTCTCGCCTTAGCAGCCAAGAAAAGGTTTGGTGATCTCAAAAGACAATATCGATTTTATAACACAGAAAGTGATATTCCTGTTTGCTATAGCCTCAGGGGCTAGAGTTAGTGAAATAGTGGCCCTATCCTGAAACAAAGGCCATATTCAGTTCAAAGAAGAGGGCGAACTGAATCGCTATCCCGATCCTACCTTTCTCATCAAAAACGAGCTACCCACCAAAATGTGGGGTCCTTGGATAATCTGCCCTCTGAAGGAAGATGTCTCTCTATGTCCAGTAGTGTCTTAAGGTCTATTTTCGAAGAACTTCAGACTTCAAGGAGGGACAGCTCTTCCGTGGTGAAAACTGAGGGCCAAATTCGTCTACTTTATTCGCAGAGTGGATCCTGACAATACACCTGCAGGTCATGATTCTAGAAAAGTTGCTTCCTCGTTGAACTTCTTTCAACATATGGACTTTGATAGACTCCGCTCATACGCTGGTTGGAAATTATCCAGAGTCTTCCATAAACATTATGAGAAGCAAGTGCTTGAAATAAAACACTTTGTGGTAGCGGCAGGTAGTGTTATAAAACTTGTCGTTTAGTGCTGCGATGAACAGTGGACTGTTTTGGGACTTAACAGTGTATTGTGTGAACAGGTATTAGCACCTTTAAGTGTAATACCTTTTAATGAAAATCACTATGGTAATTTTTGGACTGTTTTCTATAGGTGTAGAATCTAACCAATAACACCAATGCCGTGTGAACATTTGTACACAGTATTGAAACATATCTAACATCTAAGTGAAATCAAACAGTCAATTTCACAATATTGAGTGGCAATTACTAATGAACTAATATATGTATTTCTTCCCTTACAGGTTAAAAATATATACCAAGAGATGTAGATATGAATGCTAGATTCTTTCTATCGATACATTTTATATTATTTATATTTTGTCTATAAAAATAAAAAAGACATACAAATATATCTGCGTCTTATTCGCCCTTAATGAGTACGAATAAAACTGTCCAGAGCCTTTTATTTTTCCCTAAAATAAAATTCTGGTAAGTAAAATCTCTGACAGAACAACCTGGAAATCTCTCCAAGTTCCACCTAGTTCCGAGAGAATGATAAACTTTGATACCTTATAATCGAAGTCGAAAATTTCCATGCAGGGGGCATAAAGCTTTAAGTTAATTCAAAATTTAGTGGATATGACAAATAAGGGTAATGTCATATATATAAGGTCTAGGAGACCATATAAGGAAATCATTCAAAGTATAGGCACTTATACAAACCCACATATATAGTACTTTCAAGGAATTCTATGGTAAACTTCCATCAGGACGAAATGGCTGAGCCAAAAAAACGGATTTTAAGCAAAGCAAAAAATCCATTTCTGCGACTTTTCCTGCTTAAATGCAACAAGGAATCATAGGCCATAGTAGTACTGGGAGGGGATCAATCGGGTAACCTTGATAATGGTTCCCCTTCATTTTGCCACGCCACTTATCCCCCTAAAAGAGTAAAATCTATTCGGGGTGAAGATTGCCGTGTGTCGTATCAAGAAATACGTCCCCTGATTTTATGCGATATCCTTAAAAGTTATATTAAGGATACTTGCACCAGGAGTTAGAATTCAGGAGAACTATGGTTAATTCTCTTGGAGTATCACTGTAGCCAAATATCCCTTAGAAAGCTACCTTAAGGAACCTTCCATCAGGACGACATGGTCATATAAACCTAAAATAGATTTTTTGCTTTGCTCAAAATCAATTATTTAGTCAATAGTGCGACACTCACGGTATTTAGCTATAAAAGAACACTTTTTGACTAGTTAGGAAAATTATACAAGCGAAGATTTTGCATACATTATAATTATTCTTCTTCCTATATTTAACGTTACTTTCGTATACGACAGGGACCCCGGTGGTACCAACCTCGGCTGCGGTCTCCACCAGAGTTAGGCTAGCCTAGCTCATTAGGTATACGTTACTAAAGTAATTCCCATTGTATAACCTCATCATATCGTTCCCAATTAATTCGGATAGGGATATATATCCCTAAAATGTATGGATATGGTTCAATACTTTTCTCTATTAGAGAAAAGAGGCTAAACCCTTCCTCCCTCCCTGAGCCGTCGCCATTACAACCGGCAACCCTTATTTTTCATCATCGCCGTCGAGTACTAAACTCCATCTTGACTTAGATAGTTTTACACTGTCTGCCTACTTTGCCGCCGAGTATCCAAGCTTTGAAGTAAGATGGTAGCTCAGGGTGTACTGTCTTGCAGCCAACAATGTTGTCGACAGGGGAATCTTTGTTCCTCTGCCGCCCACAGCATAATCGACACAGGAAGCCATGCTCCCTTAGTTTACAGCCAAAAGTAGGTGGCATACTTGCTGCTGCCTTTCTTCCCTTTAAACTATAAGACCTATGTCTTGCAGCCGACAATGTCGCCGACGGGAATCTTTGTTCTTCTGCCGTCCACAACGTCATGAGCAAAGGAAGCCGTGCTTCCTTAGTTTAAAGCCGAAAGTAGGCGGCATACCTACCGCCACCTTTCTCCCCTGTAAACTATAAGAACCTTTTCCCTCCCCTCTCATTCCTTTAGTGTCGGCCTAGCCATCACAAAATTCTTTTACGGTATTCTGACAGTCATCTCAGGTTGACTACGTTGCCGGCCGGGACCCTACCAGCGGCGGTTAGGTTGCCGCATCGGCCACTACCTCCTTATATCCTTCCTTCACTGGAGGTGAATGCCCCAGGGGGAAAGAATGAGCTGGCCCTTAACGCTGCTGGTGGGAAACCCATTATACTGTTGAGAATTCTTCAGTCCTCTCTTGGCCTGCCATCCACAAACCTTACAACCGTCAGTACACCTGGTGGCAAAAGCTGTGGGTGGATGGAAGCTTGTATGAGATGCATTCCTCCGCTTCCATTAGAACTCTTATTCTGGCAAGGAGACAGTAGGCAGCAGTAGCCCTCCTACACTTCCAATTACTGTGCTAAACCATAATAATAGGAAATCCTCCTTTTCATTCTTTTTCTCTCTCTCTATCAGTTAGTGGCCCCAGGCACTAGCCTAACCACGGTAGTATACGGGTAAAACAACAGTATACAACAATAAAGTAGTTGCTAGAACTGCAGTATACAACATTAGAGTAATAAAAGTCTTTCTAACATACTCTGTGTATCCTATCACAGTCTATTGTTGAGACCGCATAACATGTTGAGGTTGAAGTATTCCATCAACCCCCTGGTTAATCCTTTGATTATCAGGACACTTCTGAAACACCGTTCAGTATTAATATTCTACAGATGGAGAAGTTAGTATAAATATTCACTAACTCCGGCTCTACGTACGGGAGTTGTTCCACCCTGTATTTTCCCTTATAAGAAATTTAAATATTAATATTGACGGAGGTCTCAGAGATTGTCTGGGAGAAGAAATACAGATAATTGTCTTTCCTATTTCCTTTCTAGCTTAGTATCCTAAGCTATTAAATATAATAGTAAGTATTACTATTAAAAGTATTCATTTATATCAACAATATAAACATATGTATACTTGTTACGACCTCATTTACGGTCGTAATTTCAAATGTTCTTGTCTCTACTCAGAATTTGCGGTCAGTAAAAATGTAACAGAGCAACTTGGGAGCAAAAGAACAAACACCTCAAAATAAGTTACAATATTTATTTACACAAACAAAAAATAAGTAATGGTTGGTAACAATAATAATCAAAATAAATGAATATACAAATCAAGGGAAAACCAACCTTAAGATCTTTAAAAGATCACCTGCAACTAGATTAAACCTAAGCTAAGTAATAGGAAAAATTTAAATGTGAAATTTCAGGCAGCCACCTTTCAAAATACTGGCCAGGAAAATCTAACCTTATAAACTAAGATAGGTAGAAGGAAGAAAGAGAAAATAAATGGGGAACTTTAAGAAACAAAGAATTACAAAAAAAAAATAATCTTAAAAATTTATACATAGGGATTTATCACAAGAAGCTTAATGGATTGTCTCATCGGGCAATACAAGATCCAGAGGACCGTTCTGCAAACAGAGGCGTAAATAGCTATAAAAATATCTCATACCTGTCGAATGCCGCCCTACTTGTCACCACGAGTTCCAAGAACTCACTGACGCTGATGAGCTAGTCAACTGAATCAAGCTGCAATGCCTGCAGGCAATCCAAGATACCACGGGAGCACTAAGGGTGGTAGCCTCCGAGAATCCGGGACGTCAACGGATCTCGCAAGCCGCAAACTGCACCGTTCTCACTAGATACGGGCCAACTCGTTTGAAACTCTTCCGACAAACGAGGGAAGGGGCGTGGCCGATGAATGTCGCGGGTGGCAAACACCAGTGACCACACACAAGGCAGTGAAGGACGTGATCCCAAAATTCCAAAAGTGACCAAAAATGAAGTGGCAAAGCATCAGGCTGTGAGGAGGAACTCGAACTAAATCTCACTTATCACCCCATTCGATCAAGTCTTCCACTCCAGTTAACATAGCTCATAGGAGAGAAAAACAACGATCGTTAATAAGGCACTTCAGTAGTTCACTAATACGGGGGGAGAATGTGGTAAACAAATCAAAACTGAGAAGTCATATGACTCTCTTACAGAGTTCATCAAACTAAGAAAAAGCTTAAATATACGAAAAACGACGCTAGCCTATTAACAGCCTTAAAACTAAAACAAGATCAAAAGGTTGAACAAGTATTAACAATTTATAATTAAATTATAATGAATTTACTTTAATCTAATACCTTTCTCCCCCTATAATTTTTTTTTCATCAAATAGAGTAAAATAAAAATTGTACAACTTTAAGAATAAATTAAATCTGAAAATAGCATCAATCTCAAAAGTAAAGATAACCTTAATATGAGCATGCATAGGATTATCTTATAAAGTACACACATTTGTGCATTACACATCCTAAAATAAAAAGGTCAGCATTAAATATTCCTTAATTAAACAAAGCAAATTATAAACAGTAATTAAATACAAAACCAGGAAATAAAGAAAAGTAATTGAACATAATTCTAAAGCCAAGAAAAAAGAAATGTACTAAATAACAGTAAATGATAAAGTTCTTAAATTCCAAAAGTTCTTGCTAAAAATTAAAATCATGACAAATGGCACAAAGAGCTACCTATCAACTAATAAGACTCTATGACTAATATAAAACTGAATATTTATTAAAAATAATACTTAAACTAAAAACAATGACAAAAAGAAAAACAAAATCTCGTATAAATAAACCAAACAACCGAACAATGTCGGAATAAACCATAAAGTTAGCACTTGCCTTCACTCTAAATGAATACAAAGAGAAACGAGCAGGGCAAAAGAGGTAGGGTAAGACCAATAAAAATAAACACTTTACATCCTAGGCAAAGTGTCCAGGATCTTATTATCAGATCCTTTAATATGTTTAATTACCAAGTTGAGCTCTTGCAGTTGAAAGGCCCAACGTAAATTTCTTTGGTTAGACCCATTCATCCGTTCAACAAACACTAACGGATTATTATCCGTCCATACCTTCACTGGAAACGAAAGATTAGTTAAGTATGGTTTAAAATGAGATATGGCGAGAGCCTCTTTCTCAATAGTTGAATACTTCACTCTGTCATTAACAACTTTTTGCTGTAGTAAGATATTGGGTACACTTCCTTGTCCTCACCCTTTTGAAAGAGAAGGCCTCCAATGCCTACATCACTAGCGTCAACAGCAATTATAAACGGAGCTTTAAAATTCGGAGAGATCAAAATAGGTTTAGACATGGAAATAGTCTTAATTCTAATGAATGCTTCTTCACACTTGCTAGTACAACTGAATTTCTTATTTTTTTTGTAAAAGATCATTCAAGGGACGTGCAATGTCAGAATAGTTCCTAACGAACCTTCTATTGTAGCCCATCATACCTAGCACCTTTCGAACTTCTCGGGCATTGCACAGTGTCTTTAGATTAGTTATAGCCTCGATATTAGCTTGTTTTGGGGCTATATGACTCAGACCAACCTCATGACCCAGATACACAACGTTAGCCTTACCAAATTCGCAATTAGCGAGGATAATGACTAAACCCACAGCACGGAGAGCTTCAAAAACATTACGTAACCTGAGTAAATGAGTTTTCCAATCATTACTGTGGACAACAAGATCAATCTATGTAGATCTCAGTACCTTCTAATCCATAGACCACACGGTTCATTAATCTTTGAAAAGTACAAGCAGCATTTCTTATCCCAACAGGCATGACCTTGCATTCATACAAGCCGAATGGGGTGACAAATGCTGAAATTTTTCTAGCTCGATCCGACAAAAGAACTTACCAGTAGCCCTTGAGCAAATCTAATTTTGTGATATACTTTGCTGAACCAATGCGATCTATGCAGTTGTCAATTCTAGGAAGAGGAAAGGAATCCTTTCTAGTATGCATATTAACTTTACTATAGTCTACGCACATCCGATACTGTCCATCGGATTTCTTCACCAATAATATAGCGGAGCTCCAAGGACTAACAGAAGGTTGTATTGAATCATGTTTCAACATATATTGTATTTCCTTATTGACTATATCCATTTTAGTGGGATTTAGTCTATAAGGTCTTTGTTTAATTGGAGAAGCTTTTCCTACTACCATATCCTGTTTAATTAAACTAGTCAATCCGGGAGAGTCTCTAACCAAATCTGAAAAAGAATGAATTAAACTTTCCATATCCCTTCTTTGATTTTGATCAAGATTCTTCAGCTGCTCACCTAACCCATCCAAACATTGCACATTCTTGGATAGAGCATTTGAAGGTACTTGATTAATTATTTCCTCAGACCCATCAGGAAGCACATCTGCCACGAAAGAAACCTTCAGTCTGTTAATGTGAAAAATTCGACACTTTCGTTTGGTCTCGGGAGCTTCTATTTCACAATTAAGATCGGATAACGTCCTCAATACCTTCCTAGGCTCTTATGCCTGGGTTCAAGGAAGTTATCCGAATCAGTACCCAGCAACAAAACTAATTCCCCAGGCTCAAACGACTGTGTTGAGTTTTCTTGTCATAATTACTCTTCATAGTTGCCTGAAAGCTAGCTAAATTTTCTCTAGCAAACTCCCAGGCACTAAAAAGTTTTCCTCTTAGGTTATCAACCAATTCACCCACGTTCGTCTCCTTTATTTGGTCAGATTCCAAAACTTCATATAAAATTTCTAATGGGCCCCGTATTTTATGTCCAAAGACTAATTCAAAAGGAACCACGCCCGTGGATGAATTTGGATGACTTCTAAGAGCAAAGAGAGCAAAAGGAAGACCCTTATCCCATTCCTCTCCATGCTCATAACAAAATTTCTTTAAAATTTATTCAAGAGTTTGATGGAATCTTTCCACCCCTTCCTGACTCTCCGGATGGTAAGGAACACCAGTAGTGTGCAGTATGGCCAGATCTGCACACTTACTTCTAAATTCCTTACTAGTAAAATTAGTTCCACAATCAGTTTATATCTTACTAGGGATTCCATGCCTCGAAAAGAAAATTACCAACTGGTCAAAAACAGCCTTAGATGTGATTTTCTTCATGGGAATGTCTTCGGGAAATTGCGATGCCCGATCCATCACAGTCAGTAAATAGATAAAACTTGTTTTAGTTTTAGGCAGAGGGCCTACTATATCAACTACTAGCTCATTAAATGGCTCGCCAATAGCTGGTATGGGATATAAAGGTGCTTTTCCAATTGTCTGATTATGTTCACCTACCACTTGACACACTGGACATTCTTTCACATATTGTTTTACCGGCGATTTAATTCCTGGACACCAAAAACATTTAACCAACCTCCTGAACGTCTTCCAGACACAAAAATGACCAGAGAATGAATCATCATGAGATAAATATAATATTTGTTTCTGAAATTGAGAAGGCACCACTATTTGCTCAATACGGGACATTTGGGCATCATTAGCAACCAGGGGACGACTCACCCAATATAATAGGACCCTTTTTACCCAGAATCGAGGCTTTGTCAAGTCAGAAGTATCACTCGATTTAAAATTAAACTCTCTTTTCTGGGCTTCAATAAAAGATGCTCGATCCCAATTGGGAATTACATTATCATTACTTACTACACTACTTACTACTGACCCGGGTCTTCCTTCATCTACGTCTACCTCTAAACTACTCAAATTTAACTCTTCATCATTATTTAAGCGTACAGCTCTTGCTGCAGCTCTAGTGGTAACCGTCACTGGACACTTATTGATTGACAATATTGGAAATAATTCCTGGCCATCACTATTAATTATATCATTTCCTAATATGCCATCAATACCAGCTATAGGAAGACTCTCGACAACGGCTAACTCGATCTTTCCATAATACCCAGGGAATGACAACATTACCTCTGCTAAAGGAGCTGAAACTATTGTGTTCGGGAAACCTCCCAGAACAATAAATGTCCATGAATAGTTCACCAAACCCTTCAAACTTCTTTCCAGCACTAACAACTGAGCAGACCCTGTATCTCTCAAAAGTTAATATCAATAATGACAGAATTATATATTACCTTACCAGGCCATATGTGTTTATCATATTTCAGTCATTCCTGTGGATTATTATTTCCCTCTCCGGGTGTACAATTACCACCACTTTCACTACCAATTATGGGCAATTTTACGTCAGGAGATGCACTTGGCATTAAATCCACAGGATTATTTTTTTAAAGATAATTTGTTCTGGCATGACACTGAGCTTGGATATGACCGGGTTTTTTACACCATAAACAAGTCCTCATATTAATATTTCTCGTTCCAGAACTACCTCCACTAGAAAATATACGAGAACACGGTTTACTCGGGAATTTTCCATTCTTACTAGCAGGAAAATTATTCTGAACCAAAGAATTCTTAGGCTTATTATCATCACCTCTCATTCCTTTATGAAAATTCGCTGACTCTACTACATTATTACCTTTATCCTTGCAGACGAAATTGCCTGAACCTGTTCTATGGGTCAAGACAAATTCCTCAGCCACTTGAGCTGCCTTACCTATATTAGTGACCTTTACTTCAATCAAATAAATTCTTAGTTCTTTAGAGCAATATTTCTTAAACTCCTCCAAAAGCTTGAGTTCTCTAAAGAAAGAAAAAGTGACAACTTGACAACTTTTCAACCAGTCGTAAAACTGTTCCTCCTTGAACCTGGCAAATTCTACATATGATAAGGAAGGATGTTTATTCAAATTTCTAAACTTTAACCTGTATCCCTCAGGGACCAAATCATAGGCTTTTAAAATTAGTGCCTTTACCTTGTGATAATCCCTGGCTATCCCTTCCTCCAAGGCATTATATACCCGGATTGCCTTGCTTACCAATTTACACTGACTCAGCACTGTCCACATCTCTGGTGGCCAAGACAACTGTGTAGACACCCTCTCAAAGGCCTTGAAGAATTCAGGAACATTTCCTTCATCAAAAATGGGGACCAATTTTAATGCAGCCCCAATATTAAACCTATCGGGCTGACTATTTTGTGTGGTACTACATTGGTTTGGAGCCCCTTGTAACCTAGCCATTTCCAAATTAAGGTTGGCCATCTCTATCTCATGCCTCATCACCCTCTCGTTCTCTGCATGTTCCAATTTCAACAACTCTATCCTTTTACAAATTAAGTCATATTCCTGAATTTCCTTTGAATTAGAATTTACAGGAACATTAGGAACTGCTGGCCCTAAACTCTCTTTAGACAAGAAAGGGCAGCGAATTAGACGGACCTTCATAAATAACTCCAGTCTGAGGACGATCATCAAATAATGAAAAAGCTGCACCACCACTAATGCCATTATCATCTGCAACTACCCTATCATGATTTCCTAATTCACTACCTCTATCACTAATATTTTCCCCAAGTAACCCTTCAGCCTCAGCCAAACTTTTCATAACATTGTTCTTTACCATTATTAGTAACTTCCTCTTTGTATCAGTCATTTTGAACGGAATACCCAACCATCTAGCACAACTAACTAGATACTCCTTACCTAGTATTGGCAAATGACTAATACAGTCGGCACACCGTAAGAACTCTGCAGGACTAAACTCAAAGTCTTCCAAATTATCCATAGTGGTAGAAGGGAAAGGTATTTCCAAAAATAAATACTATAACCACCACTTAGGAGCGTTACAAAGTCCCAACTACTGTGTACACCTGATTGCAAATCCTGTCACGGTCGCCACATTCTTACGATCTTATTTCTGGCCGTAATTTCAAGGATTCTTTTCTCTACTCAAAATTTGTGGTCAGTTAAAATGTAACAGAGCAGCATGGGTACAAAAGAACAAACACCTCAACAAAAGTTACAATATTTATTTACTCACAGAAAAAAACGAAGAAAAAATAAGTAATGGTTGGTAACGATGATAATCAAAATAAATGAATATACAAATCAAGGGAAAACAAACCTTAAGATCTTTAAAAGATAACCTACAACAAAATTAAACTTAAGCTAAAAAATAGGAAAATTTTAAATGCAAAATCTCAGGCAGCTACCTTTCAAATTACTGGCCGGAAAATCTAAACTAATAAACTAAGATAGGTAGAAGAAAGAAAGAGAAAATAAATGAGAACCTTAATGTTATTCCTACGTAACACAGACAAACTAACTTAAATAGTAAACTTAACTTAATAAACAATGAATTACAAAAAAAAATTAATCTTATAAATTTATACATAGGGAATCAGACAGAGGACCGTACTGCAAACAGGGGCGTGCACATCTACCGGTACTCGTCGATCCACGGTCGTCGTAAATAGCTATAAAATTATCTCCTACCCGTAGAATTCTGCCCTACTTGTCACCACGAGTTCCAAAAACTCACTGACGCTGATGAGCAGGTCAACTGGATCAAGCTGCAATGCCTGCAGGCAATCCAAGATACCACGGGAACACTAAGGGTGGTAGCCTCCGAGAATCCGGGACGTCAACGGATATCGCACGCCGCAAACTGCACCGTTCTCACTAGATACGGGACAACTCGTTCGAAACTCTTCCGACGAACGAGGGAAGCGCGTGGCCGATGAATGTCGCGGGTGACAAACACCAGCGACCACACACAAGGCAGCGAAGGACGTGATCCCAAAACTCCAAAAGTGACCAAAAATTAAGTGGCACAGCGTCAGGCTGTGAGGAGGAACTCGAACTAACTCTGTCACTTATCACCACCATTCGATCAAGCCTTCCACTCAAGTCAACACAGCTCATAGGACAGAAAAACAACGATCGTTAATAAGGCGCTCCAGTGGTTCACTAATACCAGGGGAGAAGGTGGTAAACAAAGCAAAACTGCGAATTCATATTATGACTCTCTTACAGAGTTCATCAAACTAAGAAAAAGCTTAAATATACGCAAAACAACGCTAGCTTATTAATAAACTTAAAACTAAAGCAAGATCAAAAGGTTGGACAAGTATTAACAATTTATAATTAAATTGTAATGAATTTACTTTAATCTAATTATACTCATTTCATGCTTTTTCCTTTACAGGAGGAGCCAATGGTGACGTATGCATTGTGTTCTGCAACTGCAAGAGTAAGGACATTTGTGGACATATGGTGTGCAGGTCTTATGCCCCTGCTGCATCGTATCTGGATCCCTTAGTTACTGGGACCCGAAGGGTTGCTCCAACTGCTCGACCTTGCTGACCAACGGCTTTAGAGACGATATCCCTGACACCACGGAGTCAAGGGATACAGCAAGGGAAACCCTCCGAAGGTGGGTAAGATGGTTCCAGAAGAACACCCCGGGACCTTACTTACCTAACGAATATATTAGGTGTCTGCTGTTCCCTAAGGCTCAATCCAGTGCAGTATTGCCCTAGGAACAGGTCCAGCCTCCAGTCATTCAACTGATAATGGACGTGGACATCAACAATGCACTAAAAGGCATAGACATCTACCAAGAATGGATGTCGGAGATGTCCACCGATACCGAACAGACCCTACTGCAAGAAGGCCATGAAGGAGAAGTGGTTCAACCACCCACGGAGGAAGAAGGATCCATTTCGACGGTGACTGAGAACCCCAGTTCACTGTGATGGCATATCAACCTATGCTGTCAACCTTTTCAGCCCCAACTCCCCATCCAACTACACAGGTTGACAGGAGCGAGGTACTCCTAGAGTCGATCCAGCAGATGTTGGCAGTGTTCCGGAAGGAACCAGAGGAGATAAAGCAAGATCTCAAAGAAACGAAGAGAGAGGTAAAAGAAGGGAAACTCCCTGTCGCATCCAGGGGCACTGTAAAGCCCCATAGAGTATCTGACCTCCCTCACTGCTCTGAAACTTACCACTGGAGGTATACGGAGCACATGCCCACAATGAATGGGAAGCTTTATATCTCCGAGAAGTGGGGGGCCAAACCCCTTAAAGATCTTCAATTCTGACCTAGCTTTTCAGCATGACCAGATTGCTATGTGAGACTGAAAGATGAACCTGCATCCTGCGAGGAGATGGTACCCAAGGAAGTCATTATCTTCGAACATGACAAGGCACAAACTATCCTAACCAAGACCCTGAAATGAGCTGGATATACCAACTCCAAAGTCTTGGTATTGAGCAAGAGGCACCCAACCTTTATTGTTCCTTCCTCCAGAGCTTTCCCCTTTTCGGTGAAAGCCCTTGACTGTGTCATAAGAGCAGTCGAAGAGGGCGAACCTTGCCCAGTTCTAGAGGAATGCAAACCATTATCTCTGCCATACCTACCTGCGAGGAGAAGTGGAAAGAAGTACATATAACCTTCTCCGTTGTGGAAGATTAATTTTATTCCAATTAATTTTTTTTGTTTTGCCAAATCGAGAGATAGAGAGAGAGAGAGAGAGAGAGAGAGAGAGAGAGAGAGAGAGAGAGAGAGAGAGAGAGTCGTTTTAGTATTGTTAAATAGAGACATTTTATTTGCTTTAGATTTGTCATTAATGAGAGAGAGAGAGAGAGAGAGAGAGAGAGAGAGAGAGAGAGAGAGAGAGAGAGAGAGAGAGAGAGAGAGAGAGAGAGTGTGGATGTTTATTTAAGTTTTGTCAAACCGCAAGAGAGAGAAAGTGTTTATTTGCTTAGTTTTGTGTGTGAGAGAGAGAGAGAGAGAGAGAGAGAGAGAGAGAGAGAGAGAGAGAGAGAGAGAGAGAGAGAGAGAGAGAAATAAAGTGTTTATTTGCTTTAGTTTTGTCAGAGAGAGAGAGAGAGAGAGAGAGAGAGAGAGAGAGAGAGAGAGAGAGAGAGAGAGTGTGGGTGTTTATTTAAGTTTTGTCAAACCGCATGAGAGAGAAAGTGTTTATTTGCTTACTTTTGTGTGTGTGAGAGAGAGAGAGAGAGAGAGAGAGAGAGAGAGAGAGAGAGAGAGAGAGAGAGAGATAAAGTGTTTATTTGCTTTAGTTTTGTCAGAGAGAGAGTGAGAGAGAGAGAGAGAATTTCATTTGCTTTAGTTTTGTTAGATCGCGCGTGCGCGAGAGAGTATGTGTTTATGTGCGTTTGTGTGTGCGTGTTTTGTGTGTCCGCGGTGCGCGTCGAAGAACAAGGGTAATTAGCGAATGACTGTTTGAAGTGGGATAGACTGTCGGTATATTTGAGGTTGTTTGTTTATATTTTTTTAGCTAGGATAGGGCGGTGATGAATGTCTTGGGCGAAAGCATTAGATCTCTGACTGTAGAAGGAGTCGGTTGTTATTTTTTTTTGTTCTTCGAAAGCCGGCTGTTTAGTGTTTTTTTATATTCGCAGCCGTGATTCCTCCTTTGGAGAGACTTAATTTTTTGATAGATTGATGACGACCTGGACCGTATAATATGAACTTAGGAGCAGACTGCGGATGTTTATATTTAGACTGCGAGATATTGAAAGAATTTTGAGCGTTGACGACCCGGCTGGAAATAGATTTTTTCCTTATGATGATGATGATGATGATGATGAACACCGATAATGTGAATGGACAGTCGAATTGACTAGTTATTGTTTGCCTGGAAGTTGTGGCAATTGGCTACAAGGACTGTTGCCAGTGCGTGGAGTCTGTGGACGACGGTTACCACAAAACATATATATTGCATATTTTAGCGTTTTTGCTTATGTTGGTGTTAATGTAATTTATTTCTGGGTTGTGGTATACGATTGGGTTTAGTATTAAGTGATTTATTTCAGTGTTTAAGTGTTTTTTGGTATTGTGTGTGGGTAAGTGTTTTTCGGTACTGTGTGTGGGTAAGTGTTTTTCGGTACTGTATGTGGACTGACGGTGTTGGGTTTATGTAAAGGATATTATTTTTTTCTATTATTGGTGAGTTCTGTGTACCCACACACACAGCTATAATATATAAATATAAAAGTGCTATTTTTGTCTGTTTTAGTTTTAAGTTTGTTTAATGATATAGGATTTTTTTTGTTTTGGTTGCAGTAAATATAGTTTTAAGGTTATGTTTTGTTTGTTTTTCCCTTCGAGCAACAGTCCAGTTTGAAGTAAAGTAAGGGGAAAGTTTGTATCGTGGGATATTTTTGGAAGTAGAGTGATCAAAGGTGTGGGGGTTTGTGTTTTGTTTACATCCCGCCACATAAATTTGGCGCCCGAACAGGGACACGACTCTTGAAGGTGGGATTGAAATTGGACTGTTGGACAAGGGTAAAATAAGTTTAGGAAATACCTAAAATATTAATGGTATGAAAATGGAAGAAATAGAGGAACAGTTGTATATTTTAAAGGAGGAATTGCGGTTGTCAAATGAGCGAGAGGAGAGGTTGTTGTTGGAGAATGCGAGGTTAAGTAGTGAGAATGAGGAGATGCAAAGGAAACTTAGGGAACTTCAAGGAACTGTCGAGAGAGTGGAAGAGGGTGTTGAGATGAGGATGCGAGAAAATGAGAAACGAATGGAAGCTATGATAGGGCAAGTAATGGGGATGATGAAAACTGTCATGGGTGAAAGTGCAGTCGGAGGAGTGGCTTCTGCTTCTGGTAACGGATTGATGGTGGAAGAGGATAGGGTAAGTGATAATGGGGAAGGTAGTGATAGTGATATTGAAAATAAAGGGACTAGACATAGTAAGATTGGAACGAAGGGTGATAGGAAGACTGAGAAGAAAGGTAAAGATAATGTGAAGAAAGAAAAGAAGAAAGGTCAGGGTGTGAGTGAGGATGATCATGAATGGGTGAAGGTAGTAAGTAAGAAAAAGGGTAAGAAGGGAATAGTTAAAGATAGGACTTTGAGTATAGAACTAGATTCATTGTATTCAAATGAAGAAGAAGGCAACAAGAAGGGAGTAGACAGTGAAGATAGTAGTGAGAATGAAGTAGAGGTAGTTTGTAAGACGGTGTTTATGAGAGAGGTACCTAGTTGTGAAAGTTTTAATGAACATAGCAGTAGGGATGTATATGACTTCTTTAGGAATATGAAAAGTTTTGTCAGGCTAAGTATGGGGATAGTAAGAGAGTTTGGGCTAGGGAGTTGGGAGAAATTTTGTCAGGATATTTGTTCACGATGTATGGGGTGATAATGAGTGTAGGAGAGGTTGAGTATGAAAGTGTAAAGAAGAGGATAATTGAACAGGTAAAACGTATGAAAGGTAGTGTTAGGTATAAGCGAAAAAAATGATTTTGATGAAACAAGAATGAAGGTGGGTGAAGCAATCTCGATGTATGTATATCGGTTAGAAACATTGGCTAGAAAGAAGTATGGGGACGAAGGAATAAATGAAAATAAGGAACTAATGAAGAAGTTTTTGGGTACAGTACCAGAGAGTGTGTGTGATTTTATTAATTTGAAACGGAAGGAGAAAATGAGATGGACTAGAGAGAGATTGACTTGGGATGATATTTTAGAGATAGTTGAGGATTACGAGTTGGATAGGTGTATGAAAGAAAGTAAATCTGTGAGTGTAAGAACTGGAATGGAGGAAAGTGTGCCAGAATTTGGTAGTTTTAGAGATGCTGTTATGAGAGGGCCAATGAGGGCAGCTGATAGTGTAATAGATAGAAGTGTTAGGGTGAGTAATGTAGGAATAACCATGCCGAGAAATGACGGGTTTAGACAGGGAAATCAAGTTTGGAGAGATAGAAGTGCTAGTACGCAGCAAGTTAGGTTAGGTAGTGGTATCCGTGAAGAGAGGTGTTATAGGTGTGGGAAGGTAGGACATAAAAAGAATGAGTGTAGATGGGCACTAGGAGCATGTTTCGGGTGTGGAGAGACAGGGCATCGTATTAGCGACTGTAAGAAAGAGAAAGTGGTTAAGTGTTATCGGTGTGGTATGACTGGGCACATAGCGAGTGGATGCCGTAGTAATCGTACGAATGTAATTTGTGGTAATTGTGGTAAGGATGGTCATTATGCTAGAATGTGCAAGTGTACTGAATATGGTGCAGATGGGCATGTAGCTAGGGTTTGTAGAAGGAAGGGATCAAGTCAGTCAGGATGTTCGGGAAATTAATTAATCAGAGGGTTCAGCTGGGTGAGTCCTCGTGTGTGTGGGGAGTGAATGTGATGCATGTTCGTAAGGGTTTATTGCATGAAGATGTGATGGGAGAAAGAGCACATGATTGCATGAGTGTGAAAATGATTTTAAATGGTGTAGAGTTGGTTGGTTTGATTGATACTGGTTGTGGTGTCAATTTAATGTTTAGGAATGCATATGATAAGGTAAAAGAGGTTTGTGAATTTAAGGGATGTAAGGGTGAAGTAAAAGGTATTGGTAATTTGCGTATGCCTGTGCAAGGAAAGTTGCGGGAAAATGTTATGATTGGGGGGCGGATGATGGAGGATAATGATTTTTACGTGGTTGAGGGAGTGAATGAGAAATATGACGTACTGCTTAGGTATAAATTTCTGAAAAAATGTGGTATGATTGTACATCCAAGTGTGAATATGATAGAAATAAAGGTTAAAGGTAATATTTGTGGGGAATTTTATTTAAAGGAAGACAGCAGAGTGAGTACGAAGGTGTGGAAGGGAGTGCCGTTGGTAGCAAAGGAAAGTGTAAAGTTATCGGGTAAGAAAGGTGAGGTTATTAGTGTAAAAGTTGCATGGCCGAGCAGTCTGGGAATTTCAAATAGTGACAAGGATGAATATGTAGTGGAAGGTATGGAAGCAGGTAATTTGGTGAAAACGAGTGCGTATATATATGATGGTGTTATGAATATGCAGGAACCCCAGGTGTATGTAAGGTTGTTGCCGAGTGTTAGGAGGAAGAGAGTATGTGGAATACGTGAGGGCGATTGCATGGGATGTATGTATACACTGATCAATGTAGAGGATGGAAGATATGTTAAGGCGAGACAGGTAATGGCTGGTAAGGTAAAGAACGATGACGATTGGAATTACGATACGTTGAAAGGAAGAATTAAGTTAGATGGGAGTATAAGTGAGGTCGAAAGGGAACGATTGCTTAGGATGTTATGGGATAGACGGAGAGTTTTGAGTCACGGTGACGAGGATTGTGGGGGATCAAAGCTGCCTGAATTTAAGATAGTTATTAGTAATGATACCCCCATATATCAGCGTCCCCGACATTTTTCTCCGCCTATTGCCAGAGAAATAGAAGAGCAGTGCCAGGAGTTAGAACAAATGGGTGTAATAGAAAGGAGTGAGAGTGCCTGGAATAGCCCTATTGTACCTGTAAGAAAGCCGGATGGAAGTTTACGTATGTGTATAGATTATAGGAAGGTGGATGAAGTAACTGTTAAAGAACGTTTTCTGATGAATGTAGTGTCTGACTGTGTGTATAAGATGCATGGTATGAAAGTTTTTACAAAGTTAGATTTAGTTAGGGGCTATTACCAGATGCCTCTGGCAGAGGGGAGCAGGCCCATTATGGCATTTTCAAGTAGAAATTGTCATTATCAGTTTAAAAGATTAAGTTTTGGCCTTGCTAATGCGCCTGCTGCCTTCCAGAGGGCAATGAATGTTGTATTGGCTGGTTTCGATCGACAGAAGGTGACTGTTTTTATAGATGATTTTCTGATTGCGAGCGAGACTGTTGAGGAACATATGCGGCTGCTTGAGGCAGTGTTGAGGCGGTTAATTGAAGTTGGTGTGAAAATTAAGCTTGAGTAGTGTACATGGTTGTCCAGGGAGGTGGAATTTCTTGGGCATGTAGTGGGTGAATCTGGTATAAGGAAGAGTGACAAGTTTGTGAATAAGGTGCGAGAATTTCCACGTCCCCGGACTGTGCGTGAGTTGCGAGGTTTTCTTGGTTTGGTTGAGTTTGGGCGCAAGTTTGTTAGAGATTGTTCAGGTATAGGGAAGCCTTTGAATGAATGGACGGGTAAAAGGAATAGTACAAAATTAAAATGGGATGATTGGATGATAGAAGCGTTTGAAAGGTTGAAGGAAGAGGCCGCGAAAGACGTCACTTTGGCATTTCCAGACTACAGTGAAAATGCGAATATGCTAGAGTTGTATACGGATGCGAGTGGGGCTAGTATGGGTGGTTGTTTGGTTCAAATGCAGAGAGTAAATGGAGAAGAGCAATTGAGAGTAATAGTGTATGTTAGTAAAGCATTTAATAAAGCTGAGCGTAAGTATTCGACGATTGACAGGGAATTGGCTGCAATACGATTTTGTGTGAAAGCATTGAAAGTATTTTTGTATGGTGTAAAATTCATTGTGCGTACTGACCATCAGCCCCTAGTGTATATGATAAGGAAAGAGTGTGTGAATGCAAGGGTTGCTAGGACCATAGAGGATTTGAATGAATTTGATTTTAGGTTAGAATATGTACCGGGAAATAAGAATGTGATAGCAGATGCGATGTCGAGGATGCATGGGAGGATGGAAGATAAAGAGAGTAATCAGAATTCTGAAAGGTTGCCTGAAGGTTTAGTTGTGGAGCAGAGTTGTGAAGGGGAAGATATGGTATATAAGTGTATCCTAATGGGTTTAAGTAAGTTAATACAAGAGGGGTTAAATACGGAAATACCAGGTAGCGTAAGCGAGCTTAAAAGAAGGGTGATGAATGAAGTGTCAAAAGAAATGGTATATGAGGAGGAGAGTAGTGTACTAGAAGGGGAAGTATTATCAAAGATATTAATGGTGGTAAGTATGTTGTATGGTGTAAATGTGTATTTGTATTTTGGATGGAATCGACCGATGGAATACAGGGCATGTAAGGAGAATGATAGGGAATATATTTTGAGGATTCAATGTAATGAGGAATGTTGCAAATTGTTGAGTGAGAAGGATAATGGTGCAAGTGACCTTAATCTAAGATATGATGGTATAGAGGACAGTGAATATGATGATGAAGATATTGGTGAAGTGAGCGACAGAATTGAAAGGAGAGTAAATGTATGTATGCATGGTGTAAAAGGAAGGATGATGACATATGTGAATATAAATGAGAATGAATATTGTAGTTTAATTGATACGGGTGCTCAAGTGTCATTAGTAAATGAGTCGGTTATCAGGGAAATTGAGAGGTACAATTGGGAAGTGAAAAGACAGTGTACGAGTGTGAGAATTCATGGAATAGGTCAGGGAAGTTTACTTGTTTGGGAAGAAGTGAGGTTGAAGGTGAAACTAGGGAGTATGGAAGTTGAACATAATTTTATTGTAATGGGAGAGAATGAAATGCCTAGTTGTTTTTTTATGGGAATAGATTTTTTGAGGTTGCACCATGTGTCAGTTGATGTTGGTAAGGGTTTGCTTTCAAAGAATGGCTGTAAGGTAATAGTAATTGAGGATAATAGTGTATTCATGGCGAATTTTGTTGGCATGATTGATATTGCAAAGAGTGAAGAAGATTTGTTGAGCAAAGAAGAGGTGGAAGAAATGCAAGGTGAATGTTTCGAAATAAGTAGGTTACGTGAATGCATTTTAAATGGTATTAGGATGGAAGAATGGCCGTGTGATTTGAAAGCATATAAGAAAGTTGTTAAAAGATTTATTGTTTGTAAGAATATTGTGTATTTTTTGCATAGGGGAATGGATCAAGATATATATGTTCCTGTATTTCCAATGCATGCAGCTGTAAGTATGTGTATGGTAGTGCATGACAGGTATGGGCATATGGGGAAGAATAAATTGTGGGAATGCATGCGAGAGAGGTTGTTTACGCCTGGGTTGAGTCAAATTTGTAGGGATGTAGCGACTACTTGTGAGGATTGTCAGAAGGGAAAGTATCAGAGCATGCATGCAAGTCCACCTGTTCTGAGGTTACGTATGAAAGAGCCATTTGAGATGTTTGTGATTGATTGTGTTTCGTTGCCTGTGACTGCGAGGAGACATGTGGGAATGATTGTCATGGTCGATCATATGAGCAAGTTTGCGTATGCAGTACCCATCAAGAATAAAAGAAGTGAGACTAGCTAGAATGGTAAGTCAAGTGATGTTGCCGATGAATGTGTGTAGGCCTGCGAAAATGTTAAGTGACAATGATCCGGAGTTTGTTGGATGGGAGTTTGAGCAGATGTTAAGAGAATGGGGCATTGAACATGTGTATTCGACTCCATATATGCCAAGTGCGAATGGTTAGGCTGAAAGGACTGTAAGAACCTTGACAGAAATTTTGCGGATGATGAGTACCTGTGATAATGATTGGGATTCATATGTTGGGCGTGCGTTGTGGGCGTATAATGCGACTGTGCACAAGAGTACTGGGATGTCTCCGTGTAAGTTTGTGTTGAATTTTGAAAAGATAGTAAGACCGAGATTGAGTGTGTCCGAGAATGATAGAGATGTTTGGAAGAAAGCAAATGAGAGATTTGAAAGGTACAAAGTGGGAGAGAAAGTGTTAAAAGAATAATTGGAAAAGGAAGAATGAATGTCAATAAGGTACGTGATAAGTTTGAAGGTCCATATGAGGTGTTAGATGTTGGTTCTAGTGGGTTGAGTTATGTTTTAAGTGAAGTAAGTGTGGATGGTAGTGTGGAAAAGGTTAGGGCACACCACAATCAGTTGCGAAAATGGAAGGAGGTACCAAGATATATTCAGGAGATTGGTATGAATAAATGGCTGAAAACGAACAAGTATGAACCGAGTATGTGTGAGGCATTAGGTTTAGAAGATAAGCAATTGGTGTTAGTAGAGTATGGAAGAAAAAAGAAGTCTGAGAATTTTACTGTGGATAAAAGACAGGAAAATTTTGTAGTTGTTGGCGGGAATCAGAATAAGCAGGACAAGGGTGTAAATGTACAGGTGAGTATGGAAGATAAATGTATTAATACAGATGAAACTTGGATGAGTATGAATGATACTTATAGTGTGTGTGGTTTTTCGTTAGATGAGGCAAGAGAACGTATGACGAACACGAGAATGAAAGATATGAGAATGATAGCAGTATGAATGATTCTTTTGTTAAAGTAGAAAATGGTTTAGATGTAATGGATGAATTGTTGACAGAAATTAGTGGGATTTTCGGGCCAGATGAAACAGAGGTAGATGAAATAGTGAATGATATCTTAGACGAGCAGAACATAGACGGGAGTAGTAATAGTACGTTGAATGAAAATGACATGGAAGAAGTGAATGAGAGAGTGCAGGTACATGAAGGCCCAGTTACTCGAAGCCGAGGCCCTGTTCCTGATTGCGACTGGGTAATGAGAAAATAGGTAAGTGTTGTGTGAGGATTTGGCAAAGTAAGGGGGGAGGAATGTGGAGGATTAATTTTATTCTAATTTATTTTTTTGTTTTGCCAAATCGATCGATCGATCGATCGATCGATCGATCGAGAGAGAGAGAGAGAGAGAGAGAGAGAGAGAGAGAGAGAGAGAGAGAGTTGTTTTAGTATTGTTAAATAGAGACATTTTATTTGCTTTAGCTTTGTCATTAATGAGAGAGAGAGAGAGAGAGAGAGAGAGAGAGAGAGAGAGAGAGAGAGAGAGATGTGTGTGTGGGTGTTTATTTAAGTTTTGTCAAACCGCAAGAGAGAGAAAGTGTTTATTTGCTTAGTTTTGTGTGTGTGAGAGAGAGAGAGAGAGAGAGAGAGAGAGAGAGAGAGAGAGAGAGAGAGAGATAAAGTGTTTATTTGCTTTAGTTTTGTCAGAGAGAGAGTGAGAGAGAGAGAGAGAGAGAGAGAATTTCATTTGGTTTAGTTTTGTTAGTTCGCACGTGCGCGAGAGAGTATGTGTGTATGTGCGTTTGTTTGTGCGTGTTTTGTGTGTCCGCGGTGCGCGCCGAAGAACAAGGGTAATTAGCGAATGACTATTTGAAGTGGGATAGACTGTCGGTATATTTGAGGTTGTTTGTTTACATTTTTTTAGCTAGGATAGGGCGGTGATGAATGTCTTGGGCGAAAGCATTGGATCTCTGACTGTAGAAGGAGTCGGTTGTTATTTTTTTTTGTTCTTCGAAAGCCGGCTGTTTAGTGTTTTTTTTATATTCGGAGCCGTGATTCCTCCTTTTTGATAGATTGATGACGACCTGGACCGTATAATATGAACTTAGGAGCAGACTGCGGATGTTTATATTTAGACTGCGAGATATTGAAAGAATTTTGAGCGTTGACGACCCGGCTGGAAATAGATTTATTCCTTATGATGATGATGATGATGAACACCGATAATGTGAATGGACAGTCGAATTGACTAGTTATTGTTTCCCTGGAAGTTGTGGCAATTGGCTACAAGGACTGTTGCCAGTGCGTGGAGTCTGTGGACGACGGTTACCACACAACATATTTATTGCATATTTTAGCGTTTTTGCTTATGTTGGTGTTAATGTGATTTATTTCTGGGTTGTGGTATACGATTGGGTTTAGTATTAAGTGATTTATTTTAGTGTTTAAGTGTTTTTCGGTATTGTGTGTGGGTAAGTGTTTTTCGGTACTGTGTGTGGGTAAGTGTTTTTCGGTACTGTATGTGGACTGATGGTGTTGGGTTTATGTAAAGGATATTATTTTTTTCTATTATTGGTGAGTTCTGTGTACCCACACACACGGCTATAATATATAAATATAAAAGTGCTATTTTTGTCTGTTTTTGTGTTAAGTTTGTTTAATGATATAGGATTTTTTTTGTTTTGGTTGCAGTAAATATAGTTTCAAGGTTATGTTTTGTTTGTTTTTCCCTTCGAGCAACAGTCCAGTTTGAAGTAAAGTAAGGGGAAAGTTTGTATTGTGGGATATTTTTGGAAGTAGAGTGATCAAAGGTGTGGGGGTTTGTGTTTTGTTTACATATCGCCACACCGTCTCGAAGTTGGTTCCGGAGATAGCAGGCTAGCAGTTTAATGAGACTCTTCCAAATTTGCCAGACCATCTTCTGAGAAGGGAACAGGAGACGAAAGAAAGACTTGCCGCTTCCTTGTCTCATCAGAACTGCCTGGAAATGTGTGCAGATCTAACCAATGCCCCAGACATGTACATGGTCTTAGCCAAGTCCCACATGTGTACCCTTGTGAAGGACTTATATGCCTTCGTCAGGTCAAGGAAGACCTGTAGAGATCATGTGTTTGCCGCAGAAACGATTAAACACGAACCTAGGAAGCTGATCTCATCATGCATCTGGGGCAAAGACCTTTTCTCACAAGATGTGGTTCAACAAGTCATTGCCAAACCCGACACGGAGAATAGGAACCTTCTCCGAAAGTCTGGCGTGTCTTCAAAAAGGAAATCATCCTCAGACAGTAGTACCCAGCCTAAGAACAGAATGGCAAAGAGACCACGTAGACCTGCACAACTTCCCCCCGTGACTATGGCCACAGTGCCTCAAATGGTAACCCAGCTGTAAACCACCTTCCAGATGGTCCCTCAACAGCTGGTGGCCCAGTCACCAGTCTTTAAACCAGGTTTTGAGAGGCACATGACCACCTTTCGACCCTACAAAGGTAAAGGCCCAAGAAGAGGCTCCTCCAGAAAACCCTCAAGGGGTAGAGGAGGTCGCAGTCACGGAAGCAAGTCCTCAGGAACCTCTAAGCAATAAGAGGTTCCAGGTAGGAGTCAGACTTTTTCACTTTCGGGATCGTTGGACCTCCGATCCATGGGCCCACAGCCTAATCACGAATGGACTTCGTTAGAAATGGAACAAAATTCAACCCCCTTTTATCCAGAATTCTTCCAGCATTCCACCCGCTTGATGGAAGAATATACCTTAGAACTCTTGAACAAGGAAGTAATAAGGAAAGTGAAGTCCATCAGTTTCCAGGGAAGGCAGTTCTGTTTTCCCAAGAAAGACTCGGACAAACTCTGAGTAATTTTAGGCTTTTCTCCACTCAACCAGTTTATCGAGAACAACAAGCTCCTGATGCTTACCTTGCAACACATAAGGACCCTTCTACCAAAAGGGGCATACACAGTCTCAATAGACCTGGCCTATGCTTACTGTTACCTACCAGTCATTTGCCCCCTATCCTCCTACATAGGATTCAGGATACAGAAGACAAAATATGTCTTCACAGCCATGCCCTTTGGGCTAAACATAGCCCCATGGATATTCACAAAGCTAGTGGATATAATTGCCCAACAACTACACTCCGAAAGAATTCAGGTAGTAGCACACCTGGACGATTGGCTGGTGTGGGAAGCATCCAAGACTACTTGTCTGCAAGTGGCCGGAAATGTGATCCAGTTCCTGGAGCACCTAGGCTTCAAGATCAACTGCAAGAAGTCTTGCCTTTCTCTAGCTCAGAAGTTTCAGTGTTTAAGAATCCACTGGAACTTACAGTCATACTGTCTCTCCATTCCACTAAAGAAGAGAAGAGAGATAGCGGGATCTGTCAAGAGACTAATCCAACAAAAGAGGATTTCAAGACGCCAACAGGAAAGAGTATTGAGGTCTCTCTAGTTCGCAGCAGTGACAAACCCGGTGCTAAAAGCACAATTAAAGGATATCAGGATACACATCAATAGCGCAAAGATATCAACAAAAGTTTACACCGACCTGATTGAGCACGCTATTAAGACCGTGATCAACAGCCAAGAGCCTAGCACGGACAATTCCCTTGCAACCACCACAACCATCAGTGGTGATACACAGAGATGCCTCTCTGGAAGGATGGGGAGGCCATTCGCAAGAAATGAAAGTGCTGGGGAATTGATCACATCAGTTCAAAACTTCTAACATCAACATCTTGGAGGCTATAGCAGTCTTCCTAACATTGAAGAAACTATTCCCTCGCAGAGCAGTCCTTATCAGACTGGTCCTGGACAACAAGGTGGTAGTAAATTGTCTAAATCGACAAGGCTCGAGTTCACCTCACATGAATCACGTGATGTTAGCCATCTTCTACCTGGCGAGGAAGAAAAGATGGCACTTATCAACAGTTCACCTTCAAGGGTTCCACAATGTGACGGCGGATGCTCTATCCAGGCGAAAGCCGATAGAGACAGAATAGTCCCTAGACGCAGACTCATTCTCCTTCATCTCGGAAAAGTCCCGGAACTGCAGATCAACCTCTTCGCATCGAGCGTCGACAAGAAACTACCTCGTTATGTAGCCCCATAGGAGGACCTAGCTGTTGCCACCAACCAATCTCCTGCTAAAAGTCCTCGACAAGCTAAGATATTTCAGAGGAACAGCTGCAGTAGTGACCCCAATACTGCCCAGAAGCAATTGGTTCCCTCTAGTTCTAGAATTGAAACTGAAGCTGCTTCCTCTGCCGAACCCAGTTTTATCCTAACTGGTTCAGAAGTCTACTGTTTACGCTTCATCCTTGAGAACCAACAACCTACATCTCATGATTTTCTCGCCCTAGCAGCGAAGAAAAGTTATGGGATCTCAAAGGACAAAATCGTCTTCATCGAAGAATACAAGTCAAGTTCAACTAAGAGACAATATGAATCGTTTTGGAAGAAGTGGGTTTCCTTTGTGAAAGCAAGGAAACCAACAGAAATATCAATAGACTTCTGCCTTCTTTCTTCATCCAACTACACGAACAAGGCCTGGCTTCCACCACAATAACTGCGTGTAAGTCGTCTTTGACTAGACCTCTTCTGTACGCCTTTCAGGTCGACCTCTCAGGTTAAATATTCAATAAGATACCAAAAGCATGCGCTATACTCAAGCCAGCTACCCCTCCAAAGCCCATAACATAGTCGTTGGACAAAGTTATGCACTCTGCTTTGGCTAGAGTTGGTGAAATAGTGGCCTTATCCAGAAAAGAAGGCCATATTCAGTTCCTGGAAACAGGAGAACTAAATCTCTTCCCTTATCCTGCCTTTCTTTCCAAAATGAGTTGCCCACCAAAAGATGGGGTCCTAGAAGAATCTGCCCTCTAAAGAAAGATGTCTCTCTATGCCCAGTAGAGTGTCTCAACGTCTATCTTCGAAGAACTTCAGACTTCAAGGAGGGACAGCTCTTCCGAGGCAAAACCTCAGGATCCAACTTATACCTAAGTCAACTGAGAGCGAAACTCACCTACTTAATTCGTGAGCGGATTCTGACAGCACACCGGCAGATCACGATCCAAGGAAAGTTGCTTCCTCGTTGAATTTCTTTCAACACATTGACGTTGAGAGGTTCCGCTCATATACAGGGTGGAAATCATCCAGAGCCTTCTTTAAACATTATGCGAAGCAAGTGCACGAGATAAAACACTTTGTGGTGGCGGAAGGTAGTGTCATAAAACCTGTTGTCTAGTGCTGCGATGAACAGTGGACTGTTTTGGGACTCAACAGTGCATCGGGTGCATAGGTATTAATACCTTCGAGTGAAAATCACTTTGGTGATTAATAAACTTTTCTATATAGGTGCAGAATCTATCTAATAACACCAATGTTGTGTGAACATTTGAATGCAGTGTTGAAGCATATCCAACATTTGAGTGAAACTACTATCGTTTCCAGAGGCCGTGTAATACTGTAGTGTTTTTTTTTTAAAGCTCCTAAAATAACTGATGGATTTGCATGATATCAAAGCAGGGAGCACTTCATACAATGGCCTAATTTTAGGAAATACTGTGCATTGCCAATTACGTTTCATTAAGTTTTTTACTTAAGAAAATGAGGCTAAAGCCAGTCTTAGCCACCCACACATTCGCAAAAGTGATGACGTCCCTCAGTGACGTTGTTATAACGTTTCTTCCCCTGTACCTCCCATCTCCCGAATTGTTAAACGCCTGTTTAACTCCATAGATAATTGTCATATGACCTACCCTAAGCAATACGAAATTCTTTGTCAGTAAAAGTTCAGCATACCTGGTAATGTGATTCGTGACTTTAGACTTTACCTAAACACAAGACCAACGTTTTATATCTTATCCGCTCACTTACATTGAAGATCAAGAATGAGACTTATGACGGGAGACGAAAGAAGCCATGCTAATCCTACACTTCGCACTTCAAGCGAGTGTTGGTGAAGCAATAGAAATATAGTTTTCTTTAGGTTAAGCCGTAGGACTCATTCTTCCATACAACTCAGGTGCCTCGATACATCAATTGCCAGGAAAAAAATGACCGAGAGCATTGTTTGATATAATTTATCATATCAGTTTCACCAGAGAGAGTAGCTTGAATTCCTTAGAAGGTAGACTTCTAAAAGATGTTTCATATAAGGGCATTGACATCGGCCATTTGATAAATTTTGAAATCATATATATATATATATATATATATATATATATATATATATATATATATATATATATATATATATATATATATATATATATATGTGTGTGTGTGTGTGTGTTTATACATACATAAGATTTATTATATTTCAACCTATAGTTTTATATATTTATTCACGTTATAAGTACCAGTACCTATTTTTGTTACTTAAAAGGTGTGTGACAAATATCATTGCGACTTTGTCACTGGAATTATACCAGACTTCAATTAATGAACCAATCAACCTTACTTTGAGAAATCCATTGACATTGCCTACATGCCAAACTGATATACTCGTATCAAAATATTCAATAGCTTTGCTTTTCCAAAATAATGTTATCGCCAATTGCTGGAAACCATAGATTTATGAGGGATGAAAAGAAAAAAAAAAAACCAAGAAATGGACACATACATTTTACTCATCATTACTCTCAAGGAAAAAAATTGTCTTCTATTTCTACTAATGTTTTTATTTCATTTTTTTTTTTTATTTTATTCCTTAGTCGCAAATCTAAAATTTGTAGGAGTCCGAGTAGAATATCTCTCAGTGCGATTCCACACCCCTGTTTTAAACCTCTTCTATTATGTTTGATAATTTGTGTTAACCATCTAATCATTATCTACCACCATAAAACATTTTATTGCTCTTCCGGCTAATTTTATGTGCAGTACACAGTCTTTCCTAACAGGGATTTACTCGGTAGCCTAATAATAATGGGAAAGAAGGAAAGAAGGCAAGAAGGAAGGATAGCCATAGGTGTAAACACCGAAGGAGGGTTGGGGGAACCTCCACGTCACAGTTACGTGATTAAGTAACACTTCTTCGAAACGCTCCGAAGGAAGGGAAGAAGTTCCTCTTTTTTCTAAGAGTAAACGGATTAATTAAGCACATCTGTCAATTCATTGTACCACCGAAAATTATGCCAATGTTTGAAACATTCATTCCTGTAATTTCATGAAAATTCATAAGCCTTTTTGTTAGATATTTGGGGAAAACACTATTACACGGCCTCTGGAAACGATAGTGTGTAGGTTAACATCACATCCATTTGAGTGACATTTTTTTACAATGAATTCATATATGTATATTCTTCCCTTGCAGGCCAGAAATATATATAACCATGATGTTTATATATGCAAGGTTAGATTCCTACCCATGATGAATACATTGACAATTTACTTTGCTTATGAAAATAAAGAGAAAAATGTATCTGCGTCTTCTTTTATCCCTCAGTAAATCAAATAAAAGAGTCCAAAGTTTTATTCTTCTGGATAAGAAACACATCAAACGCTCAAAAAGATCAACTAAGGTTGACCGCGACCCGATTGCGCACGCTATTACGGCTGTGGTCAACAGCCAAGAGCTTAGTGCGGACAATTCCCCTGCAACCACCAGAACCATCAGGGGTGATAGACGCGGACGCTTCCTTGGAAGGATGGGGAGGCCATTTTCACGAGAAAAAGGTGCAAGGAAATCTGTCGCACCAGTTCAAAACCTTTCACATCAACATCTTTGAGGCCATGGCAGTCTTCCTAACGTTGAAGAAACTATCCCCTCGCAGAGCAATCCACAATGAATTGATAGTAAAATATCTAAATGGACGAGGCTCGAGATCACTGCACATCAATCATGTGATGTTAGCCATCTTCTACCTGCCAAGGAAGAGAGCATGGCACTTATCAGCAGTTCACCTTCAAGGGTTCCATAATGTGATTGTGGATGCTCTATCCAGGCGAAAGGCGATAGAGACAGAATGGTCCCTAGACGCAGACTCATTCTTCTTAATCTCGGAAAAAGTCCCGGAACTGCAGATCGACCTCTTCGCGATGAGTGACAACAAGAGACTACCTCGTTACGTAGTCTCTTACATGAACCCTCAAGTAGAAGCGATAGACGCCATGTCTCTCGACTGAAACAAATGGAATCGGATTTACCTGTTTCCACCAACCAATCTCCTGCTAAAAGTCCTTGACAAGCTAATATCCTTCAGAGCAACAGCTAAAGTAGTGGCCCCCAAATGGCCCAGATGCTATTTGTTCCCTCTAGTTTTAGAATTGAAACTGAAGCTGTTTCCTCTGCCGAACCCAGTTTTATTCCAATTGGTTCAGAAGTCGACTGTTTACACTTCATCCTCGAGAACCAATAACCTACATCTCGTGATTTTTTCGCTCTAGCAGTGAAGAAAATGTTTGAGATCTCGAAGGACAAAGTTGACTTCGTTGAAGAGTATAAGTCTAGTTCAAATAGGAGACAATAGGAATCATTTTGAAAGAAAAGTGTGTCCTTTGTGAAAACAAGGAAACTAACAGAAATATCGATAGAACGGATTTTAAGCGGAGCAAAATATCTATTTTTGGGTGAGGTAGCCATGTCGTACTGATGGAAGTTCCTTCTTAGTAGCATCCTAGGTTATATTTGACTACAGTGTTATATCCCAGAGAATTCTACTAAAGGTATCCAGAATTCTAACTGCTGGAGCGAGTATCCCTTATATTTCTAAAAGGGATATCGCATAATATCAGAGGACGTATTCTTGACACGTCACATAGCTATCTACACCCCTAATAGCGTTTACGCTTCTAGAGGGGAAAGTGGCAAGAATTATATGAGAGCGTTATTAAGGCAACACTCCTACTGTACTGTAATTGGGCACCAGCCCGTCTCTGCGTGGTGCCATCTAGTCATTCTTTGTAGTGATATATAGGTGCTACAGATACAGTATATTAGGGAGGGATTCGTTATCCTTTGTCAAAAAGAGGGTGGGTCCATCAGGATTACATGGCTACCTCACCCAAAAAATGATTTTTCTCTTCCCACAAAAATTCCAGTGGACACCCAGCCACTGGAACTTCTAGGCTTCTAGGCAGGAGATAGTCGAGACTTTTCCAGGTTGATCTTGGGTACTAAGTGTTCCAGGAATTAGACCACTCTCTTGGAGGCTTGTGTGCACTCTTCTTTGGATGCTGCCCACACCAGCCAGTCGTCCAGGTAGACTACTACCTGAATTCCCTTTAGGTGTAGTTGATGAATGACTGCATTTGCAAGCTTGGTGAATACCCTTGGGCCTATGTTGAGACCGAAGGGCATGGCTCTGAAGACATACTGTCTTTTCTGTAGCTTGAATCCTAGGTAGGTGGAAACTTGACGGTTGATTGGAATGTGCCAGTACGCATCTGTCATGTCTATGGAGACTGTGTATGCCTGTTTGGGCAAAAGGGTCCTTATGTGTTGGAGCGTCAGCATTCTGAACTTGTAGTTCACTATGAACTTGTTGAGTGGTGATAGGTCCAGAATGACTCTGAGCTTTTCCAGGTCTTTCTTCAGAACACAGAACAGCCTTCCTTAGAATTTGATGGACTTTGCTATCCTTACAACTCTCTTGTCTAAGAGTTCCTGAACGTATTCTTCCAATATGAGGGTTGAGTGATGGAAGAATTGAGGGAAGTTCGGTGGAGTTGTATTCCAACTCTACCCCAGTCCGTTCTTGATTAGGCTGTGGGCTCAGGGATCGAAGGTCCAGTGATCCCGAAAGGAGAGAAGTCTCCCTCCTACCGGCAGCTTCTCACTTGAAGTGCTGGTTGGAGGGTTTGCCTCCTTGGCCACGTCCACCTCTGTTGCCCCTACCTCTGAAGGGGTGCCTAGAGGCTCCACGAAAGGAACCTCGAGACTTTGGCCTAAAGGTCGTCGATTGCCTTTCAAAGGCTGGGGTGAAGACGGGCGACTGAGTCGCCACTGGTTGGGGCACCAGCTGGAAAGTGGTGAGTGGTTGTGCCACCGTCTGGGGCACCATGGCCACGGGGAGCTGTTGTTGTTGTCGAGGACGAGAGGGCACTCTGGGTCGTTTTGTCTTCCTTTTCGGCTGGGGACCCTCCTCAGCGGAAGACTCTCTTCTGGAGGACAAGCCCCACTTGGAGAGGAGATTCCTGTTCTCTGTTGTGGCTTTGTCAACGACCTCTTTGACCACATCACTTGGGAAGAGGTCTTTTCCCCAGATGTTGGAGGTTATCAGCTTCCTTGGTTCGTGCCTCACCGCAGCTGAGGCGAACATGAACTCTCTACAAGCCCGGCGGGCTTTAATGAAATTATATAGGTCTTTGGTGACCGTTGGCAAAGACCATGAACATATCTGGGGTCTCGGGAACACTTGCCATCGTCTCTAACCCGGTTTGCAGAGACATGAAGGCGGCAAGTCGTTCTTTGGTCTCCTGCTCCCTGCGCAGGTGAAAGTCCGACAACTTTGGTAGGTCTTCACCGAACTGACGTCCGGCAATGTCAGCTTCCAGCTTCCCGACTGAGAAGGATTTATAGACATCCTTCATGTCCGCATCGTCAGATGGTAGGGCAAGGGAAAAGGGTCTACACTCCTCAAGTGTAGGATAAGGTTTTCCTGCCTCGACTGCCTTCAAGGCTGCCTTAAACCCTTTCTCCATAAAGGGGAAGGCACGGGAGGGATCAGAAATAAAGGAAGGGTGCTTCTTGCTGAGAGCCGGCACCTTGGAATTAGCGAAGGCCCTCTCCTTCAAGGTTTTGGTTAACAAGGCCTGGGCCTTGGGGGGATCCAGAATGATGACCTCTTTCGGCTCCGTTTCCTCTTTGGAAGGGGGTTCCATCCTCAGGTGGACGTAACAATCCGGATAGGGCCCTTTTGCTGGGCCAGATCTTCACATCATCTACTGGGACAGTGCCCAGTTTCTCTGAGAGGAACATCTTCCCCCTTGACATCGGAATGTGCTCAGCTTACCTCCAAGGCTTGATATCAGAAAAGGCGGGAAGATCTTTGATGTTTAGCTTCTTGGGTCTAAACGCATAGACACGAGCTGGTGAATTTCATTCAGAAGAGAAGCTTCCTTCTCGGACGACTGCTTTTACATGTCCTGGAACATAGACAAAAGCAAGGGCAGCGTATTGGTGATCGAGTCTAGCTGGAGGGCAGAAGAAGTTGACAGGACAGGCCCAGCCACCGTAGCCAATGAAACCGAAATCGTTTCGGTTTTCTCCGCGTTGCCTTCAGGATGAAAGACAGTTTCTTGCTCCAGTTCTTCCACTAGGAGATCACGTTCCGTCTCCTCGGAGACAACTGACATGTTGTCTTTTAATTGGATGTCCTTCAAAGCATCGGATACCTCAGATTCTATCAAAATCAAGACGAGGGGAATCTCAGGTTGAGCCTGGGGAATAATTGCATCCGAATATGCCCTAGGGAACAGACAAGCCCTCATCTTCTCATTAGGATGATATGGGTAAGAGGTGTTCTTCTGAAAACCTCTGACCCATTATCGCAGCGTATCTCTTGCTGCATCCCTTGACTCTGTGGACTTCTGATCATCAAAAGCCTCTTTTACCAGTTTGTCACAAATAGTACATACCTGTGGGTCCCAATACTTCAGAGATCCCTTCGTAATTACGCAGCGCGCCTGGGACCTGCACATATCATGGCCGCAGAAGCTCTTACGGCGGACCTTGCAGAAATGGTTCCCGCAATCGGGATGCTCCTCCTGTAAAGAAATAAAAGCCAATCTCATATTTTATCATACAGATTCATAAATTTTTATTTAGCTTAGGATAATATAAGCTAGAAGTAGGGAAAGACACCCACATGTGCCTCCTGTCCAACCCATTGCTATGACCTCTTCCAATATTGAACAGAAAATTCTTGATGAATTATATGGGAAGATAATATCGTTGGATAAAAAGTGTAATCTTAACACTGTCTTCCAGGTTCAATATTGGGGATGTTTTAATAATGGATATCTTCCATTAATTAAGCAGTGAGAATCGCTCTCTAGATGTGGTGGTCTCACAATAAACTGCCCATGAGGCACTTTGTAGGTTGGAAATTTTTCTTTTTTTGTCTAGGCTACGGTACAGACCATTGTCGTCAGTACTGTGTGCTTGCCAGCATATGCCGGAATCGCCCTGGGCTATTGAAGGTATGTACTGCCTTCAAGATAAGGGGCGGCAGGTCGACCCGCCGGCAGCCAGCGGCAAAAAGTCTGTAGACTTTGGATGACCGGCCGCCGGCAGTCAACATGGTTGCCGGCGGACAGCCAGAGTGTGTGCTGGTTGCTGTTTGGTCGCCGATCAATGGTACCCCATGGCAAGTGGCGGCAGAGCAAACTGACAGCGGACAGCCGTCCGAGATGGCTGCCAGCAGCTAAAAGCGTGAATGGGGGGATAGCAATGGCTCAGACTTGCAGACCTCCATCCGGAATAAGGGTTCATATGGAAGGGGGAATATATTCGATCTTCCATCCAACCGTATCCTATCCATATGGTAGTAGGGTCATGGAAGGCAGTCCAAGGGAGGATTGAAGAACACTCTAAAGAAGGAGGAGGATCCCTGCCGGCAGCGGGCTCATTGAAAAACTTCAAATTATTAATTGGAATATTCATTGTTTATACATTTGGCATACAGAAGTGTTGCTAATTGCCCCTTTGCTATTGAATAGTAACTACTTTACAATAGTTATATCTGCCGGCCGCTAATGTCTTTGTGAAGTTTTTTCACACAGTTACCCAGTCTTCAACAACCTTACACGGGAGTGAGGAGGAGCAGCTCTCTTTCCCTCTCTTAACATTATTTAAGTGGATTTAAGGATTTATACACTCACGCTGGATTTATTACTCTGTCCTGGATTACTACCGTATTTAGTGCTGGATTCATTACTATGGATTTTTCTACAATGAGGGACATAATGACACACTAATTCATCGAGGATGGGATTCGGACACTGCTTAGCGATGATTGGCTGTTGAATGATTTCTCCCACACTTGCCAGAACTTTTATCACAACAGGGTAAGCATGAGAGGCTTTAATGTTTGTTCTTGCATTACATATTCTATATGCCAGTATTTTGAAAATAATTTCAAGTATTTTTATTCATTAAATTCTTGCTAGATTAAACCTATGATTTCAATGCAGTCTATAAATTTATTTCTTGGGTGTTTGACTACTCGTTGAATTTGCTATTTGTTTTACTGATGATTTTAGAGCTTTTGTGATTTAGTGTTGATTTAAGCAAATATTTATGTAAGGTGATTTTCGTGATTAGTTAATTGCTGTTTTCGGTGATTCGTTGAAAATTGTAGATTTTAGTCATGCGATTACAGTAATTGATATTTTGATTCATGCCGATTTTTTTTTTAATTTATTTTAGTTACTTTTTGTTAGTGTTGTATTTTATTGTTCTGATTTTTGCATGGGTTGATTCTCCTTTACTTTGTATTTTTTAGCGGATGAGTAAAAGGAAGAAGGTTAAGCCATCGCAGTAGTGAACCTTAAAATCTCTTATAAAAGTGCATTTCGAAGACTCGTTTACTTCATTCCACCACCAGCTGCTACAGTGAAATTTGTATAATTTTAAATTATATGTATTCATAACTTTCTAACCATTTAAATTTAAATTTATTAAATATTCAAAATGCATTTTTTTTCTATCTCTGTCTTTTCACTTGAAAATGCAAAGTTTAATGATATGATCGTGGTCATTACATATTGATTTTATATTTACATATTTAAACCACCCCTTTTTTTCCCCTGGCTCAGCTGGCGGCAGACAGGGAACCTCAAGCCAATTCCACCAACTACCCATAGGGTCAATTGTAGAATGATGGCCAGGATGTGTGAAGGCTAGGCCAACACCAAAAGACAGCAGGGGAGGGACAAGGGTCCTGTAAGTGAGGTAACACCTAGAAGGCACTACCTAACCTAAGAGATTCTGATCCGTAGTAAAGACAACCTTAATGGCCTGGGGAATTCAATTCCCCAGGTTAGGTTAGTCTTAAGGGGGGAACAGAATCTAGTGCCGGAGGCCCTAGGCAAGGGAAGAATTTAATTCTTCTGCCTAGAACCTGCCGGTACAGGACTGTCTGCTAGGCCATGGAAAGGAGGAATTATCATATAATGCTTCCAGGGAATGGCCTAGGGAGGTCTAGCCTCCTGCATAGGCAACCTAACCTGACTTGGAAAATCATTTCATCAAGACAGACGGTTGTCAATGACAGACATTCTACTCTGATGTCCCGTTCTAGGCTCAAAACCGACTCAGTGGTTGAGAGAAAGAAACGGGAACACTCTGGCAGAACACAGATCAAGGCAAAGCGAACCGTAGTTAACCTAGGCTAGTCAGAGGGAAGAGGAATTGCTCCTAAATCTTGCAAGGAGATTGGTATCGACATAAAAGGTAAAGGAGGTATCAGTCTCCACTTAAAAGATGATACAAGAGCAATTAGGGACTTGTATGAAAGTATACTAAAGCCTCTAGGCTGGTAGCCTAGGCGCATTGAGAATCGGTCACCGAAACTCTCTCGTATACTATCTTGGAAGAGGAAAATTTGTATGCAGTAATATCTTAATTGTATAAAATATTGCCTGAACTTCAATAAAACTTTATCAGGAAGGTTAGATCATGCATGAAGTGTGCAGGTGCCTAGGCTAGGAAGCCTAGCACTCGTGGGGCTCGGTCATAATTCAGCCAAATCTACAACCACAAGGGCATAATATAAAAATCCCTATCTAATTTTGCTAAATAGCTAAAAGGTATTAAAGCGATAAATGCTGGGAAAGTCGTTCTGGCTAACTAAATGTACATGTAAAGAACGACCGCGTCCATGACGCCCTCCGGCTGGCAACAGCTCTTGTTACGTTAATTACGATCTTAATTTGAGGAAAAAAACTGGCAAGAGCTCACATTTATACTTTCCAGAGGCAGATGAGGCTGGGGAAGACATCATCGCAGCAAAACAGACCAAAATAGCGAGAGATAACACAGGATTAACACCGGTCTAAAGCGCTACAATAGAAAGAATGACTAGATGGTGCAACGCAAAGACGGGCTGGCGCCCAATTACAGTACAGTAGGAGAGTTGCCTTAATAACGGCTCTCCTATAATTCTTGCCACTTTCCCCTCTCGAAGCTTAAACACTATTAAGGGTGTAGATATCTATGTGACATGTCAAGAATACGTCCTCTGATCTCCCTTTTAGAATTATGAGGGATACTCGCTGTAGGAGTTAGAATTCTGGATACCTTTAGTAAAATTCTCTGAGATATATCACTGTAGTCAAATATAACCTAGGAAGCTACTAAGAAGAAACTTCCATCAGGACGACATGGCCTGAGCCCAAAAATATCTGTCTCTTTCTTCATCTACCTATATGAACAAGGCCTGGCTTCCAGTACGATAACCGCATATAAGTCGGCTCTAACTAGAACTCTTTTGTACGCCTTTGAGGTGGACCTCACAAGTGAAATCTTCAATAAGATACCAAACCCATGCACTAGACTTAAGCCGGCAACCCCTCCAAAGACCATCACATGGTCGTTGGACAAAGTCTTGCACTATGCTTTGAACCTGAAGAATGAGTATTGTACCCTAAAGGATCTAACACAGAAAGTCAGAAAGTCATCTTTCTGTTTGCAATAGCCTCAGGGGCTAGAGTTAGGTAAATAGTGGCCTTATCCATAAACGAAGGCCATATTTAGTACCTAGACACAGGACAACTGAACATTTTCCCTGATCCTGCCTTTCGTGCCAAGAATGAGCTGCCCAACAAAAGGTGGGGTCCTTGGAGAATCTGCCCGCTGAAGGAAGATGCCTCTCTATGCCCATTAGAATGTCTTAAGGTCTATCTTCGAAGAACTTCAGACTTCAAGGGGGACAGTTCTTCCGAGGCAAAACCTGAGGATCAAATCTATCCCCAAGAGAACTCATAGCGAAGCTCACCTACTTTATTCGCAGAGCAGATCCTGACAGCAAACCCGCAGGTCGCGATCCAAGGAATTTTGCTTCAACACTTGGACTTTGAGAGGCTCCGCTCATATACGGTGTGGAAATCATCTAGTCTTCTATAATCATTATGCGAAGCAAGTACACAAAATAAAACACTTTGTAGTGGTGGCGGGTAAGGTCATAAAACCCGTAGTCTAGTGCTGCGATGAACAGTGAACTGTTTTGGGACTCAACAGTACATCGGGTGAATAGGTATCAATACCTTCTAGTGCAAATCATTACGGTGATTAATAGACTGTTCTTTACAGGTGCAGAATCTGACCAATAACACCAGTGCCATGTGGACATTTGAACACAGTGTTTACGCATATCCAATATCTGAGTGAAACTAGAAAGATTTGGTTTTACATTCACATTGAGTGGCATTGATCTAATAATGAGTTCATATATGTATATTCATCCCTTACAGGTCAGAAATATACATAACCATGGTGTTTACCTATGCAAGGTCAGATTTATACTTTGTTGCATATACATTTCATAATTTATTTTTTAAAAATTAAATATAAAAAATGTAGCTGTGTCTTTTTTTATCCTCAGTTGGGAAAAATAAAGTAACCGAAAGTTTTATTCTATTCCTATAAATAGAAAGCTTGAATCAGTACGGATGCCCTAAGCATGAAAGGTAACCTCTAGAAAGTTTCCCTTTTGCTCTTACGGATATAAAAACTTTAAATCCTTATTGACGAAGCCGACACTATCCCTGCAGGGGGCAGAAAGCCCTTTGCCATTTACAAGCTTACTGGATATGATGGATAATGGTAATGTCATATATAGTTCTATCACACCAGATAAGGAACACTTGCAAAGTAAAAGGCACTTACACGAACCCACAGATATAGTACTTCCAAGCTAATTCTCTGGTAAGCTTCCATCAGTACGACATGGCCGAGCCCAAAAAACAGATTTTGAGCAAAGCGAAAAATCTTTTTTTGGGTGAGATAGCAGTGTCGTCCTGATGGACCCACCCTATTTTGGCTGACCCCACCCGAAACTACAAGAAAGGAATGGCGGTAGTAGTGCGGATAGGAGGTCCACCGGATACCTAGATAACTGCTCCCCTTTCGTTCGCCAATCTTCCCCCTCAAAGAGTTAAATCTATTCGGGGTGAAGATTGCTATATGTCGTATCTAAAAATACGTCTCCTGATATCATGCGATATCCTTAAATTTCTCTTATATATCGTGCCAGGAGTTAAAATTCTGGAGACCTTCGGTTATTCTCTGGGAGTATCACTATAGCAAATATCCCTTAGAAAGCTACCTAAAGTAAGCTTCCATCAGGACGACATGACTACTTCACCAAAAAATAGATTTTTCGCTTTTGCTAAAAATCCGTTATCACATCAGTCGCCAGTGTTGGGTATGTTATTGGTTAGCCAAAGTGAAATGCCACCTTCATACATACCGGGAATATTATCCATCCGTTAGTGTTGTTTTACATCCCACACTAATGCCGACGATTCTTCATGTTTGCGTTTAATGATACGTTGGTATTCTAAAAATTCTTAAAATACATTCAATGCTTTGTCGGCTTACATTGCTCCTCAGCTGTCAATCGTGTCTTGACCCAACAACTTGTGACTCTTGAGTGAGAATATGTAAACAAAACTTGCACACATACATGCAAAAAAACAAAGGGAGCATCGCTCTCAAAAAGATCGAATCCTACTGCAATACAAAAGTGAGAAGAATCACATCCTAACTTTAGGACAATGAATGAATGGTTAAATCCTTCGTAACATAAACTGCCACACCTATGAACTGCGCTGAAACATGTCCCAACAGTGCAATACCGTGCAACATTAATCCTAATACCTGTAGCGCATATAGTATTACAGTACAAAATACATAAAAATTCAGTTGCAAATAAATTGTTAATAAGATATACCTTGATATATCTTATAGTAATAGGGCCCACCCATTGGGAACTGGCCATTTTGGGTGTAAAAATTTACTGGCATATCGATAAATAATGGTAAAGCTGACCTTTTCTTCTCTAAACATTATTCTCTTGGATGCATAATAAATCCACAAACAATACCCAACTCTTAGTGTACTCCTGTTGTAGTGAATAATTTATTAAGAATTTATTGTGTTTTTTCTCAATGTGTCAAAAGCGCACTCTTGATAAGGATTTATTTCTGATTAATTTATCATAATGTAAGGGTTTTTGTGTGATTTACTTGGGGTTTGTGACCTGGGAAGTGGGAACCAGGGAGTTGGAAACACAACCCCCCTCCCTCACCTTGGTCTGTGACCTGGGAGCTACTAAGCTAGGTTAGGTTCTTTTGTTAGGCTCTGTGGTCTTTTACCAATGTAAAAAGTGTTTATTAATCACTTTTCGTACAGTATTTACACACTCAAAGTCCCAGGATCCCACCTGTGTCTGTTAGGAAGGGGGGGGGGATCCATAATTGTAGAAAGGCTTATTTGCAGGGGAAATAAAAGTCAACTTTGTTGAAAGCATACTATTTACCGCAGGGAAAGCTTTCTTTCCAGCTAGAATCGTTATCCCATGTTGTTCTATAATTTTAACACCAAGTCTTAATATCGGGAAACGTGTGACCTTTTGGTTTAACCTTCCGTAATGTTGCTTACTTGTACTTTTGCTATTCAAGAAATATTTGAAGGAAGGATATTCCTCACCATGGCAGCAACCACTTTTTTTTCAGAAATTGCTATTTAGCTCGTAGGTTTATGGTTTAACAGTATCCTAGTTGACAACTTTCATTACATAAGACTGAAATATTTTGTGGTTGATGATGCTGGTATGGTTACTATATGATTGGGAAATATTCAAGTTTGATAAAACTGTTTGAAGTGTCTTTTTTACCCTGTGATGTATTATAAACCTTACTGAAATTAGTAGCTTTTTACATATTACTTGGAATAAATCTTTCAAAATGGTCTTTATTTATACATATCGTGAAAACCCTTTGACAATTTTCTGCCTTTTCTGAGCAAAAAAGCACAGTATATTTTACAGTACTATGACGAATTTTTACCAAACGTTTTGAGTGACCTAATTTTTTATTCTTAATATAATTAAAGGGTGTTTAAAGGTGCCTATCAACTGTCATTTTTATTATCTGAATTACTTTCATTCTTCAGACCTACATTAGTCCTGTTGCTGTGGATTATGTAGGTTTTATTCAAATGAACATAACTACTGTACAGTTACATGTAGGTCTGTTGCAGAAGTGGCTATAAATTCAGGCATATATTGGTCATGTAAACTATTACAAAAAATGGCCAGTGGTTCACAGGTTTTTGCAATTATAATTATGAGATTTTCTATGTGTTGCAAAATATACCAAGTTTTCCAAGGTTAGGAAACAGTGAATATATTTTCATATAATTTATGAGACTTTATATCAGGTTATGTGGGTAGGCCCTTTGCTTTTAGTCAAGTAAGCATCCAGTATACTAGGTTATGATGGAACACATCATTAGATTTCTTGTAATTCTCAATTCTGGTTCGGTTGGGGACTCAGGCAGAAAAGGATCTGCCATGTAGCCTCTTTTATTGACTGATTTGACAATAAGTAATTTTCTTAGTACGAACCTATAGAGATTGGAATACTAGAAAACCATAACATTCCTTGTCCAAAGTGTTTCATATTTTTTGCTCAATCTATTTTTTGGGTAATATGACTATGTCGTCCTGATGGAAGGTTCCTGTTGTGTGGTACTTTGGTAGGAAGTTCTATTAACCATAATAATTACCTGGAACATAGATGAACAATTGTTAGTAATTATTTCTCAGCTGATCCCATCTCTTGTCGTCAATTTTCCTGTATGGGATTCAATAAGACGTTGGTATTCTTAAAATACACGTTTAATGCAACTTATGACTACATTGTTCTCTGACAGCTGACTCCCAAGTGTGTGTGGAGCGTCATACACAATCTGACAAAACCAAAACCTTTGCTAAACAAAAGAGCATCGCTCTGAAAAGACTTAAATCCTACTCCAGTACAAAACTATAAAGAATCACATCCTACCTTTGAGGTAATCAACAAATGTTTGAATCCTAATACCGAAACAAATCATTACACTTATGTACAAAGCATAACATGTTTTATTCATGCAATATGATGCAATGTTGCGCAATACCTGCAACACTTGAAACAATATAGTACATTATTACAACAATACATAATAGTCTCCTCCCCCTTAACTTGACATTGTAAAAATCTTCATAAATCTAATCTCTCAGGGGGCTTTCCTCTGTTAATTCTATTAGGAAGCACTTTAACCTCATCTTGTACTGGTACATGAATTTATTCTGAATCTACATTGGATGTTGGACCATCTTGGTTAATATTTGACTCATTTGATCTAACTACTTCTTTAAGTTTCTCATCTCTAACATTTACATGCTCTACTGTCTTTCTGTTTAACGGCTGTAATTGATCAACATAACGTTTTACAACATTATCACCAACACGAACATCATAATGTAAATTTTCTATCTCTCTTACAATCTCTCCTGGTACCCACTTCTCTGGAGTGTTGTACGATCTTACCATGACATCACACAAAGGTAAAAAATGTCTCACATTAGGAAGCTTTACTACTTGTTTATACCCTTTATCTTCTAAATCGCTTTGCAAACTTGGACACAACAAATCTAACTTACACGTTATCCTCCTCCCCATCAACAAATTTGAGGGTGCCACGCCTGTTGTGCTGTGTGGCGTTGTTCTATAAGACAACAAAAACTTTGACACATGCAAAAATATATTACCTGAATTTGCTTTTATACACTTCATATTGTGTTTAAACGTTTGGACAAATCTTTCATCCTCTCCATTAGTAGATGGATGATATGTAGCTGAAAATGTATGCTTTATACCATTGACATTACAAAATTTTTTAAACTCTTGTGAGGTAAATTGTGGACCATTATCTGTAACAATTCTTTCTGGAATACCGTGCGTAGAAAAAATTTGCATTAACTCTTTTATTGTGGCGTAAGACGTTGTTGTCGTCATTGGGATAATTTCTGGCCACTTACTGTAAGCATCTACTACTATCAAAAACAAGTAATTTAAAAAAGGACCTGCAAAATCTATATGCACTCTTTGCCATGGATACCTGGGTAACTCCCATGGGTGCATTCTAGCAAATTGAGGATTGTTCTGTTGCATAACACAATTCATACAATTCTTTATATAAGATTCCACATCTTTATCTACACCTGGCCACCATACAAAAGTTCTTGCAATTGACTTTGATCTTACAATACCTTGGTGATCAGCATGTATTTCAGACAAACCCTTATTTCTCAGTGAATTAGGAATAACTACCCTGGAACCTATCATCACTATTCCTTGTGTTACACTCAGTTCATACCATATATCCTTATACGGTTTACAATTTTTCTCTTTTCCACATAAGTCCCTACCTGTCATTAAACTCTCCAAAACCTTACTAAGTACTGGGTCTCTCTTGGTACTGTGTGCTACATCTTTTGCAGTTATTGGTACATCATATACAGAAATTAACAGAACACTGTCATCATACTCCTCTGGAGCTTTGTCTACGGGTAATCTGTATAAAGCATCTGCATTACCCATGTTTGATGTTGGACGGTATTCTATATCATAGTGGTACGCTGCTAACGTAACTGCCCAACGTTGTAGTCTTGCAGCTACCAACGTAGGTAAACTTGCTTTTGGACCCAATATTGCTAATAAAGGTTTATGATCTGTAACAAGTGTGAACTTTTTCCTACCATAAAGATACATATGGAATTTTTTAACTCCATAAACTGATGCTAAACCTTCCTTTTCTATTTGAGAGTAATTCCTTCCTCCCTTGTTCAATACTCTAGTGGTGAATTCAATTGGTTTTTCTGTTCCATCTGGCATTACATGAGATAATACTGCACCTAAACCTATGTTTGATGCATCACATACTAATTTAACTGGTAAATCCATTTGATAATATACTAAGAATGTAGGTAATGTTATTTCCTGCTTGATTCTTTAAAAAGATTCCTGACACTCTTTTGTCCACTTCCATTCTACACCCTTATTCAACAGATTATACAATGGATGTGCAATTGTAGACAAATTCTGAATGATATTCCCATAAAATGTTACTAAACCTAGAAATGATTGTAATTCCTTAACATTTTCTGGCACTTTTGTTGATTGTACAGCTTTAATCTTCTCTTTAGTTTTGTGAATACCCTTGCCATTTATTACAAAACCTAAGTATTCTACTGATTCAATTTCTAAAATACATTTGTTCTTATTTACTCTAATATTATGTTCCTTCAACTTCTTCAGAACTGTTCGCAATCTTTCTCTGTGTTCTCTTGTGTCTTTACCAGCAATTAAAATATCATCTATAAAAATGAATACTCCTTGCATTCCTGAAAAAATCTTATCCATAGTTTGTTGCCATATAGCTGGACTACTTGCAACTCCATAAGGTAATCTCTTTGGTCTAAAAATACCTAAGGACGTATTTACTGTACATAATTCTTGTGAAGTTTCATCCATGGGAAGCTGTTGAAATGCTTGTCTTAAATCTAATTTAGAAAAAACACTGCATCCTGACATAGTTGCAAACATGTCTTTCGGATTTGGTAAGGGATGTTGAGCTACTTGCAGTTGTGGATTTAACATTACTTTGTAATCTCCACATAACCTAACCTGTCCACTTTCCTTCACAATAGGAACTAATGGTGTAGCCCAATCTGTATATGTAACCTTTTCCCAGGAACCTTCATTTTCTAATCTCCTGATTTCTGTTTCAACTGCACTTTTCAATGCATACGGTACTGGTCTCGGAGCAGAAAATCTAAGAGAACTGTCAGGTTTCAAAACTAAAATTGCCTTTGCGTTCTTTACTGTTGTTATGTATTATTGTAACAATGTACTATGTTATTTCAAGTGTTTCAGGTATTGCGCAACATTGCATCATGTTGCATGAATGAGACATGTTATGCTTTGATCATAAGAGTAATGATTTGTTTTGGTATTAGGATTCAAACAATTGTTGGTTACCTAAGATAAGATAGGATTCTTTATGATTTATGCTGGAGTAGGATTTAAGTCTTTTCAGAGCGATGCTCTTTTGTTTAGCAATGTTTTGGTTTGTGAGATTTGTGTAAGACGCTCCATATGCACTTGAGAGTCAGCTGTCACAAAGTGAAGTTCATAATGTAGTCTTTTATACATTAAAGACGTATTTTATTAATACCAACGTATTATTATCCATCAAGCAGATACAGCGACGAGATGGGATCAGCATGAGAAATAATTACTAATGATTGTACATCTCTGTTCCAGGTAATTATTATGGTTAATAGAACTTCCTACCAAAGTACAAAATCCCACAGTGGCGACGAGGATGGGATCAGCATGAGAAATAATTACTAATGATTGTACATCTCTGTTCCAGGTAATTATTATGGTTAATAGAACTTCCTACCAAAGTACAAAATCCCACAGTGGCGACGTAAAGGACGACGGACAAGCAGGGAGAAGCAAGCAGGGAGAAGCATTGGAGCCTTTGTACAAAGACGGCCAGCACAAGAGAAGTTCCGTTCTTACATTGGAAATCAAGAGTAAAATCGCCCAATGAAGATTTTACCAGCAGCAGAATAGGAATTTCATCAAATACACAAAAGGGTGAAATTTTTTAAGTTGGGTAGGTAGGAAGTATACTTGTGACTGCAACTTAACCTACCACAAGGTAAGCAAACAAAATGCCTTTTAACATCGAAGCACCTCAAGCTTTTAGCGTCACTGCTGAGCCTAATTCTGTTGCAACACGATGGCAACAGTGGTGTGAGGAATTTAAGATTTATTTAGAAGCATTAGGGAACATGAAGGATGCACAAAAGAAGGCATTATTACTTCATACAGCAGGTTGGGAAGTTCGGGAAGTGTTTAAGACTTTGCAGCCTACAGATGACACAAGTGAAGCTGCAATTAAGGCTCTTACCACATATTTTGCTCCTCAAGTCAATAAATTTTTTGAAAGATACCAGTTTTCAGCGCAAGCTTATCAGAAAGAAAATGAAAGTTTAGATGCATTTGTGACTAGACTAAAGAATTTAGCTGTTTCATGTGAATTTCTAGAGTTAGAGAATGTTATCATAGATCAAGTAATTGCACATTGCACATCAGAAGAGCTAAGAAAGAAATTATTGCAAGATAAAGATTTAACATTAGAAAAGGTATTGATAACAGGCAGAGCTTTAGAAACATCAAATAGGCAAAGTCACATAATAGGTAGTTCTACAAGCAATAGAATGGAAAATTCTAAAATTAATACAGTAGGTTCTAAGTGGAAAACCAATGAGAATCAGAGAAGAAATATGACAAAGCCTAGTCATAGAAAAGTGCCTAACACTAATGTTCATAAATATCAGAATCAGGGTTATACACAGAAACAACAGGAAAAACCCAAGTGTTTTAGGTGTGGTAAAACTGATCATCTTGCATACGAAGCAAAGAAATGCCCTGCTACTGGACAGACATGCCAGAATTGCAGAAAGCTAGGTCATTTTGCAACTGCTTGTAGATTTCCTAAACAGTACGCAAAGAAAATAAATGCTACAGTTGATACTATGGGTCAAGAGAATAATGAGGAAAATGTTCATGATAATCAGGTTAGTTCAGAAACTGATTTTGCGTTTCACATAAATTCAGTCAACAAAGGTGCAAAGAAACATATCATGGTAGAAGTAATCATAAATGGTAAACCAATTTTGATGCAAGTTGACACAGCAGCCGATGTATCAATTATGTCTGAGAAAATGGCTAAAGGCATTCCTAATTTGTTATTAGAAGGTACAAATAGAGTTTTGAAAGGTTATAATGGTTTTGATATTCAGGTAATAGGTGTTTCGAACGTAGAAGTACAGTACAAAGAACAGAAATTAGAGAGAATGCCATTAACAGTAGTAAAAGGTAATTGACAAACTTTGCTAGGTTTAGATTGGCTACAGTATTTGAAGTTAGATTGGCCTAGTATTTTGAAGGTTGCAGGTAGACAAGATGAAAACAAAAATGAAATGTCTATGAATGATATCCTATCAGAGTTTCAAGACGTATTTGAAGATAAAATAGGTACAGTAAAGAACGCAAAGGCAATTTTAGTTTTGAAACCTGACAGTTCTCCTAGATTTTTTGCTCCGAGACCAGTACCATATGCATTGAAAAGTGCAGTTGAAACAGGAATCAAGAGATTAGAAAGTGAAGGTTCTTGGGAAAAGGTCACATATTCAGATTGGGCTACACCATTAGTTCCTATTGTGAAGGAAAGTGGACAGGTTAGGTTGTGTGGAGATTACAAAGTAACGTTAAATCCACAACTGCAAGTAGCTCAACATCCCTTACCAAATCCGAAAGACATGTTTGCAACTATGTCAGGATGCAGTGTTTTTTCTAAATTAGATTTAAGACAAGCATTTCAACAGCTTCCCATGGATGAAACTTCACAAGAATTATGTACAGTAAATACATCCTTAGGTTTGTTTAGGCCAAAGAGATTACCTTATGGAGTTGCAAGTAGTCCAGCTATATGGCAACAAACTATGGATAAGATTTTTTCAGGAATGCAAGGAGTATTCATTTTTATAGATGATATCTTAATTGCGGGTAAAGACACAAGAGAACATAGAGAGAGATTGCGAACAGTTCTGAAGAAGTTGAAGGAACATAATATCAGAGTAAATAAGAACAAATGTATTTTAGAAGTTGATTCAGTGGAATACTTAGGTTTTGTAATAAATGGCAAGGGTATTCACAAAACTAAAGAGAAGATTAAAGCTGTACAATCAACAAAAGTGCCAGAAAATGTTAAGGAATTACAATCATTTCTAGGTTTAGTAACATTTTATGGGAATTTCATTCAGAATTTGTCTACAATTGCACATCCATTGTATAATCTGTTGAATAAGGGTGTAGAATGGAAGTGGACAAAAGAGTGTCAGGAATCTTTTGAAAGAATCAAGCAGGAAATAACATCACCTACATTCTTAGTACATTATCGAATGGATTTACCAGTTAAATTAGTTTGTGATGCATCAAACATAGGTCTAGGTGCAGTATTATCTCATGTAATGCCAGATGGAACAGAAAAACCAATTGCATTCACTTCTAGAGTATTGAACAAGGCAGAAAGGAATTACTCTCAAATAGAAAAGGAAGGTTTAGCATTAGTTTATGGAGTTAAAAAATTCCATATGTATCTTTATGGTAGGAAAAAGTTCACACTTGTTACAGATCATAAACCTTTATTAGCAATATTGGGTCCAAAAGCAAGTTTACCTACGTTGGTAGCTGCAAGACTACAACGTTGGGCAGTTACGTTAGCAGCGTACCACTATGATATAGAATACCGTCCAACATCAAATATGGGTAATGCAGATGCTTTATCCAGATTACCCGTAGACAAAGCTCCAGAAGAGTATGATGACAGTGTTTTATTAATTTCAGTTTATAATGTACCAATAACTGCAAAAGATGTAGCACACAGTACCAAGCAAGACCCAGTACTTAGTAAGGTTTTGGAGAGTTTAATGACAGGTAGGGACTTATGTGGAAAGGAGGAAAATTGTAAACCGTATAAAGATATATGGTATGAACTGAGTGTGACACAAGGAATAGTGATGAGAGGTTCCAGGGTAGTTATTCCTAATTCACTGAGAAATAAGGTTTTGTCTGAAATACATGCTGATCACCAAGGTATTGTAAGATCAAAGTCAATTGCGAGAACTTTTGTATGGTGGCCAGGTGTAGATAAAGATGTGGAATGTTATATAAAGAATTGTATGAATTGTGTTATGCAACAAAACAATCCTCAATTTGCTAGAATGCACCCGTGGGAGTTACCCAGGTATCCATGGCAAAGAGTGCATATAGATTTTGCAGGTCCTTTTTTGAATTATTTGTTTTTGATAGTAGTAGATGCTTACAGTAAGTGGCCAGAAATTATCCCAATGAAGACGACAACGTCTTACGCCACAATAAAAGAGTTAATGCAAATTTTTTCAACGCATGGTATTCCAGAAAGAATTGTTACAGATAATGGTCCACAATTTACTTCACAAGAGTTTAAAGAATTTTGTAATGTCAATGGTATAAAGCATACATTTTCAGCTACATATCATCCATCCACTAATGGAGAGGCTGAAAGATTTGTTCAAACATTTAAGCACAATATGAAGTGTAGAAGAGCAAATTCAAGTAATATATTTTTGCATGTGTCAAAATTTTTATTGTCTTATAGAACAACGCCGCACAGCACAACAGGCGTGGCACCCTCAAATTTGTTAATGGGAAGGAGGATAAGGTGTAAGTTAGATTTGTTGTATCCAAGTTTGCAAAGTGATTTAGAAGAAGACGGGTATAAACAAATAGCAAAGCTTCCTAATGTAAGACATTTTTTACCTTTGTCTGATGTCATGGTAAGATCGTACAACACTCCAGAGAAGTGGGTACCAGGAGAGATTGTAAGAGAGATAGGAAATTTACATTATGATGTTCGTGTTGGTGATAATGTTGTAAAACGTCATGTTGATCAATTACAGCCGTTAAACAGAAAGACAGTAGAGCATGTGAATGTTAGAGATGAGAAACTTAAAGAAGTTGTTAGATCAAATGAGTCAAGTATTAACCAAGATGGTCCAACATCCAATGTAGATTCAGAACCAATTCATGTACCAGTACAAGATGAGGTTAAAGTGCTTCCTAATAGGATTAACAGAGGAAAGCCCCCTGAGAGATTAGATTTATGAATATTTTTACAATGTCAAGTTAAGGGGGAGGAGACTGTTATGTATTATTGTAACAATGTACTATGTTATTTCAAGTGTTTCAGGTATTGCGCAACATTGCATCATGTTGCATGAATGAGACATGTTATGCTTTGATCATAAGAGTAATGATTTGTTTTGGTATTAGGATTCAAACAATTGTTGGTTACCTCAGATAAGATAGGATTCTTTATGATTTATGCTGGAGTAGGATTTAAGTCTTTTCAGAGCGATGCTCTTTTGTTTAGCAATGTTTTGGTTTGTGAGATTTGTGTAAGATGCTCCATATGCACTTGAGAGTCAGCTGTCACAAAGTGAAGTTCATAATGTAGTCTTTTATACATTAAAGACGTATTTTATTAATACCAACGTATTATTATCCATCAAGCAGATACAGCGACGAGATGGGATCAGCATGAGAAATAATTACTAATGATTGTACATCTCTGTTCCAGGTAATTATTATGGTTAATAGAACTTCCTACCAAAGTACAAAATCCCACAACTGTACCTATTTTATCTTCAAATATAGCTTGAAACTCTGATATGATATTATCCATAGATATTTCATTTTTGTGTTCATCTTGTCTACCTGTAACCTTCAAAATACTAGGCCAATCTAACTTCAAATACTGTAGCCAATCTAAACCTAGCAAAGTTTTTCCATTACCTTTTAATATTGTTAATGGCATTCTCTCTAATTTCTGTTCTTTGTACTGTACTTCTACGTTCGAAGCACCTATCACCTGAATATCAAAACCATTATAACCTCTCAAAACTCTATTTGTACCTTCTAATAACAAATTAGGAATGCTTATAGCCATTTTCTCAGACAAAATTGATACATCGGCTGCAGTGTCAACTTGCATCAAAATTGGTTTACCATTTATGATTACTTCTACCATGATATGTTTCTTTGCACCTTTGTTAACTGAATTTATGCGAAACGCAAAACAAGTTTCTGAACTAACCTGATTATCATGAACATTTTCCGCATTATTCTCTTGACCAATAGTATCAACTGTAACATTTATTTTCTTTGCGTACTGTTTAGGGAATCTACAAGCAGTTGCAAAATGACCCATCTTTCTGCAATTCTGGCATGTCTGTCTGGTAGCAGGGCATTTCTTTGCTTTGTATGCAAGATGATCAGTTTTACCACACTAATAACACTTTGGTTTTTCCTGTTGTTTCTGTGTATAAGCCTGATTCTAATATTTATGAACATTAGTGTTAGGCACTTTTCTATGACTAGGCTTTGACATATTCCTTCTCTGATTCTCATTGGTTTTCCACTTAGAACCTACTGTATTAATTTTAGAATTTTCCATTCTATTGCTTGTAGAACTATCTATTATGTTTCTTTGCCTATTTGATGTTTCTAAAGCTCTGCCTGTTACCAATACCTTTTCTAATGTTAAATCTTTATCTTGCAATAATTTCTTTCTTAGCTCTTCTGATGTGCAATGTGCAATTACTTGATCTATGATAACATTTTCTAACTCTAGAAATTCACATGAAATGGCTAAATTCTTTAGTCTAGTCACAAATGCATCTAAACTTTCATTTTCTTTCTGATAAGCCTGCGCTGAAAACTGGTATCTTTCAAAAATTTATTGACCTGAGGAGCAAAATATGTGGTAAGAGCCTTAATTGCAGCTTCACTTGTGTCATATGTAGGCTGCAAAGTCTTAAATACTTCCCGAACTTCCCTACCTGCTGTATGAAGTAATAATGCCTTCTTTTGGGCATCCTTCACGTTCCCTAATGCTTCTAAATAAATCTTAAATTCCTCACATCACTGTTGCCATCGTGTTGCAACAGAATTGGGCTCAGCAGTGAGGCTGAAACTTTCGGGGTGTTCTATATTAAAAGGTATTTTGATTGCTCACCTTAATACCTAGATTAGGTTAAACTACTGTTCTGCAGTCAAAGTTTACTTCCTACTTGTTTTGTAGCCTACCCATCTTTAAATTTCACCCTTCTTGTTTTGTTTGTTTGATGAAATTCCTGTTCTGCAGCTTGTACAATCTTCATTGGGCGATTTTACTCTTGTCCCCTAATGTGCATAAAGACCTTCTCGTGTACTGGCCGTCCTTGTACATAAGGTCCAATGTTTTCCCCTGCTTGTGTCCGTCATCCTGAGCATCGCCAATTTGTTGTGTGGTACTTTGGTAGGAAGTTCTATTAACCATAATAATTACCTGGAACATAGATGAACAATTGTTAGTAATTATTTCTCAGCTGATCCCATCTCTTGTCGTCAATTTTCGTTAAATAAGACGTTGGTATTCTTAGAATACACGTTTAATGCAACTTATGGCTACATTGTTCTCTGACAGCTGACTCCCAAGTGTGTGTTGAGCGTCATACACAATCTGACAAAACCAAAAAATTGCTAAACAAAAGAGCATCGCTCTGAAAAGACTTAAATCCTACTCCAGTACAAAACTATAAAGAATCACATCCTATCTTTGAGGTAATCAACAAATGTTTGAATCCTAATACCAAAACAAATCATTACACTTATGTACAAAGCATAACATGTTTTATTCATGCAATATGATGCAATGTTGCGCAATACCTGCAACACTTGAAACAATATAGTACATTATTACAACAATACATAACAGTTCCTTTAGGCAGCTTCCTAAGGGATATTTGGCTACAGTGATACTCCCAGAGAATTAACCACATGTTCCCAGAATTCTAACTCCTGGCGTAAGTATCCTTAATACAACTTTTAAGGATATCGCATAAAATAAGGGGACGTATTTCTTGATACGACACATGGCAATCTTTACCCCGAATATATTTTACGCTTTGAGGGGGAAGAATGGTGAAAATGAAGGGGAGCTGTTATCAAGGTTACCCGGTGGATCCCCTCCCAGTACTACTACGGCGTATTATTCCTTGTTGTATTTAAGCATGGATAGCCGTAGATAGAGTAGTTTCGGGTGGGGTCTTTCGTTACGTATTTGTATATGCCTTTTTGAAAGAAGGTAGGGGATCATCAGGACGACATGGCCATATCATCCAAAAACAGATTTCTCGCTTTGCTCAAAATCCTTTTTTTGGGATCAGCCATGTCGTCCTGATGGAAGCTTACCAGAGAATTACCTGAAAGTACTATATCTGTGGGTTTGTATAAGTGTCTTTACTTTGAATGAGTTCCTTATATGGTCTCCTAGACCTTTATATACGACATTACCGTTATTTGTCATATCCACTAAGCTTGGAACTAGCTTAGGGCTTCCTGCCCCCTGCAGGGAAAGTGTCGACTTCTACTATAAGGATTGAAAGTGTGTATCTCCATAGGGACGGACGGTAACTCTCAGAGATTACCCTTTTCATCCCTTGGAAATCTCTACTCTGATTTCAGGTTGGGCACATCTCGGGTTTGATTAAAACTCTATTATGCTCTATTTGTCTGTAACTGAGATAGCTGCAATAATACGCAAATACGTTTAGTATTTTACCTTGTAACTAGATTATCAATTGTAGTTGCAATCAGGTATGAATCTGATCTGGCATTGAAAACACATTCAAGTCCATATTTTCTCCTGTCAGAAAAATATGTAATTTCATCGAAATGATGCCACTCAATCGAGATGTGAAACCAAATCTGACTGATTCGTACAGATTTTGGAAATGAATGAACACCATGGCGCAATGTTCACTCGGCACTGGTGTTATCGGTCAGATATGCACCTATATGGAACAGTGTGTTAATCATCATTGTGATTTGCACTTGAGGGTAAATGTGCCCATGCAGCCGATGCACTGGAAAATCCCAAAGTGGTTCACTGTTCATCGCAGGCTTAGACGACGGGTTTTTTCAAACTACCCTCCGCCACCACAACATGTCTTATTTTATGTACTTGCATCGTATAGTGTTGAAAGAAGTTCCGTAAAGAAGCAATTTTATTAGGATCATGAACTGCAGGTGAGCTGCCAGGATACGCTCTGCGAATAAGTAGGTGAGCATTGCTCTCATATTTTAGGGATGGATTTTGATCCTGATGTTTTGCCTCTGAAAAGCGGTCCTTCCTTGAAGTCGAGTTCTAAGAAGATAGACCTTAAGACACCCTAATGGGCATAGGGAGACATCTTCCTTCAGTGGGCAGATTCTCCAAAGACCCCACCTTTTCGTGGGCAGCTCGTTTTTCACAAGAAAAGTAGGATCAGGGAAATGATTCAGTTCTCCCTCTTCTGTGAACTGAATATGGCCTACATCCCTGATAGGGCCAATATTTCACTAACTCTAGCCCCTGAGGCTATTGCGAACAGAAAATTGACTTTCTGTGTTAGTTCCTTTAAAGTACAATCCCCATTGTTTAGGATCGAAGCACAGTGCAAGACTTTGACCAACGACCATGTAATGAGCTTTGGAGGGGTTGCCGGCTTGGGTCTAGTGCATACTTTGATACCTTAAAGAAGGTTTTGCTTCTGAGGTCCTTCTCAAAAGCGTATAGAAGAGGTCTAGTCAGGACCGACTTACACGGGGTTATCGAAGTGGAAGTCAGGCCTCGTTCAAGTAGATAAAAGAAGAAAGAAAGACAGAAACCTGTTGAAATTTTTGTTGGTCTCCTTGTTTTCACAAGAGTTACCCCTTTACTCCAAGATAATTCACATTGTCTCCTGGTTGGACATGACTTTTACTCTACAATGAAGACGGCCACATTCTTCGAGATCCCAAACCTTTGTTCGCTGCTAGGATAAAAAAATCATGAGATGCAGGTTGTTTGTTCTCGAGGGTGAAGTGTAACAGTCAACTTCTGCACCAATCTGGATAAAACTGGGAACAGCAGAGGAAATAGCTACAGTTTCAATTCTAGAACTAGAGGGAAGCAATTGTTTTTGGGCCATTTGGGGGGCACTACAGGAGCTGTTCCTCTGAAGGATCCTAGCTTGTCGAAGACTTTTAGCAGGAGATTTGTTGGTGGAAACAGATAAACTTGATTTCATCCATTCCAGTCGAGAGACATGATGTCTATCGCTTCTTCTTAAGGTTCTCGTAAGGGGCTACATAACGAGGCAGTTTCTCGTTGTCGCTCGTTGGGAAGAGGTCTATCTGCAGTTCCGGGACTTTTATCAAAGATAAATGAGAATGATTCTGCATCTAGGGACCATTCAGTCTCTATCGTCTTTTGCCTGGATAGAGCATCCACTGTCACATCGCGGAACCCTTCAAGGTGAACTGCTTGATAAATGCCATCCTGTCTTCCTTGCCAGGCGGACGATGGCTAACATCACGTGGTTAATGTGAGGAGAACTCGAGCTTTGTTGATTTAGACATATTACTATTACCTCGTTGTTGAGAGTCAGGCTGATGTGGACTGTTCTGCGAGGGGATAGTCTCCTCAACGTCAGGAGGACTATCATAGCCTCCAAGAAGTTGATGTGAAAGTTTTTTGAACTGGAATGATCAATTTCTTGCCCTTTCATTTCATGCGGATGGCCTACTCATTCTTTCAGGGAGGCTTCCGTGTGTATCACCACTGATGTTTATGGTGGTTGCAGAAGAATTGTCTCTGCTAGGCTCTTATTCATTGACCACTGCCTTAATGACTTGCGCAATCTGGTCGGTGTCACTTTGTTGATCTCTTCGAGCGTTTGATGTGTATCTTCTCCAGACTCTTGATGCATCCTTTGGATATGCTTCGAGCACTTGTCTGTCACGACTGCGAACCGGAGAGAGCCCAGTACTCTTTCCTCTGGGCATTTAAAAATCCTCTTGTGTTGTATTAGTCTTTTGACAGATGCCGATATTTCTCTCCTCTTCTTTAATATAATAGAGAGGTAGTATGATTGCAAGTTCCCATGGATTCCTATCCATTGAAACCTCTGAGCTGGAGAAAGGCGAGACTTCTAGGGATTGATCTTGAGGCCTAGGTGTTCCAGAATCCGGATCACCTTTCTGGCCACTTGCAGACAAGTAGTCTTGGATGCTGCCCACACCCGCTCATTCTCCAGGTATGCTACTACCTATACTCCTTCAGAGCGTATGTGCTGGACGATCGTATCCGTTAGTTTCGTAAATACCTTTGGGGCTATGTTTAGTCCAAAGGGCATGGCTGTCGAGACAAATTTTGTCTTCTGTGTCCTCTATCCTAGGTAGGAGGAGAGGAGGCAACTGACTGGTATGTGCCAGTAAGCATCTGGCAGGTCTATTGAGACTGTATACGCCCCTATTTTTGGTAGAAGGGTCCTTATGTGTTGCACTGTAAGCATCCGGAACTTGTTGTTCTCTATGAACTTGTCGAGTGGAGACGAGTCTAGAATGACTCTGGGTTTGTCCGAGTCTTTCTTGGGAACACAAAACAGCCTTCCCTGGAATTTTGATGGACTTCGCTTTCCTCATTACCTTTTTTTTTCAAAAGTTCTGAGGTATATTCTTCCAAAAAGGGGGTGGAGTGTTGGAAGAATTTTGGGAAGGTGGGGTGGATTTTTGTTTCATTTCCAACCAAGTCCATTCGTAATTTGGCTGCGGACCCAGGGATCAAAGGTCCAACGATCCCGAAAGTGGAAAAGTCTGCCTCCTACATAGAATCTCTCATTGTTTAGAGGTTCCTTGGGGGATTTCTGGAGGATCCTCTTTTTGGGCTCTTACCTTTGTAGGGCTGAAAAGTGGTCGAGTGCCTTTCAAAGCCTGGATTAAACACAGGAGACTGGCTACCAGCTGATGAGAGACCATCTGGAAGGTGGTTTACGTCTGGGCTACCATTTGAGGCACCATGGTCATGGTCACGGTCGGAAATTGTGCAGTTCTAATGATGAATTCCTCTTTGATGACATGCCCTACTTTTGGAGCAGGTTCCTATTCTCCGTGGTTGCTTTAGTAATGACTTCTTGGACCACTTCCTGTGGGAAGGGTCTACGGCCCAGATACATGATGAAATCAGTTTTCTGGGTTCGTGTTTCACCGTTCTTGCCGCAAACGCATGCTCTCTACTGATCCTTTTTTGACCTGAGAAAAGCCTACAAATCCATCACCTGGGTGGGGCGTTGTTTAAGGCCTGCACACAATTCTAAGCAGTTCTGATGAGACGGAGGCGGCAAGACTATCTTTCGTCTCCTGTTCACTTCTCAAAGGATGGCTTGGCAACTTTGGAAGGTTCTCATTAAACTGCTGGCCTGCTGTGTCCGGATCCAACTTCGAGACGGAGAAAAATAGATGTAGCAGTTTCTACTTCTCCTCGCAGGTGAGCATAGCTAGAGATAATGGTTTGTATTTCTCTAGGATTGGGCAGGGTTTGCCCTTTTTAACTACTCTCATGACACAGTCTAGGGCTTTTCCCGAAAAGGGGGAAGGCTCAGGAGGAAGGAGCAATGAAGGTTGGATTCTTCTTGCTAAATGCTGAGACTTTGGATATAGTATATCCGGCCCCTTTCTGGGTCTAGGTAAGGATGGCTTGTGCCTTGTCATGTTCAAGGACAATGACTTCCTTTTGTATAGTCTCCTTGCGGGATGTAGGTTCATCTTGCAGTCTCACGTAGCAATCTGGGTACGCTGAAAGCTGGGCCAGAATTGAAGCTCTTCAAGGGGATTGGACCCCAACTTCTCAGAGATATAAAGCTTCCCATTCAACATGGGCATGTGTTCCGTCTACCTCCAGGGATTGGTTCGGAGCAGTAAGGGAGGTCAGATATTTTAAGGGGCTTAGCGGATCCCCTGAAAGCGCCAGGGCGTTTCCTTCCCTGTACATCTCTCTTCATCTCTTTGAGATCTTTCTTATTCTCCTCTTGTTCCTTCTGGAACACTGCCAACATCTGCTGGATCGACTCTAGGAGCGAATCGCTCCTGTCAACTTGTGTAGTCGGATGGGGAATTAGGGCTGAAAAGGTCGACGTCATAGGTTGATATACCGTCACAGTGACCTGGGGGTCCTCAATCACCATTGCAATGGATCCTTCTTCCTCCGTAGTTGGTTGAACCACTCCTTATTCAGGGCCTTCTTGCCGTAGGTCCTGTCCGGTGTCAATGGACGCCTCTGACATCTGATCTTGGTGGATTTCCAAGCCTTGCAGTGCCTGTTGATATCCTTGTCCACTGTCCGTTGGACAAAGGGAGGCTGCACCTGTGCCTGAGGCACAAACGTATTAGATTGAGCCATAGAAAAACATAGGCACTTCAAAGATTTGTTAGATAGGTAAGGTCCTGGAAAATTCTTTTGGAAGCCTCATACTCACCTTTGGTGGGTTTCCCTTGCTGTATCTACCTAAAAGATTTTGAGTCTTCTCTTAGCAGGGGGTATAATGGGATGGATATGTGTTCAGGGGAAATAAATGAAAAATCAAGTAGTATTGATATAGAAATGTTTTTGCATATTTATGTTTTACTTTATGCTGATGATAATATTGTAATGGCTGAATCCCCAAAGGAATTACAAAATGCCTTAAACAAAGTAAAATAATATTGTGATACTTGGAAACTAAAAATTAATGTTTCAAAATCTAAAGTAGTTGTACTTTCTAGAGGAAAAGTTAGCAATGTCCCGAATTTTATATATGGTGAGGAGAGCATCGAAATGTAGATGATTATGTTTACCTTGGTACTACGTTTAATTATAATGGTAGATTGGATAAAGCTATTTAGAAACATTTCATTCAAGCACGTAGAGCATTATTTAGTATGTTAATTATATGTAAAAAAAACTTGAATTACCCATTGATATCAACTGTGGTCTACTCGATTCTCTACTTGTACCAATTTTGACTTACGGTTGTGAAATATGGGGTTACCACAAACTAGATTATGTTGAAACATTTCACAAGAAGTTCATGAAAAATCAGCTCTGTGCGATCAAGCGAACAGCAAACTGCATGGTATATGGGGATTTTGGCAGATTCAAAATTTAATTTTTTATCGTTTTCTTAGAATTCTGTACGAGTCGAATGAGTATAAGTCTAGCTGGATCCATAAAACCAAAACTATCCTTGATTCATGAGGTATGTCAAATATATGGGAACATTCTGAAAATTTCAATCACACGTGGATAAAAAATAGCCTAGAAATGAAACTCAAAGATATAGAGAGACAGCAGTGGCATGCAGAAGTAGAAAGAAATATATTGTGTAGTAATTATAAACTTTTTAACACTGAATTTGGCCAAGAAAGGTATATCATAGATTTAGATATACAAGAAAGAATTGCCCTTACTAAATATAAGTGTGGTACCCACAAACTTCCTGTAGCTACTGAAAGATATTCTGGGCAGGAGAATCAGCACCCTTGCAGACTATCCAACAGCATTGAAGTTGGGGATGAATATCATTATGCTTTAGTTTGTCCTGTGATTAGAGAAATATGAGAGAGATACCTGAAGCCATACTATTGTAGAATGCCTACCACTTTTAAATTCAATCTGCTCCTCAATACAGGTAGTGCTAGAAAATTGAAAAGACTTTCAAAGTTCGTTAACCTTATAATGTCTTTATTTTAGATTTAATACTTTCTAGGATTTTCATTATTCTGCTATTATTTTCAACGTATGTACTTTGTCAGAATACATTTTATGCCTTAAATATGTACTTGCTAAATATAGATGTACATAAATATAGTTGTGATCTATTGGTCTCTTCTTTTTGTAGTTTTTTGTGTAAAATATATATATTTGTGTAATTTTGTAATTCTCATACTCTCATATTCGACAGAATAAAATTTGCCTTTGCCCTAGCCTTTGCCTTGACTCCGTAGTGTCAGGGATACCCTTCACAAAGCCGTCGGTCAGCAAAATCAAGCGATTAGAGCGGCCCTTTGGGTCCCAGAACATCAGGCATCCATATACGATGCAGCAGGGGCATAAAACCTGTACATCGTATGCCCACAAAAGATCTTACTCTTGTGGTTAAAGAACACAACTTCACACTTCGCCATTGGCTCCTTCTGTAAGGGAGAGAAGGGTGAATGAGTACTAGGTTGTTTATGTCATTGATATAATATTTGCTTAAAATACGGGTCCAAGTACCTGAGGGATCTAGATACGATGCAGCAAGGGGCATGAGACCTGTACATCGTAGGCCCACAAAGTTCTTTCTCTCCTAGTTGCAAAACACTACTGTATCATTCTCTATTGGCTCCTCCTGGATGGGAGAAAAAGGATGAAATGAGTATAGGATAATTTATCTCACTGATAAAATTGCACAGGCATAAAATAGTATAAATTACTATTATTATCATACCTTAGGATAGAAAGCTACAAAAGAAGTAGGAAAGACATATATCTGTGTTTACCCTCCAAGCAATTCATGTGACCTCCTACGATATTAATATTTTCAATTTCCCTAATAGGGAAAATAGAGTGGAATAACTCTCGTACATAGAGCCGGAGTCAGTGGATACTAACACTAACTCCACCACTTGTAGAATAATAATACTGAAAGGTAATCATTGGTGTTCCAGTGATCTAGGATTCATCAGAATGTTGAAGGAATACTTTATCTCAACATTTTTTAATCGATCTCAACAATGGACTGTGAAAGGATACACAGGGTATGTTTGAAATGTCATACTACTGTATCATTACATATTGTAGTTTTCTAACTACAGTATTCTTATACCACAGGAATACTGGCTACTGTATTATCTTATACTGTAGTTTTGCCAGTATGCTACTGGGTTAGGCTAGTACCTGGTGGCACTAGCTGACAGAGAGAGAAAAAGAATGGAAAGAAGGGCTACCGTATTATCATAGTTTAGTACAATAATCAGGCTTGTAGGGACTACTGCCTCTACTGCCTTCTTTCCAGAATGAGGATTCAAATGGAAGGGGAGGAATATATTGATTCTAGCTTCCATCCAGCCACAATTTCTGTTGCCGGATTTACTGCCGGTTACAGGGTTTGTGGATGGCAGTCCAAGAGAGGACTGAAGAATACTCGAAAGTGTAATGGGTTTCCCACCAGCAGCTGTCAGGGCTGGCTCAGCCTTTCCCGGAGCTTTGCTTCCGTTAGGGAGATGGTCGAAGTGGCAACCTAACCGCCTTTGTAGAAGCACGGCCGGTAACCCAATCAGCCCGACTAGTGAGGTGATTGTAGAATACCGGCCACAGGAATCGTGACGGCACTAAAGGACAGAAGGGGAAGGGATGGGGTCTTATATTTTACAGAGAAAGGTGGCGGAAGGTATGCCTCCTACTTTCGGTTGCAAATCAAGGAAACATAGTTTCCTATACCGGCGCGGTCTTGGCCGGCAGAGGAATAACGATTCCCTAGCCTGAGACATTGTCGGATATAAGACATGTCTTCTAGTCCACAAGGGAGAAAGGTGGCAGCAATTATATAACCCTCTTTCGGTTGTGGGCTAGGGAAGCCGAACTTCCTATGTCGACAATGGTGTAACCGGCAGGGGAATGACTATTTCCCCATCGGTAGCATTGTCGGCATCAAATCAGAATACCCTGAGTTACTGTCGTATTTCAAAGCCGGGCTACTCACCGGCAAAGGAGATCGACAGAAAACACTATCCATATCAAGACGGAGTACACTACTCGATGGCGATGACAGAAAATAGGGATGTCGCCTGGGCTGGCGGCACTCAGGGGGAGGGAAGGGTTTATTCTCATTTCTCTAAAGGAGAAGAGTATCGAGTTTTGCTAGTAATTCTAGGAGATATATATATATCTTCAACCGAATTAATAAAATGACACTCGAAGTTAAATGGGGATAACGTAATTAAAGTATACCAAAATGTATTAGGCTAGCCTAACTCGAGTCAGGATCTCGGCTACGCTAGTACCACCGAGGCCCTATTGTATACGATAGTAACGTTTATTCGGAAGAGGAAATATTACATGTGTAAATCTGATCTTCACTAGTATAATTTTGCCTAACTAGCTAGAATTTCTTTATAGCTAAATACCGGGAACGTCGTAATACTAACTAAATAAAGCATTTATGGTGTACAACAGCGGTCCTAAAATGGCCGCCTCCGGTGATGGCAGTGCTTCGCTTAACACACCTAAATTATGTTAATTTAACTGTGATAAGGGAGCCAAAAATTATACACAGGAAAGATTAAATACTCAACTTTCTAGAGGATGAAGATGCTGGAGATTGCATTGTAATATTCCTTCAAAACAGTAACAGCACTGAGAGCCACGTGGGAGAACACCGTGCTTAAATGGCTACGTTAAAGGAATAATACGCCGTAATAGTACTGGGAGGGGATCCACCATGTAACCTTGATAACGGCTCCCCGTCATTTTTGCCGGTATTCTACAATCACCCTCGCTTGCCGGGGTGCCTGAGTTACCAGCTGGGTTCCTAAAAGATGCGGTTACGTTACCGCCTCGACCAGCTCCCCTTTATGTCCCTCCCTAACGGAAATGAATGCTCCGAGGGGTAAATGCTGAGCCAGACCGGATTGCTGCAGGTGGAAAACCCATTATACTGTTGAGAATTCTTCAGTCCTCTCTTGGACTGCAATCCAGAAACCTTGCAACCGGCAGTACAGCCGGCAGCCGAAATTGTGGCTGGAGGGAAGCTAGAATCAAATGTACTAAACTATAATAATACGTAATCCTCCTTTACATTCCTTATCTC
>NC_090736.1:106870489-106882989 GCF_036898095.1 Palaemon carinicauda
TTTGATTTCTTCATGGACTCTTATCCCTCGTGCCATTTTACTGTATATTTACTGAAAATAAAGTTCATTTATCATGGAATGACTAAGGATACTAAGGATTAGGTCCGCTTCTGTACTTCAGAAAAAACCAAGGATTCAGTAGTTGGCACCTTCCCTCAGTCTCAGTGGTATTCTGCCCACATTCACGTCGATGTAGTAGGTCCTCTATCCACATCAAACGTACATTGTTACCTTTTTACTGTCATCAACTACTTCACTCCTTGGCATGAAACTATTCCTGTGTAAAATACAACATCGGCCTTGTGTACATCTGCCTTACTTTCTGGATGGATAGCGACATTTGGCATCCCTGATCATACTACTTCTGACGCTACTCAATTCACCTTTTTCACCTCTCAATTGTGAGCATCAATAGCAAATCTGGGAATCATACTTCATCATCAAACCCCAATAAACCCTTCTACCAAAAGGATGGTTGAACGTTCTCAGTATCGTGAGCAACAATTGTCACGTTGTTGGAAAACATACTGCATGATGCCAGACTTACAGTTACCGAGCTCACCAATACATAATGACAGATCTACACTCGTCAACGCACATTTTCCTGCTCAATGACACTAGTAATTCACGGTGAAAAAACCCTTATATGGGTCCTCTCCTCATGGTTGTCGTACGGCAAAAGGAATGCTTGGGATGGAGAGCTTTTGATAAACAAAGTTAGATTATGAAACGTAAAATACCTCAAATTGTCACAAAAGTTTAATACCCGTATTTTCCTAAAGTTGCCTTTTATTGCTAATAGGAAGACTAAGTCACCATCCACCCATTGAGATACTACAGCTATAAAGTTATTGGGTCCTTCAACTTGCCAGTCAGTAGTACATTGGACCTCTATTTCTAGCTACGGCTCATTCTACTTTGTCTACACATTCACTGAATAGTCTGACGTTATTTTTCCACATTCTCCACTATCCTCATACGCCTGACATCACAGATTATCAAACAATATTTCTCTGTTCAAGGTGTTAATTACTGCACTGTATTTGTTCAGCGGCTGATTTCCTCTTGATAAGGGTAGAAAAGACTCTTTAGCTATGGTAAGCAGCTCTTCTAGGAGAAGGACGCTCCAAAATCAAACCCTTGTTCTCTATTCTTATGTAGTGTCATAGCCTCTATACAATAATATTCTAGTGTCAGGCACACTATTCTATCTTATTTTTTTCTTTTAGTTTCTTTTTTAAGGTTATTGTTGTTCTTAAAACATATTGTTTTAATTCCTCAATAAGTGTCTGTAGTTTATTTATTTCCTTGTTTCCTTCTCGCACTAGGCTATTTTTTCCTTTCACAGCCCTTGGGCTCATAACATCTTCCTTCACCAGCTAAGGCTCTAGAAAACAACAACAACAACAACAACAACAACAACAACAACAATAATAACAATAATAATAATAATAATAATAATAATAATAATAATAATAATAATAATAATAATAATAATAATAATAATAATAATAATAATGATTCCTAATTCTATCCAATATTCCCTTAATATACATTTTAGAAGTTACAAGCCCATATTTTCCAAGTCTCACACAAATAGAAACTATATCTCTTACTAGGGTGTCATTCATAGCGCTAAGTTAAAATTGGATCTATCTCAGATTTATTTCTGATCTTCGTAAAAGGTGCAATCAGATCTCTCCCCAAAGTTATAGTTTTATTTCTGAATATTTTTCCAGTATTTTTTCAAAAGTTACATTCTTCTTTCTCTATCATAATTTGCAATTTATATCTAGTATTAAAGCATTCATGCATTCCACAAAATATCCAATCACATCTCATCAAAAAGCTGCAATCAGATCTCTGATACACGCCGCATTCTATTCTTCTCTGAAATTTTGAATAAGTTTTTTAAAATGCTATATTCCATCTAGATTCTTTTTTTTTTCTTTTTTTTTATGAACGCTATAAGAATTAATCCTACAATACTTAAAACTTCCATTGTAGTCCTTTTCAAAAGTTATATTTTTTCTCTATGTTATAAGTTACAATTCCTATTATATAAAAGTTATTGATTTCTATAACTCTCATATGACTCATTCTGATCTCCCTTAAAATGTTCAATCTTTCTTCCTCCAAAAGCTAAAATCACATCACTACCACATGCTGCATCCCTATCTCCTCCAAGAATTTAAATAATATTTCTTCAAGAGTTACAATCTATGTCTATTTTCTCTCTTTCAGAAACTGTATAGGATTCATTAATACCTTACAGAGAAGTGACTTTTATATGTTTCTAAAGAAGTCTCATTCATTTAACAAGTTGGATTATTATATTTTTCTAAAATTACTATACTATATCTCTGAAAAGCCCTTGAAAACTTGCAACCTTTTTTATTCAAGATGATTCTTCAATAAATGTTAATCTTTTCTCTCACCAACATTCTCATTTTATTACCTGCAAACGTTGAAATCATAATTTTTTTTAATATCAAACCTACCATTCCTGTCAACATAAACGATGCAATCTCTTCAAAATTTGCATTCTTTTGTTCTATAAAAGTTTTTTTTTTTTTCGTCGAAAAGCTGTGTTCCTATCACTCCCAAAAGTTCCTTTAATATATGTTAAAATTTTATATCATACTACTTTCAGAACCATTATTCCTCCCTCTATTAAAACATAATTGCATCTATCTATTATTTTTTTTAATTTCTCTCTAAAACGTTTAATTCATATTAGAATTGAAGGCTGCCTTTATCTCCGTGATATTCACCATTTTACTCTATTATAAGTTGCATCTTTTCCTAATTTATATTCGTAAATTTAGACAAAGTTGCAATCTTATTTGTCCAAAGATTTGCAATCATATTTCTTACAAAAGTTTCATTCTTATTTATAAAGAAATTGCAATTCCATATGTTCCAAAAGATACTTCACTATGTAATTAAAGTTGCCTCTCTCACATACACAGGATACCATGTTATCTTCTGCAAATGTTATATTCTTATGTCCCTTGAAAATCACAATCCAATTCCTTCCAAATTATTACTTGCGTTTCTATATTTATAAAGAATTGCAATTATATATGCCCCAAAACTGGCAATCATTTATCGTAATAATATTGAAATCCTATAACTTTTGAAGACTGCATTCATCAAAGCTCCAAATGTGACAGTCCTATTTCTTCCTAAAGTGCATTACCCATTCATTTAAAAAGATATATTATTATCTCACGGAGATTACGATACTAACTCGGCCAATACTTGTATTCATAAATGTTTAATCCTCTCTTTCTAATACTGGTATTTTATTTTCTCTCTAAAGTTGCAATTTTTTTCTTGAAATAGTTCAAATCCTCTATTTCTGAAAAGTTTCAATCCCATCCCTCACAAACTTACGGTTCTATCTCCCACAAAACTTCTTTTTCTCAGAATTAGCAATCCTATCCTTTCCAGTAGTTGCCCTTTCCTTCCAAAGTTAAAATTATATCTCTCTCCATCCTGTCTTCCCTATCTTTCTCAATAGTTTTAATCTCTTCTGTCAAACCCTTGAATCCTCTCTCTCTGAAAAGTTTTAGTCCTATCTTTCCCGATACTCGAACTCTGTTCGAAATTTTGAATTCATATTTCGCACATAATTAGCAATCCTATCCTTCCTAAAAGTTATATTTTACCACCTGAGAAAGTGGAATTCTCTTTTTTCCAAAATAATAATTCCTATTTTCTTTAATTTTTATTCAAGAAAATATATTACTCCTCCTCTACAAAAATACAGACTTATCTCCCCACAAATATCCATCCATGTTTCATTATTTGACATCCCATTTTTTTTAGATTTCTTTTCTACCTCTATTAAATGTTGAAATGTTATCTCTCTCTCTCTCTCTCTCTCTCTCTCTCTCTCTCTCTCTCTCTCTCTCTCTCTCTCTCTCTCTCTCAGAGTGTTTCTGTATGCCGGTGAGTGAGTACACTTCTGTGACCCAATAGATATCCTGATTTATCGCGGATAACAAAAGGCTATCGAATGCAACATAGCTACAAGTTTTCGTGAATAGTCAGTGATTAGTTTGAGGTCAGAAAAGTGGGATAAAACGTCAGCATAGGATAGTTATCTTGTGAATTACTAAAAATCTGATCAAGATGGCGCTCTATAATACAGGCAAAGCTTGGAGGGACATTGCTGCAATCAGCAAAAGTAAATTCCATGAGGTGGCGAAACAAGACCTCGACCATCTGATAACAGAGGTCGCTAGTAACTCCAACCAGTGTGACGGAAAAATATTCGCAGACATATTGCAACAATGTGGTCCAACAAACTGGAGCAAATCTGCGGAAAACATCAGCAAAATAATAAAAGACATTCCAAAAAAAGATCCAAGTGATAAAGAGACTTATTCTGAAAGTTTACTTCAATCAACACATTCCATCAAAAAACAATAAGAAGTCCAATATGGTGAATATGCTGATTGATGCATTGGGAAAAAGAATGCTAAAATGGTGCATTACATGTAAGATATGGTATTCCATTATTATTCCTCAACAACTGATCAGAAAATGCCTGTCATGTTCCAACACACCCTACATGTGCGGAAATACAGCAAAAAAAATTAAAAAAAAAAATAGAGACACAAAGGTAATCTCCTCAACATGCTTAATCTGGATAGAAAATATAATTAAGTCGAGACTGAATCTGCAAATAGTTGAAAAAGAAGAAGAAGAAGAAGAACAAGAAGAAGAAGAACAAGAACAAGAAGAAGAAGAAGAGAAAAATTAACGGGATATGTAAAAGGGTGAAGAGGAAATCATTGATATAACTCATGATGCCATCCAACAACATACATACGAAAAAATAAATTATCAGATGGAAACATATAATAGACCCAAGAGACTCCACCTGGACCTACATACTTTTAGGGGAGAGCAAGAACAAGAAACAAAAATGAAAAGAAAGATATAGTGTGCAATTTGCTGAAAAGAGGGAATTGCAGATTTGGTGAAAGATGATACTACAAGCATCCAAAGATATGCCATAATTATGAAATATATAGTAAATGTGCGTATTTAGACGGATATGGAGACGAATGCAGAGATCTCCATCCAAAAATATGCAAAAACCTAAAAGAAGGGAAAGGATGCAAATTCAACAAAAAATTTCGATATATGCATCCAGCAACCATGAATAAAAGTAAGAAAACTTAGAAAACAGAGAAGAAAAAGGAAGGCAGAAATGAAAAAAAAAAAAGAAACAAAAAAAACAAGCCGAGTATATACCACGCTAAGCACAAAAGGCCCCAAGATATGATGCCTTTGCACTCAAATATGCACAATTAGAGCCCAACTACAAAGAATGCATCTATAATGCCAGGGGTTGGTGCAGATATGGTGATAATTGTAGGTATACACAAAAAATTAAATATGAAGGCAAAACAGCAAATATAATAGAAAAGTTGGATTTTTTCAAGGCAGAATTCCTGGAAATGAAGAAAAGAACATCATATGAGAACAAGGAGGAAGCATGGGAAAATCCATATTACCAATATTAAATAATGGGGATGGACCACAAATCAAAATAGTGATGAATTCACAGGGTTTAGTCACGATTAACTCTAAAAGGAAAGTAGAGTTCTTAGAAGAACTAACCCAAATTGAAAAAATAGATATATTAAAATAAAGGTGAAACTATTCCCAAGAGACTGGCAGTGATAACCAGATAAAGGGTTTCCAAACATATAGATCAGACAGAACAAATAGGAATCAAGGGGGAGCCACAAAATATGGAAGAGACATAAATGAAGGAAAAGTCTGAGAAAAATACAGCAACAGAGAATGTGAATTGATTGCGGTAGAATTTGAATTTGAAAAACTAGTGAATATTGTAGTTTACAGACCCCCAAATACTAAGGAGTTTGACATAATAATAGAAAAAATAGATGATATATGTAAAAACCATAAAGACTGAAATATACTCCTACCCGGAGATTTTAACTTTCCTTTCGTGGATTGGAAAGAATGGATAGAAGAAAGTGGTTGTATATATACATATAAAAAAGAGAGTAATAGTAGCGCAGAAGATAAGAGGCAATTTGAAAACAATATATGCTATTTGAGCATAATAAACAAATAAACCACATTCCAACAATAAAGGAAATGTACTAGATCTACTATTTCAGAATGAGGTGAATTATGTTAAGGAAATAGTGTATAACACGGGAATTTCAGACCACAATGTCATAGCATTAATAGTCCATTCCAAAGCAAGTTATCGCAGAGATAATCAAAGCACAAAACGTTGGGAAGGATATGGAAAATATAATTTTTATTGTAAGAATATAAAATGGTCAGATATAAATGAAGAACTGAACAAAGAATGGAAAAATGTATTCGTAAGTGATAATATGCAGGTAAATACGGACATAATGTACAAAATACTGGAGAAAATTGTTGAAAAATATGTACAAAAAAAAAAAAAAAAAAAAAAAAAAAAAAAACAATAAACAACAGATATGCATACCATGAGACAGAAGGATCTTATTTCTGAAAATTAGAAAGTGGAAAAAAATCTTGCAAAAGAGAAAAATGTGTGGAAATTGATGGAAATAAAGAGTAATGTAGAAAATGCAGAACAAAAGATTATGCAATCGAAAGGAAATTAAAAAAAGAGACTTAGAAGAAAGGACACTTTAATATTATTATTATTATTATTAGCCAAGCTACAACCCTAGTTGGAAAAGCAAGATGCCATAAGCCCAAGGGCTCCAAAAGGGAAAAATAGCCCAGTGAGCAAAGGAAATAAGGAGATAAATAAATGATGAGAATAGATTAACAATATATCATTCTATAAACAGTAACAACGTCAAAACAGATATGTCCTATATAAACTATTAACAACTTCAAAAACAAATATGTCGTATATAAACTATAAAAAGAGTCATGTCAGCCTGGTCAACATAAAAACATTTGCTCCAACTTTGAACTTTTGAAGTTCTACTGATTCAACTATGCGGTTAGGAAGACCATTCCACAGCTTGGTAACTGCTGGAATAAAACTTTTAGAATACTGTGTAGTATTGAGCCTCATGATGGAGAAGGCCTGGTTATTAGAATTATTTGCCTGCCTAGTATTACGAACAGGACAGAATTGTCCAGGGAGATCTGAATGTAAAGGATGGTCAGAGTTATGAAAAATCTCATGCAACATGCATAATGAACTAATTGAACGGCGGTGCCAAAGATTAATATCTAGATCAGGAATAGGAAATTTAATAGACCGTAAGTTTTTGTCCAACAAATCAAAATGAAAATCAGCAGCTGAAGACCAGACAGGAGAACAATACTCAAAACAGGGTAGAATGAAAGAATTAAAACACTTCTTCAGAATAGACTGATCACCAAAAATCTTGTAAGACTTTCTCAATTACCCATTTTTTGTGCTATTGGAGAAGTCACAGACCTAATGTGTTTCTCAAAAGTAAATTTGCTGTCGAGAATAACACCTAAAATTTTGAAAGAGTCATAAATATTTAAAGAAACATTATCAATACTGAGATTCGGATGTTGAGGAGCCACCGTCCTTGACCTACTTACAATCATACTTTGAGTTTTGTTAGGATTCAACTTCATACCTCATAATTAGCACCATGCACTAATTTTAGCTAAATCTCTATTAAGGGATTCACCAACCCCAGATCTACATTCAGGCGATGGAATTGATGTAAAGAGAGTAGCAACATCTGCATATGCAACAAGCTTGTTTTCTAGGTCAAACCACATGTCATGTGTATATAATATGAAAAGTAATGCGCCAAGAACACTACCCTGTGGAACACCGGATATCACATTCCAGTACTCACTTTCGTGCTAATCAAAGAGAAAGGGGTGTGACGGCGCCGAGTAAGGCTGTGAACTCAAAGGCAGGTTGGAAACGACTGAGTTATATTATTGTAGAACATTTTCCTTATATACAAAACCTCAAGGCAACAGGACATAACAAGTTCACAAGACAGACAATATTACAGAGGAAAAACCAGACATGAATTTTCATGTTCGTTTTAGTGCTAGGGAAGAGCGAAGATACAAGTATAATATATACAAAAGGAATTATGTACAATTGTGTGAAACACGGTTGGTACAGGGGATGTCCAAGATTGTGGGAATTACAGAGGTATTAAATTGATGTCCCACACTTTGAAGATACTGGAAAGGATGATAGATGCCAGACTAAGAGAAGAACTAGAAATAGGTAAAGAGCAGATGAGATTCGTGAAGGGGAGGGGAACAACAGATGGTGTATTTTGTCTGAGGCAACTAATGGAGAAATTCCAGGAAAAGCAAAGAGAAGTACGTTCGGCTGATACAAGAGATGTACCGTAATGTATTTACTAGAGTGAGGAGCAGTGCTGGGGAGACAGAGGGTTTTGAGGTGAGAGAAGGATTACAACAAGGGTCAGCTCTGAGCCCATTTATCTTTAACATAGTGATGGACGTTTTAATAGAAGAGGTAAGGGAGGCAGTACCATGGAACATATTGTATGCAGATGATATTGTTCTGTGCGCAGAGAGCAGGGAAGATCTGGAAAAGAAATTGGAACGGTGGAGGCAAGTACTGGAGGACAGAGGAATGAGAATAAGTAGATCTAAGACAGAATATATGTGTACCACCTGTGAGGGGGATGATAGAGAAAGTATTCATCTGAGGGGAGAACAGATAAAGAGAGTTGATAAGTTTAAGTATTTGGGATCCTTTGTTAACGCTGGAGGAGGTATGGAAGATGAAGTTAAACATCGGGTACAGGCAGGCTGGAACAACTGGAGAGCAGCATCAGGTGTTCTTTGTGACAAAAGAATACCACTGAGGTTGAAAGGAAAATTTCATAAGACAGTGGTAAGAACAGCAATGCTGTATGGAACGGAAACAGCAAGCATGAGGAAGACAGAGGAGAAGAAGATGGATGTGGCAGAAATGAGAATGCTTAGGTGCATGTCTGGGGTGACAAGAGAGGATCGGATAAAAAATGACTACATAAGGGGGTCGACAAAGGTGGTGGAAATATCAAAGAAAGTGCAGGAAGGGAGGCTGAGATGGTATGGACACCTGATGAGGAGAGATGAGGACCACGTTGGGAGACATACTATGGGGATGGAGGTTCAGGGAAGAAGAAGAGGGAGACCAAGAAAGAGATGGAGGGACTGTGTGAGAGGAGACTTACAGGAGAAGGGGATTGATGAGGCAGAAGCGCAGAATAGAAAAAGATGGAAACGGCTCATCCGCAACGGTGACCTCATATAAAAATGGGAACCAGCTGGGAAGAAGAAGAAGACTCTCATGCTAATCAACAACAACTCTTTGAGATCTATTATTAAAAAAAAATCAATAATAATGGTAAGAAACGACCCACCCACTCCCTACTGTTTGAGTTTGAAAACAAGGGCCTCATGATTAACACGGTCAAAAGCAGCACTAAAATCTAGGCCAATCATAAGAACTTCCTGACCACAATCACCGGATTTCTGTACAGCATTGGAGATTGTAAGAAGGGCATCACATCCTCCAAGGCCTTTACGAAAACCAAATTACAAACTAGGGAGTAGATGATTTCCTTCAGCAAACCTATTAAGACGTTTTGCCAGAAGACGTTCAAAAACTTTAGATAATATGGGTTTTATGGAATTTGGGCTGTGATCAGTGGGACTTGAGCTACCACAAACACATTTACAGAGAGGACTAACATTACCAATTCTCCAACAAGTGCTAAAAGCTCCTCTTCTTGCTAACTTGCGCAAAATAACAGATCACTTTAGAGCTAAGAAATCTGCTGTCTTTATAAAAAACAAAGAGAAAATACCATGTGGGTCTACACCTCCATAAGCATCAAGGTCCATAAACAGAGCTTTAATCTTCAAAATATCAAAAAAAAAAAAAAAAAGTACTTTACTCCTATGCAAAAAAAGATGAATAAAGGTAGATTAGAAATAGGCCCTCTAAGAATTGAAGGACGGTTAACGAATAAAAAAAAAGGAAATATGCAACATATTTGCAGAAAAATATAAGAGGGAGCTCACGCTAAAAATTGCGAATGAAAATAATGAAACAGAAATGAGAGAAGGAAATGTTGAATATCTAACGGATATAGATATTAATGAAGCAGATATTGTCATGGCTATAAGAGGAATTAAAAATGGATCGGCAGCCGGACCAGATGGAGTTCCAGCGATTTTGTTAAAAAACCTACACACACTATTGTGAAGCCGCTTGCAATACTGCTAAGACAAGTGTAGATATGAGCGAGATATATGTTAAACATAAATTACCTTATATAACCCCTATTTTCAAAAGTGGATCAAGACTAGAGGTAAGCAACTATAGACCTGTTAGTCGAATATCACATATTATGAAAGTTTATGAGAGGGTAGTAAAAAAAAAAAATGAATCATTTGGTTAAGAATAATTTGTTTAATATAGGTCAACACGGTTTTGTGCCCGGAAAAAGTACACAAACCTAACTGATAGCACACTATGAAAACATACAATAATATGATAAATGAAAAAGACACATATGTGATCTATCTAGATTTTTTCAAAAGCCTTTGACAGGGTAGACCATAATATATTAAAGAAAAAATGAGAAAGCATAATATTGTGGGAAAGATAGGAAAATGGGTAAAAGAATTCCTTCAAAACAGAAAACAGATAGTGATGGCAAATGACGAGAAATCAGATGAAGCTCCGGTAATATCTGGCGTGCCACAAGGTACGGTATTAGCTGCACTGTTGTTTGTTATTATGATCTCAGACATAGACTCTGATGTTAAAAACTCTGTCTTGAGAAGTTTCGCCATTGACACAAGAATAAGTAGAGAAATTACTTGTGATGAAGATAGGAATACTCTACAAAGAGATCTAAACAAAATATATGAATGGGCGGAGATAGATAGGATGATATTCGATAAATTTGAATCAATAAATTATGGAAACAGAGAAAGAATGGTATATGCATACAAGGGACCTAATATCGAGACAATCTCAACCAAGGAAGCAATTAAAGACCTTGGTGTAATGTTAAATAGGAATATGTTATGCAACGACCAAATAGCAACACTGTTGGCTAAATGTAAAGCAGAAATGGGAATGTTGTTCAGATACTTTAAAACAAGAAAAGCTGAACACATAATTATGCTTTACAAAACTTATGTACGTAGTACACTCAAGTACTGCAATGTGATATGGTACCCACACTACCAAAAGGATATTGCACAAATACAGAGTGTACAAAGGTCCTATACTGCTAGAATAGAAGAAGTTAAGGACCTTGACTACTGGGAAAGACTGCAATTTTTAAAACTATACAGTCTAGAAAGGAGTTGAGAATGCTACATGATGATACAAGCATGGAAGCAAAAAGAAGGAATTACTGAAAACATCATGGAGCTAGAAATATCAGAAAGAGGAAGCCGAGGTAGATTAATAGTGCCAAAAACTATACCAGGAAACCTAAGGAAGGAGCACAGGACATTAATCCACTACGCACCAGCATTGATAATGCAGCGGCTATTTAATGCGCTGCCAGCTCATCTAAGAAACATATCAGGAGTGAGCGTAGATGTGTTTAAGAATAACCTCGATAAATACCTAAGATGCATCCCAGACCATCCAAGACTGGAAGATGCAAAATACGCTGGAAGATGCATTAGCAACTCTGGGGGATATACGAGGTGCCTAACACTGAGGGACCTGGGGGAACCGAAACGTAGAATAAGGTAAGGTAAGATAAGGCTCTCTCTCGTTTATTGGTATGATATCTCTTTGGAACATGTAATTCAATATCTTTCAATACTTACATGAATATATCTTTGAAGCTGTTTTCCTTTCTCTCATATTAGTTTTAATGACATCCTTTGTAAAAATTGTAGTCCCACCTTTCTCTAAGTTGTATTTCTCGTCTAATATTATCATTCCTATTTCTCAATAGGTGAAAGCCTATCTCCCTCAAAACATATTTTTTTAAAGTGCAAGAAAGATTGTTAATTCTTCTCTTTCAGAAAACAGCATTCCTATCTCTGAAGCTGCACTCTTATCTCTTTCATAAGTTGCATCCATACCTCTCAAAATTGTGCAATGATATTTCTTCTAAAACAGATGTCGCTCTCTTGATCAAAACACTTTTCCAAATAACCTTGAAGCTGTAATCGTACCTCTCCTAAAAGCTACAATTTCATCTCTCCTACACATTGCATTTTTATATCCCCAAAATATTGAATCTTGATCACACTTAAAATTTGCATGTGTATATATCCTAACCTTTGCCATTATACTTTCCCTAAAAGTTACATTCCCATCCTCTTGTTAAGTATGAATCAAAACCCTCCCAAATCGATATTCCTATATCACCCAAAACTCACATTATAGTGATTTTGAAAGTTAAATTCATATTCTTCAGAAAAAAAAATCGTCCATATCTCTCCCAAAAACTGCAATTTCTTATTCTCCAAATCCATCCTTGTTA
>NC_090736.1:106887989-106895489 GCF_036898095.1 Palaemon carinicauda
GTCAATGGTCAAGAGCCTAGCAAAGATTATTCCCTTACAACCACCTCAACCATTGGTAGTCATCCATACGGATGCCTCGATGGAAGGATGGGGAGGTCATTCCCATCAAAGGAAATCTCAAGAGACCTGGTCATCCCTGTTTAATACCTTACACATCAACATTCTGGAAGCCATGGCAGTACTCCTGACGTTGATGAAGATATCCCCTCACAGATCAGCTCACATCAAGCTGGTATTTGACAGCGAAGTGATAGTGAGATGTCTGAACCGACAAGGCTCGAGATAGCTCTACATCAATCACATGATGTTAGCCATCTTTCTCTTGGCAAGAAAGAAATGATGGCACTTATCAGCAGTTCACCTACAAGGGTTCTGCAATGTGACGGCGGACGCTCTATCCAGGCTAAGGCCGATAGAGCCGGAATGCTCCCTAGACGCAGACTCATTCTCCTTCATCTTGGAAAAAGTCCCAGAACTGCATATCATCCTCTTCACAACGAGCGACAAGAAACTACCTCGGGCAGAGGCGACAGACGCCATGACCCTCGATTGGAACAGATGGACTCACATCTACCTGTTCCCACCAACAAACCTCCTGCTGAAGGTCCTAAACAAGCAGAGATCCTTCAAGGGAACAGCAGCAGTGGTGGCCCCCAAGTTGCACAAGAGCAATTGGTTCCCTCTGGTGATAGAACTGAAGTTAAGGCTGTTTCCTCTACCAAACTCAGTTCTATCGCTACTGGTTCAGAAGTCGACTGTCTTCACCTCATCACAGAGAACACAAAGCCTTCATCTCATGATTTTCCCGCCTTATCAGTCAAGAAAGGTTTGGGATCTTGAAAGACAGTATCGACTTTATAGAAGAATACAAGTCAAAATCGACCAGAAGGCAACATGAATCGTCTTGGAAGCAGTGAGTCGCTTTTGTTAAAGCAAAAAAGCCGACGGAAATCTTGATAGACTTCTGCCTGTCATTTTTCATCCACCTTCACGAATAAGGCTTGGCTTCCACCATGATAACTACGTGTATATCAGCTTTGACTAGACCTCTTCTATACGCCTTCCAGGTGGACCTGTCGAACGAAATCTTCATCAAGATTCCGAAGGCATGCACCAGACTTGAACCAGCAGCCCCTCCGAAGCCCATTTCATGGTCTTTGGACAAATTCTTGCACTATGCTTCGAACTTGAACAACAAAGATTGCTCTCTAAAGGATCTAACACAAAAAGTTATATTTTTGTTCGCTATAGCCTCAGGGGCTAGAGTTAGTATGTAGCAATATCAAGAGACAAGGGCCATATTTAGTTCACAGAAGTGGGAGAACTGAATTTTTTTCCCGATCCTACCTACCTTTCTCGCCAAAAACGAGCTACCCACCAAAAGGTGGAGTCCCTGGAGAATCTGCCTTCTGAAGGAAGATGTCTCTCCATGTCCAGTAGAGTGTCTAAAGGTCTATCTTCGAAGAACTTCAAGCTTCAAGGGAGGACAGCTCTTCATAGGCGAAACCTCAGGATCAAACTTATCCCTGAAACAACTGAGCGCAAAGCTCACCTACTTTATTCGCAGAGCGGATCCTGACCATACACCCGCAGGTCATGATCCGAGAAAGATTGCTTCCTAACTGAACTTTTTTCAGTATATGGACTTTGATAGACTCCACTCATACACTGGTTGGAAATCCTCTAGAGTCTTCTATAAACATTATGCGAAGCAAGTGCACGAACTGGAACACTTTGTGGTGGTGGCAGGTAGTGTTATAAAACCTGCCGTCTAGTGCTGCGATGGACAGTGAACTGTTTGGGACATTTACAGTTTAGGTGAAAAGGTGTTAACATCTTTCAGTGTAATGCCTTTTATTAAGGGTCACCCTGGTGCACCTGGAACTGTTCTTTATAGGTATAGAATCAAACCAATAACACCAGTGCCATGTGTACATTCGTACACATTGTTGAAATCCATCCAACATTTACAGTGAAATTATCTTGATAATTTTACAATGATTTTTAGTGGCTATGCTTACTAACATATTTCTTCCCTTACAGGTGATAAATATATATGTACCTTTAGAATGTTGGCTATATAGTATATGATTCTCTTTTAATAGATTTTTTTTTTATATTTATGTTGTCTATACAAATAAATGTTTAAAATGTATGCATCTTTTACGCTATATAAATAGCTGAATAAAACTAGACAGAGTTTCTTACTTATTTTCCTAAAAATAAAGTAAACAACTTGAAGGTGCCTATACGTGTGAACATGATTATGGTAAGATAATTACATATGTTCCGACATATATACAAACCTTTAGGCTTCTATTGTCAGAGTCGACAGTTTCCCTGCAGGGGGCATGAAGTCCTAAGATTGTTCCAAGCTTAGGTGGATATGACGATTAACGGTACCGTCATATATTTATGTGGTCTGGGTGACCATATAGAAGCTGGCAATTAGAACAACCCAAAGGTACAGTACTTTCAAGTAATTCTCTGGTAAGCATCCATCAGGACGACATAGCTGAGCCCAAAAATCGGATTTTGAAGCAAAGCGAAAAATATTTTTTTGGGTGAGATAGCAATGTCGTCCTGATGGACCCGCCTTCCTTTTCTAAGAAAAGGAGTATACGTATGTAACAATCCCCACCCGAAACTAATCTATCTGTAGCCTTCCATGCTTAATTGTAACAAGGAATAGGTTGCCATGTTTGGCGCTGTAGTAGTGCTGGAAGGGGACCCTCCGGGTAACCTTGATGACGGCTCCCTTTCAATTTCGTAACTCTTCTCCCTCAGAGCGAAAACTCTATTCAGGGTGAAGATTGCCATGTGTCGTATCAAGAAATACGTCCACTTATATTTTGCGATATCCTTAAGAATTTCTTAAAGGATACTCGCACCAGGAGTTAGAATTCTGGAGACCTATGGTCAATTCCCTGTGAGTATCACTGTAGCTAAATATCCCTTAGAAAGCTACCTAAAGGAACCTTTCAGGACGACATGGCTATATCACCCAAAATTAGATTTTTCGCTTTGCTTCAAAATTTGTTTCATAGATGATATCTTAATCTTTTGTAAAGATAAAAGAGAACATAGAGGAAGATGAAGGGCAGTTCTGAGGAAGTTGAAGGACCACAATATTAGAGTATATATGAGTAAATGTGTTTTAGAAGTTGATTCAGTGCATTACTTAGGCTTTGTAATTAATGGCAAAGATATAAACATGACTAAGGAAAGGATAAAAGCAGTGGAATTAACAAAGGTATTAGAAATTATTGAGGAATTACAATAGTTTTTTGGTTCAGTGAAGTTTTGTGGGAATTTCATTCAAATTTTATATAACTCGTTGAATAAGGGCATGGAGTGGAATTGGCCAAAAGATTGTCGGGAATCATTTGAACGAATCAAGCAGGAAATAACTTTACCTACGTTTCTGGTATATTATCATATGTATTTACCAGTTGAACTAATTTTTGACACATTGAACATACGCGCAGTATTATCTCATATAATGCTAGATGGAACAAAAACGACAATCGCTTTCACTTCTAGAGTATTGAACAAGGCGGAAAGGAATTACTCTAAAATGGGAAAGGTTTAACATTAGTGTATGGAGTTAAGAAATTTCATATATATATTTCTATGGAAGGTAAAAGTCAACACTTGTTACAGATCATAGACTTGTATTAGCAAAGCAAGTTCACCTGCATTGGTAGTTGCAAGACTACAACGTTGGGCCTTTACGTTACTTTATTTACTTCACTTTGATGGCTGTTTTTCCAGTCCCATACAACAGGGGAACCCCACTCTCTACAGGGCCTCCACTGTCGGTTTACCTAGGTCGTTCAGAGTATTTTATGTTTGATTTTGCGTATTGTTCATTTACTGTTAAATCGTCACTTTTGTATGACTAAAGATATAAGAAAGGCTTCAGTTTCCTCAAGAAAGCCTTAATGTCTTCAATCATTCGGATGTTTCATGGAAAGTTATCATATAGTCTCGGGGCCGCATATTTAAGGGCTCTGGAGCCTAAAGTAGACATATATATATATATATATATATATATATATATATATATATATATATATATATATATATATATATATATATATATATATATATATATATATATATATATATATATATATATATATATCAAGAAAGCCTTAATGTCTTCAATCATTCGGATGTTTCATGGAAAGTTATCATATAGTCTCGGGGCCGCATATTTAAGGGCTCTGGAGCCTAAAGTAGACATATATATATATATATATATATATATATATATATATATATATATATATATATATATATATATATATATATATATATATATATATATATATATATATATATAGGTTCCAACATTTTGAAGCCATTTGTTAACTATTCTCGTGTCAACACGATTTGTTGGCTGCGCAATATAAAGCAATTCGCATTAGTATTTTGCAAGAATGGTTCTGATAACATGGTGGGTTATTGTACATATTCTAAATTCAATTCTCGCTTTAATCGGTAGCCATTGTGATCCTTTCTCTAGGTGGGACACTTTTTATAAGTCTTGCTCCTCTGTTTGTTATGTTTTGTAATTTCTAAAGTTACACTTATAGTAAATTGTAATAGATAGAGTTGCAGTAAGCAACCCTAGTAATAACACAGTTTATCACAAGTTTCTTTACAAAATTTTTGTCAGATAATTTTTTATAAGCGCAATATTTCTTAGATGATAACCAGTAATTTTTATTATATTATTTATTTGGACATTTAGAGATAGGTTACAGTCAAGAAATACACCTAGATTTCGAACATTATTATATATCGTCACTAAGTCATTATTCATGTTCATTTGAGTATACCTAAGTTTCTTACGCTATTTCTCTTACCCACCACTATGAATTCAGTTTTGTTCTCAATTACTTTTAGATATTTAAATGTCATCCATTCTCTAACACTATCACTGATTCGGTTTAGAGTTACAGTAGTGTCATCTATATCATTTATGCAGAAGTAAAATTGTGTGTTATCAGCAAATAGTTTGAACTTCATGCCATGCCTTTATAGTATTTTCGATAGACCAATACTATAGATGCAGAATAAGATTGGCCAAGTACACTCCCTTGGGGTATCTGTTTAAGGGTCCATATGATGAATAAGAGTTTCCAATTTGTACTCAGTAATTTCTACCAATTAAGTAGTCTATTAGGTATTCGAAGGCTTGATCTTCAATGTCGATGGACCGTAGATCATTTCGTAGCAGTTCATGCACAACAGTATCAAAAGCAGCACTGAGATCGAGCAATATTAAAATACCACATTTACTTTCATCCATTATTCCCAGTATATCATTTACAACAGAGAAGATGGTTATCTCAGTAGAGTATAGTTTTCTGTAAGCAGATTGGTTGTCAGGAAAAGATTCTATTACTTCTAATTGACTGACTAGTCATTAAAGAATTACATATTCAAGCACTTTTCTTACTTTTGCATTGCAATAGGATCCAGTATTTTTAAAACTGGTGCTCTTTTGTTATTTTTGTATTTTTATGCACGAGTTTTGTTTACATATTCTCACTTCTTACTCCAGAGTCATAAGTAAGTAAGTGTGGATCAGTTATGTAAGCCTGAACTAAATTAAACGCATTTTAATAAGAGGTCCATAATTGATCCCAACATGACAAGTCAGCGACAATACCAGGATATATATATATATATATATATATATATATATATATATATATATATATATATATATATATATATATATATATATATATATATATATATATATATATATACATGAATTTTGCAGTTTACATAGATACACGATGGTTTAGACTGAAATTTTCCCTCACAATGGTAGACGTGGTTATTGTTTCCCCTAAATACACATCTGTGACAATTAGGATGTGTTTGAAAATGTAATGGACCCTTGGCATATGATTGATCATTTATATATATATATATATATATATATATATATATATATATATATATATATATATATATATATATATATATATATATATATATATATATATATATATATATATATATATATATATATATATATATAATGTTCCCATCTTCATACAAAACGCAAGAATACGAGGCTTCACATTTTCAGGAAGAAATAACTTGGAAATATGAGAGAATGTTGTGGTACAATATGCGAATTGAAAATCTCTACAATAGGAAATATTTCTGGAGTTTATGAGGCTTTTTGCACCACATACCGTCCTTATCATCGGTATACCCTGAAGACATTACCAGACCCAGCTACTGAACTTGTACTACATGAATTCACCAGGATTTCATTAACGAGCAGATGTTCTCTCTGATTCCTCTTGAGAGAATTGATTGCTGTTTAATGTTGGTACATATAGGCTACCGCTCTTTCATGGTTAGGGTTACTTCGGCGTTGGAATTCCTGACAATTTTTGGTTTCCCTTTAAGGAATCGTAAAAAAGAAAAAAATATTTCGTTTTTGTGGTTATCTAAATGGTTTAATTAAAAAAAATGCAAAAGTATTTTTGAGTTTTATTAAACTATTTTTGAACAGCTTTGAATTTGGTAAAATCTATGCGAAAATATTGTTCCCTTTGATATATCGCGTGTACTGCTTTCGATTCTTTTATCATTTATTACAAATTGGATGGATGGATATTTTGATTTCGTACCATTCCTTCCCGAAGTGCAATTGGCTGATCATCTTAGAGTAGCAACATGCAGTGAAATTGAAATAGGTTGGACGGCCAATTGCTAGAATGGAACAGGGAAAGGAACTAAAATGAGACTGCTCTGGGCTTTGGGGAAATGTGCAATTACGGTCAGAAGACGTATTCCAATATTTATTCAAAGCAACGTATGCAAAGCATTGACGACGCTACATAGAAAAGTATATGACATTTCAAACTCACCATTACCTCCAATTTTTATGTAAACGTAATACGATGAAATACACTTATCTCTTGAATGAACACATGAATATATTTGAACTATATAATCAGTTACTGTTCAAATCTCGCACCTGGGGTAGACTTCCTGTTATGAAAAATTTGGTAGTCTCAACGAGCTTGTTATCTTTTTACCTTACAGTAATCCTTACTCTATATACATGTAAGACACCATTTGCTCAATAAAATATTTTGATAACCTGTAAATTCACCAGTTTTTTTAGTGAAAAAATTAAAATGGATAGAGCCAATTAGTCAGCAAATTCAACACTGCATCCTTATATTGTAAGTACAAAACAATATGAATATATGACTCTTGGTTCATATAAAAAAAAAGTTTCACGAAGTAGAGACTTTAATTTTCGTTATGTATAAAATAAAGAAATATATCTCAATGAGACACATCATTGGTGTAATACGAAAATTACTTAGTCTGCTGGCATTTGACAAAAAAAAAGTAATGCTTTCAATCCGGAAAAAAAAAAGAATATTATTCTTAAAACGAGTCTGTCCGAATACAAGATTTTTAAATACACAGTTACGCATATGATTAAGC
>NC_090736.1:106905489-106912989 GCF_036898095.1 Palaemon carinicauda
TCCTTTCTTCGGAGGAATCATTTGGTGGGGCATAGAAAACTACAGTACTTATAATGCACTGCTTTGATTTAATATTTGCAAGTAACAATCTACTATACACTGTTCTCCATTCAGTTAATGCCATTTCTGCTCCTCGTGTCATCATTCGTACCACTTTTTTTCCAACTCCATATGCTCTTCCTAAGTAGATTATATATATATATATATATATATATATATATATATATATATATATATATATATATATATATATATATATATATATATATATATATATATATATATATATATATATATATATATATATTTATAAATATATATTTATATATATATTTATGATTATATATTTATATATATATATATATATATATATATATATATATATATATATATATATATATATATATATATATATATATATATATATATAATATATATCATCTAGGTTAATGTGGGTAAGGGTTAAGTTGGGTAGGGAATGTTGGGCGTTTGTCAGTGCGTATGGGCCAGGTAGTGAGAAAAGTGAAGAAGAGCGGAATGAGTTCTGGAAAGAATTAACTAGGTGTGTAGAAGGTCTGGGTAGAAGGAATTATGTAGTTGTCATGGGTGACTTGAATGCTAGAGTGGGCGCTGGAGAGGTAGAAGGTGTCATTGGGAAGTATGGCGTATCAGGTGAAAATGAGAGTGGTGAGAGACTGGTAGATATATGTGTTGAACAAGAGATGGTAATAAGTGCTAGATTTTTAAAAAAAGAAAGATAAAAATAAGTATACATGGGTAAGAGTGGCAAATGGAAGAGTAGTAGAAAGGGCATTAATGGATAATGTGTTGATAACTAAAAGAATGTTTGGAAGATTGAAAGACGTGCACATGTTTAGGGGTATGGCTAACGGTATGTTTGATCATTTTTTGGTGGAAGGAAAACTAGTTGTAGCAAAAGAGTGGGGGAATACAGTAGGTGGATGTAAAAGGGAGCTAGTGAGGGTTGAAGAGCTAATAAAACCGGGGGAAAAGTAAATATCAAGGAAGGTTGAAAATGGCATAAGACGAGGTGAGAGTAAGAGAAACTGGTAATTTAGAGGAGGAGTGGAAGTTAGTAAAAGAAAATTTTGTTGGGATTGCAAGTGATGTATGTGGCAAGAAGGTTGTTGGAGGCAGCATGAGGAAGGGCAGTGAATGGTGGAATGAAGGAGTGAAGGTAAAAGTGGAAGAGAAAGAGAGGGCTTTTGAAGAATGGCTGCAGAGTAATAGTATAGAGAAGTATGAAAAATATAGAGAGAAAAATGTGGAAGTAAAGCGCAAGGTACGTGAGGCAAAGAGAGCAGCTGACCTGAGGTGGGGTCAGGGATTGGGTCAGTCATATGAAGAGAATAAGAAGAAGTTTTGGAAAGAAGTGAAGAGAGTAAGGAAGGCTATCGCAAGAATTGAAGAGACAGTGAAAGATGGAAATGGAAGGTTGTTAAAAGGAGAGGAGACAAGGAAAAGGTGGGCGGAATATTTTGAAAGTTTGCTGAATGTTGAGGATAATAGGGAGGCAGATATAATTGCTCTTCCAGGTGTTGACGTGCCAGTGATGGGAGATGAGAATGAGGGAGAGATTACAATAGAGGAAGTGAGGAGATCACTAGATGAAACGAGAGTAGGAAAATCATCTGGTATGGATGGTATGAAAGCTGAGATGTTGAAGGAAGGGGGTGTGACTGTACTTGAATGGTTGGTGAGTTTGTTTAATATGTGTTTTGAGTTGTCAATGGTACCAGTAGATTGGGTTTGTGCATGTATTGTACCACTATACAAGGGTAAGGGAGATGTGTAAGAGTGTTGTAATTCAAGAGGTATTAGTTTGTTGAGTGTAGTTGGAAAAGTGTATGGTAGAGTAATGATTAATAGGATTTAGGATAAAACAGAGAATGCAATCTTGGAAGTACAGGGTGGTTTTAGAAGAGGTAGGGGTTGTATGAATCAGAGTTTTACAGTTAGGCAGATATGCAAGAAATATTTAGCAAAAGGTAAGGAGGTGTATGTTGCGTTTATGGATCTGGAGAAAGCATATGATAGAGTTGATAGGGAAGCAATGTGGAATGTGATGAGGTTATATGGAGTTGGTGGAAGGTTTTTGCAAGCAGTGAAAAGTTTCTACAAAGGTAGTAAAGGATGTTTTAGAATAGGAAATGAAGTGAGTTATTGGTTTCTGGTGAGAGTGGGGCTGAGACAGGGATGTGTGATGTCGCCGTGGTTGTCTAACTTGTATATTGATGGAGTGGTGAGAGAGGTGAATACTCGAGTGCTTGGACTAGGATTAAAACTGGTAGGCGAGAATGACCATGAATGGGAGGTAAATCAGTTGTTGTTTGCGGATGATACTGTACTGGTAGCAGACATAGAAGAGAAGCTTGAACGACTAGTGACAGAATTTCGAAGGGTGTGTGAGAGAAGGAAGTTGAGAGTTAATGTGGGTAAGAGTAAGGTTATGAGATGTACGCGAAGGGAAGGTTGTGCAAGGTTGAATATCATGTTGAATGGAGAGTTACTTGAGGAGGTGGATCAGTTTAAGTACTTGGGGTCTGTTGTTGCAGCAAATGGTGGAGTAGAAGCAGATGTACGTCAGAGAGTGAATGAAGGTTGCAAAGTGTTGGGGGCAGTTAAGGGAGTAGTGAAAAATAGAGGGTTGGGCATGAATGTAAAGAGAGTTCTATATGAGAAAGTGATTGTATCAACTGTGATGTATGGATTGGAGTTGTGGGGAATGAAAATGATGGAGAGACAGAAATTGAATGTGTTTGAGATGAAGTGTCTAAGGAGTATGGCTGGTATATCACGAGTAGATAGGGTTAGGAACGAAGTGGTGAGGGAGAGAACGGGTGTAAGAAATGAGTTAGCGGCTAGAGTGGATATGAATGTGTTGAAGTAGTTTGGCTATGTTGAGAGAATGGAAAATGGCTGTCTGCTTAAGAAGGTGATGAATGCAAGAGTTGATGGGAGAAGTACAAGAGGAAGGCCAAGGTTTGGGTGGATGGATGGTGTGAAGAAAGCTCTGGGTGATAGGAGGATAGATGTGAGAGAGGCAAGAGAGCGTGCTAGAAATAGGAATGAATGGCAAGCGATTGTGACGCAGTTCCGGTAGGCCCTGCTGCTTCCTCCGGTGCCTTAGATGACCGCGGAGGTAGCAGCAGTAGGGGATTCAGCATTATGAAGCTTCATGTATGGTGGATAATGTGGGAGGTTGGGCTGTGGCACCCTAGCAGTACCAGCTGAACTCGGTTGAGTCCCTGGTTAGGCTGGAGGAACGTAGAGAGTAGAGGTCCCCTTTTTTGTTTTGTTTCATTTGTTGATGTCGGCTACCCCCCAAAATTGGGGGAAGTGCCTTTGGTATATGTATATATATATATATATATATATATATATATATATATATATATATATATATATATATATATATATATATATATATATACACACACACACACACACACATATATATATATATATATATATATATATATATATATATATATATATATATATATATATATATATATATATATATATATATATAGATATATATATATATATCTACTGTATATATATGTGTATATATACACACACACACACACACACACACACACACACACATATATATATATATATATATATATATATATATATATATATATATATATATATATATATATATATATATATATATATATATGTATATATACATATACAGTATATATAGATATATATATATATATATATATATATATATATATATATATATATATATATATATATATATATATATATATATATATATATATATATATAATATGCATTGTCTTGCTCTAAGATTTTTTACCAATCCCCTTACAACATGTCTCACTTACGCCTAAGATATCGAACCTATATTGCATAAATTCACTCCCCCACTTACTGTAACTTCCCTATGTGATTCCACGTTCTAAAATTCTAATCACCATTTTTCTTCAGTATTTATAAACCGTGAGATTTATACCACTCATGAATTTAATCGATATAAATATCAACCACAATCGCATTTTGATATCGAATTCTACCTTTGGGAATGTATATCCATTGTAAATTCATTTATGCTAAATCTTTCTGGCTCGGCAAGGATTCGGAACTATACCTCTTAATTAAAATAAACGGCAGCCATTCTATCAATAGAGTTATAATTTTATTCCAAGTGCGGTGTACATATTTATGTCAAAATCACGAAACACTACTTCACCATTATAGAACACTAATGAGTTTGCGACACGTGGCTCTTTATTATTAATATCTATCACTAATACACTCGAGATTTCAATCAATGTAAATATCAACCACAATGGCATTCTAAGGCCGATCTTTACCTTGGTGATTGCATAATCACTATAAATTCATTTATGATGAATGCTTCTAGCTGGGCAAGAATTCGAACAAATGCCAACTAGTTTTCTTACCAACCATACTATAAAGAGAGTTATATGTTTATTACAAGTCCAATGTACTTATTCCTGTCGAAATCAGAAATGTGTTTATACACTTGAAATCCCTTCTCCACAATGATAGCATTTATAAAAAATCATTTTTTAGTTAATATAAATTCCCAAAGGAAGACCTCTATATCAAAATGCTATTGTGGAAGACACACACACACACACACACACACACACACACACACACACACACACACATATATATATATATATATATATATATATATATATATATATATATATATATATATATATATATATATATATATATATAAAGTTTTTCATAATTCTAACAATCCTTTGCTTTCAGATCTTCGCACTTTGTACTATTTTGTAAGAGTACGAGGTATAATTCTAACAGCCATGACTTCATCATAAGGCTTAACATAACACAGTATTCAAGAAATTTTATTCAGCAGTGGCCAGCTTGTGAAATATTCTTCCTACGCGTGCTGCTAAATTGGTGTAACCACGAAAGTTCAACTTGCAGCATTTTTTTTTCTTTTTTCCTTTTTCTACATGTTGACGTGTTTATTCATTATTAATTACTTCTCATATAGTCTATTTATTTCCTTATTCCATTTCCATGTTGGGATATTTCTTTTTCATATAGGAGCCCTTCGGCTTATAGTATCTTTCTTAGCCAGTAATGTCATTAATAATGACAGCTCTACTTGAACCTGTAAAGATGAAAACGTAATACCACGCTGAATTTGGTTTCAAACTTCAGAAAGACTCCAGTACATGAATGCCTAACTATAACCATCCTGTATAGAAATCAAATTGAACAATCAGATTGCTACTACAAGGTGCAACACACAAACCTAAACTATGTACCAGGGTGCATAATATAATCAAGTCCTTCCTCCCATCATTTTACCTCAAACTTCCGATGTGTGCGTTAGTTGTGAAGATTAATGAATGTCTGAACGTTATCGTAACTGAATCATGAATAATATATTGTATACCACCATATATGGTCAAATTTGAATGTACTGATCATCCCCTGAAATACTTTTCTTTTACTATCATTATATGAAACAAAATGGGTGACATACCCCTACAAAAAGAAATTAGAATACTAAATTTTCAAATTGAATACGAAATAAATTTCAGTCAGTTACTTTCAAGACTTATGCTATTTCTTCAGGGGAAAAAAAATCATATATTTTCATGAATTACACATATGATTAGATGATTCCTGCCACAATTAGGGTTCACTGCAATAATAATAATAATAATAATAATAATAATAATAATAATAATAATAATAATAATAATAATAATAATGAAATTACTACTACTACTACTACTACTAATAATAATAATAATAATAATAATAATAATAATAATAACAATAATAATGATAATAATCATCATCATCACCGTCATCATTATCATCATCACCATCACCATTACCATTCTATTCTCATAAAAATCACTATAGCCTTTTTTCTTCTCAATAGGTTTTAAAAGAAAGTTTGACATCCATTTGCTTGGCGCCAGCAGATACTGATACCCATTCAAAGCGAGTTGGCCTGGTGGTGTCCAGAATAGTAGCGATTCGAGACCATAAGAGACGTCAGCCGAGCGGTGAACCACTAATTTATAGTCCTAGCTTTATCTCATTAATTCTTCCATATATGGTACTTTTTGCCGGTAAAGGGGAGAACAATGGCTTGGTTATAGTATCTTTATTATTGTATAATAAAAATGTATTAAAAAATCTAAAAAAGAAATTTTTTTAATAGCCTTATTATTAATCAATATCTTTTACCGTCAGATTTTTCTTTTTCAATGTCAATAATATCTCCTTTTAAGTTATTATACATACTGCATATTCTTCGCCCTCTAAACAGTATGATGATAAAAACATGTTAAAGTAATACAAAAGGTGAATTTTCAATTAATATAAGTAAGACATTCATATGCCTTATTGGACGCTAACTCAACGTTCAGTGACAGTTTGACAGACACAACTAACATTTAGTAGACAGATACGGAGTTGATTAATTATGGAATTGGCCTAAAGGCTATCTTGATGCTTTAGCCTTCTACTGTATAATATGTCTCACCAATTTCTCCGGATATAACAAAGCTAATCATTCTCAACTCCAGATTTCGTAGTAAGGGACCATTCAAGTAGCTGCTATGTTCCCTCAGGTCGAAAAGGATTTATATCTGATATGGGGATTATGTACAAGAAATGAGAATATATATACAAAGCAGATTCACGTATCTTTGGGATAAACTGTAATTTCTCGTAAAAGCCCTTCAGTATTCAGTCTCTCTATGTAGAGATATATTATGTTAGTTGGGCTATCTAAGTTTATTGTTTTCATTTCTTCTCCTTCTGAAACCTAAAAGCTTACTATTCCTTTTTTTTTTTTTTTTGTAAATTATATCATCTCAATAGTCTTGTTTGCATATTCCTTAAGTCTTCTTTTTCAAGAGAACTCATGTTTAAAACTTACATCCAGGTGAGATAAATCCGTTTAATTTTTTTTTCTGAGCATTAAAAGTTATTATTTTTTTTTTTTTTTTTTTTTTTTTTTTTTTGCCGGTAAGAACATATTTTGTGACACTCGTGAATATCTTAATTTTTCGGAGTCCTTTATGGCGGGAGATTTCATATAAAAGAGAATAAATAGACCTAGTAGCAATCAGGCGGTAAAAATAATGAATGTCGATGCAAGAAATAAAACTTATCATATATATATGTTTAATATGAGGGTGATGCAATAGCTTATTTTTGCCACTCACCCCGATCCTTTAAACTTCCCCAGGTCCCACCTTTAACCTACTCAACCACACGACCTTCCGTGAAGAGAAAAGAGCTATGATATTGGAATAGAAGGGATACTTCCTAAATCGTAGTAAAACGCTTGTTATATTGAAATCGACAAATAATCCGTCTTAGTTTTATATTTTGCAAAGATAACCAACAAACATTATGTTTATTTTGTGTTTGACAGTAATTGTTATGCATGACAAATTA
>NC_090736.1:106917989-106925489 GCF_036898095.1 Palaemon carinicauda
TATATATATATATATATATATATATATATATATATATATATATATATATATATATATATATATATATATATATATATATATATATATAAGAAGAGGATAACCAAAACTTTAAGCATAAGTCTGATAGTAAACAGAAACTTGTTTATCTGAAAGAAAAACATTAGTGCCACTTTTAACATACCGAGGTATGAAGGTCAGAAAAGTCTGTATTACTAATCAGTTACATTAGCGTTAGAAACGCTCGGCACACATGTCTGTACTTATGCTAGGTTCACCTTTGGAAGTGGAACAGTCAACGTGGGCACCTCAGTGCCCTCACTTAGTTTGTAGCACAGAATGTATCTACACACTCACCCTGGAATTAATTGTCCCAATTAAAACCACTGTTCCTCGCAGAGTTAAACAGCAGGGTTAACGACGCAACCCACTGCTACCACAGAACTCTTTAGTTGCTCCACTTGCTTCGCATAGTGGCGAAAGAACACTCTGGAAGACTTCCATCCAGTGTATGAACGAAAATGTTCAAAATCCATACAATTAAGGAAATTGAAGGATGAAGCATCTTTCCTCGGATCGTGACCTGCGGGTGTACTGTCAGGATCTGCTCTGCGAATAAAATATGCGATTTTCGCCGTGAGTTGATTCAGTGATAAATTTGAGCCTGATGTTTCTCCCCTGAATAGTTGACCACCCTAGAAGTCTGAAGTTCTATGAAGATAGACCTTTAGGCATTCTACTGGACATAGAGATGCATCTCCTTTCAGAGGGCAGATTCTCCAGGGACCACACCTGTTGGTGGGTAACTCATTCTTGGTGAGAAACAAAGGATCCGGAAACAGGTTCAGTTCTCCCCCATCCGAGAACTGAACACGACCTTCCTCTCTCCAGAGGGCTACAATCTCACTAACCCTGGCCCCGGACGCGAGTGGAAATAGGAAAATAACTATTTGGGTCAAATCCATTAACGCACCCTCCTCATTGCTCCACAGAGAAGCGAAATGAAGAACTTCGTCTAAAGACCATGAAATGGGCTTCGGAGGTGCTGAAGGTCTGAGCATAGCGTAGGATTTCAGAACTTTATTGCCTTCTAATAGATTTGCACTTATTTTCCTCTATGCTGGCTTCCGAAATCCCGAAACGCTTTCTCACCGCTAGGGAGAGAAAATCATGAGCTGCAGGATCCGGGTTTTCTGTAATGAAGCGCAGACAGAAGACTTCTGGACTCGCTGGGTCAGAACTGGATCTGGTAGTGGTAGAAACTTCAGTCATAGTTCCAATGCCAGGGGGAACCACACGCTGTTCGACCACTTGTGGGTCACTATTGCCGCTACCCCCTTGAAGGATCTCAGTTGTTGAGGACCCTCAACAGAAGGTTGTGAGGAGGGAACAGATAATCCTGGACCATCTGTTCCAGTCGAGGGACATCGCATCCACTGCTTCCGCTAAGGGGTCCTCATACGGGGACACGTACAGGGGCAACTTCTTGTTGTCTTTCGTCGCAAAGAGGTCTATCTGCAGTTCTGGGACTTGTTCGGAATGAAGGAGAATGATCCTGTGTCTAAGGACCATTCCGACTCTATCGGTGTGAACCTGGATAGAGCGTCCGCTGTCACATTGCGGACTCCATGAAGGTGAACTGCCGACAGGTACCACTTCTTTTCCGCCAATCGGAAGATGGCCAACATCACCTGGTTGAGAGGTGGTGACCTCAATCCTTGTCAATTCAAGCATCTCACAACTACCTCGCTGTCCATCACCAACCTTATGTGGATCGAGTGACGCGGGGAGACTTTCTTTAAGGTAGGGAACACTGCCATAGCTTCTAGAAAGTTTATGTGAAAGGTCTTGAATAGCTTGGACCAAGTCCCCTGGACTTTTTTCCCGATGAGTGACCTCCCCGTCCCTCCTTCGAGGTGTCTGAGTGAATCGTCACCGACGGGGGAGGTGGCTGAAGAAGAACCGAATTCTTTAGATTTCTGGCTTGGGACCAAGGCCTGAGAAGAGTACGTAGCCAAAACGGAACTGGTCTTCTCAGATCTCTTCGCGCGTTTGATGCATAACTTCTCCAAACTCCGGTTGCATCCTTTAGCTGTGCTCTTAGCACTGGGTCTGTCACCGAAGCAAACTGGAGAGAGCCCAGTACCCTCTCCTGTTCGCGTCTTGATATCCTTTCGGAATCTAGAAGTTTCTTGACAGAACCGGCTATCTCCTTCCTTTTCTTCGCCGGGATGGAGAAATGATGTGACATTAAGTCCCAGTGGATTCCCAGCCACTGGAACTTTTGAGATGGAGAAAGTCGAGACTTTTTTCTGTTGATCTTGAAGCCTAGATACTCTAGGAACTGGATCACTTGACTGGAAGCTTGCAAGCATTCTGTCTCGGATGCTGCCCACACCAGCCAGTCGTCCAGGTAGGCTACTACCTGAATTCCCTTTAGGCGTAATTGTTTGAGAGCTACGCTCGCAAGCTTCGTGAAAATCCCTGGGGCTATATTTAGCCCGAATGGCATGGCTCTGAAGGCGTATAGTCTTCGTTGTAGCTTGAACCCTAGGTAGGGGGAGAGTCGACGGTTGATTGGAACGTGCCAATAGGCGTCTGACAACTCTGTGGAGACGGAATATGCCCTCTTGGGCAGTAAGGTCCTTATGTGATGCAGTGTTAGCATCTTGAATTTGCAATTCACTATGAACTTGTTGAGTGGCGACAAGTCCAGAATGACTCTGAGCTTTTCCGAGTCTTTCTTAGGAACACAAAACAGCCTCCCTTGGAATTTGATGGACTTCACCCTTCGGATCACATTTTTCTCCAACAGTTCTTGAACGTACTCCTCCAGAACAGGGGTGGAGTGTTGGAAAAAACCGAGGGCACGGGGGTGGAGTGCTGTACCAGCTCCAGCCCAGTCCGTTCTTGAATAGGCTGTGGGCCCAGGGATCGAAGGTCCACCAATCCCGAAAATTCTGAAGTCTCCCTCCTACCGGCATCATCTCATGAAAAGCTGAATAAATCCAAGATTTGCGAGAAACACAGGAAAAAACACCGAGTTGTTAAGCTACGCAAAAAGGAATGCAGATGGCGCCAGGATTGGCGCCAGGCACGCTTACGAAACTGGAGAATAGGGAGCCTTGGGAGCGGCTCCCCCTTTTTCTTACCCGTTTTCGTTTCTTGCCAATTGACCCCTCGATACGTAATCTCTGTTTGGGGTGCAGATTGCCATGTGGCGTGTCAAGGATACGTCCTCTGATATGTCGCGATATCCCTTTCATTAGGGATATTCGCTCCAGGAGTTAGAATTCTGGTACCTTAAGGTAAATTCTCTGGGAATATTGCCGTAGTTGTAATATACCCTAGGAAGCTACCCTATAGGAACTTCCATCAGGACGACATGGTTTGAGCCCAAAAATGTATATATAAATTTATAAATATATATATATATATATATATATATATATATATATATATATATATATATATATATATATATATATATATATATATATATATATATATATGTGTGTGTGTGTGAAATGTATATATATATATATATATATATATATATATATATATATATATATATATATATATATATATATATATATATATATATATATATATATATATATATATATATATATATATATATTTATGTATATATATATATATATATATATATATATATATATATATATATACATTTAATATATATATATATATATATATATATATATATATATATATATATATATATATATATATATATATATATATATATATATATATATATATATATATATATATATATATATATATATATATATATATATATATATATATATATATATATATATATATATATATATATATATATATATATATATATATATATATATATATATCTATATGGTAAAGTTTTGGATTCAACCAAATTGGGAAATGTATTATATTAATATATTTTCCTAGTAAAGCACGTGATAACAAAACACTTCTTCTCAATACATTATTGTCGCTAATGCATACTTACAGAGAAAAAAAAAATATTTCAGGAATTGAAGGTCTTGACTTTTTCTAAGTTTAGTGTATATCTTTCCATGGGCACGCAAGGTAGCTCTTGTTCGTTTGTATATCTGTTTTCATCTTACTTGGCTCCTCCCCATTGCGCAATGTGACAATATTTACTTGAATGCGCATTTGCTCCTCCCACTAATGTCGCTCCTCCAATCTAAATACTACTGGGTTCTTTTCAAGGGTTATTATTGGACGATTCATTGGTCTCTCAGTCTTGTTTCAAGGATCTGTTTTTCGTGCAATATAACATTGTAAACGATAGTGTTTTGTTTTTTTCCCTATTTCATTATGGGAGAAACCCGTAATTGTCGTTTGTTTTCGGTTTTCAAAAGTTCCGGTTTCTATATTTTCATCACACGTCACTTGACTGTCATGGATCCTCCGGTACGGTTGTGTGAAATATGTCGTTATTCCTATTTTGATGTGATCGGCCGATTTCATGGGAATTATAATGGAACTCCTGAAGTAGTGAATCGTTTTCTAAGGGAGCATTCCATATTACCTTTAAGTGTCCAGTGTGGTAAATGTGATTCGGCTTTACATTTTCGTGAGGATAGACATGTGTGGTATTGTACCAAATCTGTAAAGGAGGGTCAACCACAACCTTCCACATCTTCATCGTCATCTTCCGTTTAAAGTAAGAAGTGATTTAACAAAATATATATATTCAAATTTACCCCTGGTTAAAGGGGGGGTCGCAGGGGGGCGAAGCCCCCCCCCCCCCCGGTAGGGGTACAGGGCCCCTAGGTTAGGTTAGGTGGGTTTGTTAGGTTCTGTGGTGCCCTGAAAATTACTGTGGCCTTAAGGGGGGGTCGCAGGGGGGGCGAAGCCCCCCCCCCCGGTAGGGGTACAGGGCCCCTAGGTTAGGTTAGGTGGGTTTGTTAGGTTCTGTGGTGCCTTGAAAATTACTGTGGCCATAAGGGGGGGTCGCAGGGGGGCGAAGCCCCCCCCCCCCGTTAGGGGTACAGGGCCCCTAGGTTAGGTTAGGTGGGTTTGTTAGGTTCTGTGGTGCCTTGAAAGTTACTGTGGCCATAAGGGGGGGTCGCAGGGGGGGGGGCGAAGCCCCCCCGGTAGGGGTACAGGGCCCCTAGGTTAGGTTAGGTGGGTTTGTTAGGTTCTGTGGTGCCCTGAAAATTACTGTGGCTTTAAGGGGGGGTCGCTGGGGGGCCCTACCCCCCTCCCCCCGGTAGGCCTAGTTAGGGGTATGGGGGAGGGGTGCTGGAACATTAATTATTCATTTATTGCAAATATCATTCAATGCACCAACACCCTCCCCCCCCCTTCCCCCACCCAAAACCCCGGTTCCCAAAGGGTGTCCCCCATAATTGGTGGGATGAACTAGGGTATACATAGTAAATCTCTAAATCGGTTGGTTTGCAGTCAAAATAAACGTTAAATTCATTGAAACCACACTATTTCTGATGCAACAATTATATTTTTATTGCATTTTTCCAAATTTGGCTGAAACTAAAAATTTACCATATATATATATATATATATATATATATATATATATATATATATATATATATATATATATATATATATATATATATATATATATTGTTTTTGTATAAATTTGCCTATAGTATTGTTTCATAAGATGAAAATTGTTACTACGCATTTTTAATTGGTGCTTAGACTAATGTTTAATTTGACTAGCAGGAATGCTATAAATTATAAACATTAAACTTTTCCTGAAATAAGCGTAAATACAAATATCAGTTTACTGCAAAGAAAAGGCAATTAATGAAGTTAATCTTCTGGTTATCTGCAATAGATTCTTGAAAATGAGGATCCAATTCTCAATCCGATTAATACCTCTCCGCCACATCATCTTCATGAGATATTATTTTTTTTTTTTTAATTCACAATATTAAAGGTCATATTCTGAGAAAAAGATTCAAAGACTCAGCCACCATTAATGCAAGAAATTGTACTCAAACTTGGCACGAGAATTTAATTTTAAAATGGCTATTGGATGGAGTAATTTGTCCACATATTAAACCCATTTCTATATCACACCACGGCATGTCGTAAAACTCTCTCTCTCTCTCTCTCTCTCTCTCTCTCTCTCTCTCTCTCTCTCTCTCTCAAATGCATTCTCCTGAGTGATGACTTCGTCAGAAACGTAGGTTGGTTCATGTCAACATCAATTCCTTCAGCATCGTCACAAATGTCTAAAACTAGCACTTAAAAAAAATTGTTAGGTGTCATATTCTATTGCCTGGTTTGATCGTTACGAACCAAAAGGTCTCACGTCTGAGTGTGCTCCTTCTAAACTCGACCGAAGTATCCAGCTTGGGATTTCCACTTCTTTTCATTAGTCACTACAACACTTCAGTAACACTAAAGCACTTCAAATCCATATCAAAAGATAAGCTTATCACTAGGCTTCAGTATCTTACAGTCACTGTGTACTTACCATGATTAGGAAGGTTGCGGGTGGCAAATCCGTGGAGGTACCTGCGAAAGGTCTCCACGCTTTTCCAACCAGAGCATGACTGAGGTGTCTTTCGAACGCCCTACAGTCTTGATGAAAGGGGCAGGTGTTATGTGAATGGCTGATTTAAAAATCAGAGGAGTGTAGCTATGAGTTGCCAAAAGAGTCAATTCCATACAAGCATAAACTTGTTCACTACGAATACCACAATGTAGCTGTTTTAAAGATCCACTTGGGATATTTGGTCATTAAAGGATAAAAACTCTAGAGATGGAAAGCCCCTGGATACGATGTAATAGCTGCTGAGATGATATTGGATGAAAATGAATTGAATCCCAAATTACTTACAAGATTATTTTGTAAAATGTAGCATGAAGAGATAAAACCTGATGAATGGGAGCTAGGAATGTTGGTGAAAAAAAAAAAATATTTGACTGATTGAAATAATAAGAGGGGCATCAGACCTACTTTAGAGTTCACGAAAATATATAGTATGCTTATGCTAAAGAGGCTAGAGGGAAAGATTGATGAAAAACTGAGAGATGAACAAGCCGGATTTTATAAAAGGTAAAAGTTGTAGAGACAAATTTTTCATTCTAAGACATGTTGTACAACAATGTGTAGTATATAGGAATCCAGTATTGATGCCATTTGTGGATTATGAAAAAAGACTTTGAGAGTGTCCACCGTCAGATTTACGGTATTATGGAGTTCATCTAAATTATGTAAATTTGATTAAGTCTGTTGTTGGTAATAGATAGGTACCTGACCTAGAGTATGCAAATGACGCTGTTCCTATTAGCAGAACACCACAGGATTTGCAATGCTTGCTGATCAGAATGCATGAGATTTCACAGACAGTTGGGCTCCAGATTAAAAGAAGAAAAACAGAAATGATGAGAACTGAATGTGTAATGGAAAAGGATATTTTATTGGAAAGAAAAAGGATTAATCATGTAAAATCATTGAAATATTTTAGAACTATGATATCTTAT
>NC_090736.1:106927989-106930489 GCF_036898095.1 Palaemon carinicauda
CAGCCAAAATTTGTACCTGAACGCAAACTGGACATAAACACACACACACACACACACAGAAAGTTAAACACAAATTATATAATTCTGTATTGTTGAGCAATATTGGTCATGAGGAAATTATCCAATTTATATAAACCAGCACTAATATTAAAAACACAATCCGACTTTATATTTATAATACCTGATTCTATAATATTTCTCTTCACAACATCTTTACAGAATAGCAGCTCTTTAGAGTTCTTCCAGTCTATCAAATGATTATATTCATTCATGTGAACGAATAGTGCGTTAGACAATTTACCAACTCGAACGTAGTATTTATGTTGATTTATGCTTGTTGCCACATTTTACCACTTTGCCCAATATATTTCAAATTACAACCACTACATGGAATTTCATATATGCAGCCTACACTATTACACGGAAAGTTCTTTATCAAAATACACTTTATAGTAGAAGAATTTCTAAAAACAACATTAACCTTAAAACATCTTAAAATTTTTGGTAGCCAGAGAAAACTATCATTATACGGTAAAACTAATAAATTATCATGATTAAAAGATGTTACATTGTCAATTGCATATTAAGTTTTTTTTGGCTTTTTGTAATGCTACGTCAACTAAGAATCTTGGATACTTCAAATTAAAGGCAATTTCGTATATTCTTGAAAACTCATCATCTAAAAATTCTGGGCAACAAACTCTAAGAGCTCTCAAAAACATTGAGGAAAAACCAGAAAGTTTTACTTTAATATGGTGATTAGAATAAAAGTGAATGTAAGACAATACATTGGTGGGTTTTCTAAAAACGCCAAACTTTAATCTATTATTATGTCTATGAACATTTACGTCTAAAAAGGGTAGAACAGAACTTCTTTCTTCTTCAATTTTAAAATTAATAGAAGGAACCAGATACATTTTCATTTAAAGGCCATATACAAAAAATGTCATCAACATAGCGAAACCACAAAACTTTTCCCGACAAAATATTCACTAAAAGCTTCTTCTAAAAAAAATCCATATAAATATTACTTAAAAGAGGTGATAAAGGGTTACCCATTGCCATTCCAAATGTTTGCTCATAAAAATTCCCATTAAAAGTAAATTACAATCTTTGATGCCCAGTTTAATCAATTCTAACATAGTATTACATGGCAGAGAAAATTCATAATTAGGCAACTCTTCGGTTAAAAAATCTAGTAAATCATCAACTGGAACTTTAGTAAAAAGTGATGTTACGTCAAAACTTATCATTTTAAATTCAAAATCAATATTGTAACTTCTTAAACGATTAGGGAAATCAACATTATTTTTCACAGATAAGCAAAAAATGTTTCCTAACAAGGGGGACAACTCTTTAACTAGCCATTTTGATAGGTTATACACCGATGACCCCACAGAACTAATTATCGGTCGAACTGGATTATTAGGCTTATGTGTTTTGAAAAACCCGTACATATAAGGCAACGATGCACACACAGTACAAAACCTTTTAATCAATCCATCTTTTCCTCGTAACAATGTTTTTATTTTCTTATTAAATTTATTATTGACCTTTTCAAGTGGGTTAAAATTAAGAATGGAATAAGTTTCTTCGTCACTTAAAATTTCTAACATTTTATCAACATAGTCATTCTTATTCATCAACACAAGTGTTGAGCAAATCATTTACTTGTGTCCCAAATAATCTAAGAGAGGATCAAGATTTTCTTCTAGCCTTTCGAGACTATAAATATCCCTTATTCCTTTGTTATTGTAATAATTTCACATGATATTTATGATTGCGGTAGGATCTAAAGTCTTTGCTCTAATTCATTTACGTATATAATACTTAGTTTTCCACTGGTATTATGAAAAGAGTTATTATTGGAATTGTTATATTAAAGAAAAGTAAATTTAAAAGGAAATGATACTTTATGTCAAGATTTTTAGAGGAGTAGAAGGACAATATTCCGATAGAATGAATATTTTATCAAGTTTTGGGAGGAACCAGCAAATTAAGTATCAATTGTTAATTAAAGTTAAGTGTACGAACCCAGTGAAAAAAAAAAAGTTTTACTAGGATGAATAAAACTATACAAAAATCTCTTTCAAGAATTTTAAACGAAAGGTAAAGGAGATCATTCAGAAAAAAAAGAAACATCAGATATGATAAAAGAATCATTGTTTTTCGTTTTCTAGAAAAGACGAAAAAATCAATTTAAAATTATTTAGAATACCGGGCAACGGTTATAGAGGCTGATACAGAGGTAGATATGATATCAGGCAAAAAAGACTTTATCACGGGGGTGGGGGGGGGGGGGACTATAACGTCACACAAAGGACACAAAGGCTGTTCCAGATGTGGTTTATATTTTTGGATGATTCATCACAAATATTAATACAAACAATATCTGCAACTAAAGACAAAGGTCGCAGAAGCAGTTAAATGTTTTAGGCCTAAAATTCAATATGATTTCATGATTTAATCAGAAGCATAAGCTGACACAATATTTAAAAAA
>NC_090736.1:106932989-106935489 GCF_036898095.1 Palaemon carinicauda
TGCTATGCCTTACCATTTTTACAATACCACCCACCAATCCTAACTTTCCGACCAACACTGCATCGTTTAAATAGGCAGCCCTTCTCAATCAGAGAACCGTTTGCTTAGTTTCAGCACATCGAAGTTCCGTTTTGTACCAAGAACATGACTTGGCCAAGCAGCAAGCAGACTATGTACACATGGCCATCCCCGCAAACATTTTCCCATAAACCTCCGACTGGATGATTGACTGATTGATTATGAGTTATCTGGCATCAAGACATCTAATCTCTGACTGGTTTTGGGACCAAGGGAATGCCCCTTGGCTAATGACACCTCAGAAAATACCTCATGCAGCAGTACTCGCTAGCGCCAACCTCCTATATAGTAGAGTTTTTTTCAGCTCTCTTAACAGCCGTAGGGGAGCAAAAGACTTCCCTCAGCCTCAGGAATATAACCAGTATTACTCACTTGCAACTTGCATCATACAGCTCTCCACGGGAAGTGAACCTACTCTGTATCCTTTTAGGTAGGACCCTACCAGAACCTGTGCTCAACGCCATCCCCAATGTTAATACCTTGCATATGAAGACCCTGGAGACCAAAGTTAATGCCCATATGGACAGCTACTTCACCACCTTCAAGACCTTCACCAACATCTCTACTCCTTACGAATAGAACAAATAATCAACTCTATCCAAAACTGACATGAATGCGGTATGGCACTGACTACGCTCCTTGACACGTCGGAGCATGGGCAAAGCCGCCCACACAACATATGCCACCCCTCGATCATGACACAATCAATGATCTCTCTAGCCACTCAGTGAACCCCAATCGCAACAATCCTGCAATCCTGCTACTTCCCCTCCGGATTAGGTGCTGCTGTGAAGAAATGGGTGGATGATTGTAAAAATGGGTACGCGGTTTTTGGTAAACACTGGTGCTTTCTGTCCCCTTCTACCAAGGTCAATCACTAATACATAGGGCTATTTTCAGCTGGCTGAATTTTGGAAGTGCCAGATGCCAATTGAAATTCCTCGTGGCCAACATAGCATAACGCTACTTACTGAGGATTTCCTCGCACATTTTAACCTCCTGGTTTATGCCGAGCATCGATAATTAGTGAACGTGGACTCGTACTCATCAATACCTCTTCAACCCACGCCCTCCGACATCCCACTCCAGATCAGCACACCCACAAATGACTACTCCCACCATCTTATGTCATATCCGGAAACCTTATGTTCTGAACTTCACCAAACGACCATGGTTCCCGCCAAGCATTGTATTTTTCTCCATATCAAGAAAAATGGGCCCAAATGTTATCCAGATTCAGGCAAATGGTTGCTGAAATGAAAGAAATAGACCTTTGCCATAAGGCTTAAAGACCATGGTCGTTGCCCTTACACATTGTCCTGAAGAAAGAAGGCTCCGTACGACCTTGTGGAGATTATTGCCGTCTGATCATAACATCAGTGACGATACCTTCTACTTGCACAAAGTGAAGATTTCCATCAAATTGACTTCTTGAACGGGTAATTTCAGGTAACCATGAACTCAGAAGCCATCAACAAGACTGTCATCACCACCTTATTCGGTACAAGGACCTTCACTTACTCTCGTTTTCTCCTTACAACAGAATGGCCTTATATTCAAGTATGAAAAGTGTACTTTTGACACCATGGTAGTATCGTTTTTAAGGTAATATATCAATCCTGAGGGCTTCCACCATACCCCTGAGAAGCTTTTCAGACCTTTCACACATCCTTGACAGTCAAAGCCTTGCAAGAAGAAATCTTGGGCATAATAAACTATTATCACTGGTTCCTGCCAGATTTAACGCCCAATCTTGCTTCCCTCTATACCTCTTTCAGGTGTAAGTCAAAAGACCTGAAGAAGTGTCATCCTTTTCAAGAATCGGCCTCCGGCAATACAAGGGATGTCCATCAACAGTTGCTGTTCTCACTTCTCCCATGCCACATGCCTCTCTTCTTTTCTCATCTGATGCCAGTGATTTTGCCATTGGTGCAGTACTTGAGCAGGTGGTGAATGGCTTGCCTTGCCTATTGGCCTTCTTTAGTAAAATATAGTCCTATGCATAATACAGTTACTCTACCTTCAAACGCAAACGTTTTGCAGTGCATTTAGCTGTCTGTCACTTTCACTACTTCTTAGAAGGTGCGTTTTTCGTTATTTGCACAAATCATATTTCTCTGGTGCAAGTCTCCACTTGACATTCCAATCAGTCAATGCCAACATTTATCCGCTGTGGCTGAATACAACTGCACCATTCAAAACCTCCTTGGGTAAATAAATCCCGTTGCCGTTGCCCTGTCAAGAAACACATTGGCCAAAGTTCACCTGGGAAAGTTTTACAATGCCTTATGAAAAGGTTATCAAAAAGATCCAGAATACCAATCATGTAGTAAATCTTGCAGATCCCCGCGTTTGGAAGACTTCGCCATTGATATAACCAGCACCATCCTCATCTTTGATGCCACCAATGGTAGACCACGAC
>NC_090736.1:106950489-107025489 GCF_036898095.1 Palaemon carinicauda
TGAAATTATCAAATGCATGACACAGACAGTAAAATCAATAAAGGTAATTGGAAGTAAAAGTCTTTACCCATTCCAAAAAGGAGTGAAAATTTCATGCGAATCTTTCCCCAAATTGTTAGAGATGGTAAAAAATAAATTCCATATATCATATATACTGACATACAGACTGAATCAAGATGGACTGGAACATTTCTTTACTTGCCTGCGACAAATGGGAGCCTGTTATCAGCACCCAACTTAAGTTGCTGTTAAATATCGCATTAGATCTCATCTTTTAGGGAAGGATAATTATCTCATGGGGTTGAAATGTAATACAGAAACCAAAAGAAAAGTAGATAACTTTACAGCTGGGACCTTTTCTTTTCTTAGTAATGAAACTTCCTCTCAAGATAAAGACGACGAATCGCTACAACGTGAGCTAAGTCTCCCCGCGATGATATTTTGTTTGCCGGATGAATGTGACGGTGGAGAAAAAGATAATGATGTTACAGAAAGTGTAGGGGAAGTTATTAACGAACAGCTGGAGGATGCAATACCGAAAGGGGGTCTAGAGTATTTTGCTGGTTTCATTGCCCATAAGTTTCCTAAATACCCAGATCTTTGGTTATATGTATCGATGAGAGACAATTCATGGACAAGCATAATTAGCAGAGCAGATAATAAACTAGTGAAGCAATCAAAAGAATTTTCTGATCAAACCAAGACTATGGAAAAAATTTTCAAATTTTATCAAGGGGAAAAAAGTTTAAAACTTGGTAAAGAAACAGTAAAAAATGTAGCAGCAGAAATTGCAAATGTAATGGGATTGCCACTAGATTTAGTTACTTATTTTGTTCGTTGTCGGACATTCGTGAGAATAAGAATATCAAATAGGGAAACAACTTCCACAAGGAAAATTATGAATAAAGTTAAAAGGTTGTAAAGTGTAATAATTAGGATTTTTTAAGTTTAAGTTTATTTGTGCAACCATATTTGTATAGATTTTTCTAAATGTAGTTTCTTAGTAAATAATTAGTGTAATTTTTTTTTTTTCATGTATGCATGCGCTTTGCTCATTTATATTTTTACTGACTGATATAAAGAATTTTAATATTTTTTTCTTTCCTGATGTGTGTCTTTTTATACCATTTTTTTTTAAAACCTTCTCATAAGAAGTATTTTATTATGAAATCCAGTCATCAAAATATCTTGAAATATTATATTTTCTAAAATAGTAATGTTATTCTTAACTGGATAAGAAAGGATTATGATCTTTTGCAAAATAAGTTCTGACTGAAAGGTGTTTTTTCGCCGGCCAGTGGTGCATACTGACGTCACAAAACTTACCCCCCTTTAACGTTTACCCCTCTAATCCCTACTCACCCCCAATTTACCTGCGCGTGGGTTGACCTAGTACTCTATAGACCTTGTTTTAAACAGTACTTTGTGGCATTCGTGGTGAACAAATTTATGCTTGCATGAAATTGACTCCTGGCAACTCATAACTACACTCCTCTACGCTTCGCATCAGCCAATCGCAAGCCGCCTGCTCCTCTCATCAAGAATGTAGGGCCGTGCGTTCGAAAGACACCTCACTAGTTTGAAAAGGATAAGACTTGTTGCAGCTACCTTCACGTATTCCCCCAATCCCAAACCTTCGTAATCTTGGCAAGTACACAGTGACTGTGAGATAGTGAAGCCTAGTAACATGCTTACCTTTTGGTGTAGATTTGAAGTGCTTTAGTGTTACTGAAGTGACGTAGTGACTGATGAGAAAGTATAGATCCCATGTGGGATCCTTAGGTCAAGTTTAGATGGACCACCCTCATTCCACGTCAGATCTTTTGGACCATAACGGTTAAACCAGCCAATAAAATTTTTTTAGTGCTAGCTTAAGACATTGTGAATGTTTTTAACCTCATTTCCAAAAACAATAATGAAGATTTGGAGAATTTAGGATCATATGCATATAAATTAATACCTTACAAAGGATTGAATGATAGGTTTTTGTTAGGAAATGTTACATTTTTTTCATTACTTAATTTTATTTATTTATTCCTTTTTTTTTGTATTTCACAGCCGTATGTTTAAAGGGCATCACAATGCTGCATTGGAGACTCAGCATCGTACACCATAGGTAGCCCCTGACGATTCTGAAGGAAGTGAGCCCTTTCGACGTTGACAGTGATGACGACGGCCTTACTCAGGAAAATGCCTCTGACCGTCTGACCTCTATAGGTTTGTATGAGACATCTTTGGGGACAGAGAGAGAGAGAGAGAGAGAGAGAGAGAGAGAGAGAGAGAGAGAGAGAGAGAGAGAGAGAGAGAGAATGTTTAAAAAACTTTTTTTAAAAGTCTTGTTGTTATAAAGGTTCTTTATGGTTTTTTGCTCTCTATATGGTTTTCAAACAATAGATATTTTTAAAACTTATTTGTTTACTTGCATAATCACTGACATGCACACACGCAAGCACATATACATGCCCACGCAAGCACACATGCATGCACACACACATGCAGACCCACATGCACACACTCCTGCACAAGCACGTGCATGCACACACAACACACATGCATGCACACACACTAGCACACATGATTCATTTACTGTTTCACTAATGTTACTTTATTCTTGTTTCAGTTGCAAGGTCAATGTTTTTGTCACTAAGGAGATGCCTGTGGAAGAGGAAGCTGAGGTTGAGCCTAAGAGGCCTCGTGCTGATGAATGGAAAAACGATGACATTGATATCCAGGCCCTACTCAACTTCATTCATCCTCAGCTAGACTTTTTGAGGATACCTTATCAATAATTCACCCAGTTCTTCACAGCGGAATTGAAGGAACACATTGTGTTCCAATCCAACCTGTATTCAAGACAAAAGGATGTAGGCAGCGGCTTCCACATGTCAAAAGAGGATCTCATGGTTTTTCTTGGCCTTATCGTGTACAGGGGCCTGGTTCCTCTTCCTAGCATAATCAACTCCTTAGCCGTGAAGACCAGGATCCCTCAAGTTGCAGACTAAATGTCCAAGAACCGCTTTAAGTCAATTTGATCTTCCCTTCACTGTAACGACAATGACCAGGCAGAAGCCTCCAAGATTGGTTCTTCAAGGGGAGAATCCCCTTCACCAAGGTCACCAGAAAGTTCCTGAAAGTTCCGGAGACTCCTATCCACTCCATTGTAGAAGTGATGGTCGCCCCTCACCACTATGTAGCCAAAAAGCCTGACAAGTGGGGCTACAAGTTGTTCTGCCGCTCCAGCGTGGAGGGATTTGTGCACAATATTCTTAAGTACCAAGGGGACACAACCTTTGAGAGCCACCATACTCAGCTATCTGAAAAGCAGAAAGCCATGTCTGTGACTTCAAAGTTTGTTGTTGCCTTAGTTAAGATCATCAAGCACCCCAGTCACTCAGCAGGGTATGCAGACAACTACTTTACCAGTATAGGGTTGGCCAAGTACCTGAGATCATAGTATGGATGCTGGTATGTGGGCACTGCCGGGGAAAACACAGTTGGTCATCCTATCTTGCAGTCTGTGAAGGAGATGAACAAGAAATCGAAACAAAGCGGCACATTGGACTACTACTCTTCTGATGGCATCCTTGTTGCAAGATGGAACGACAACAGCTTTGTGACAATCTTGTCCACTGATGTTGTTGTCGAGCCCATGGGTACAGTGGAGTGGTACAACAGGGCCCTAAAGAAGGTTCCTATTCTTTGCCCATCTGTCATCCAGATGTACAACAACCGCATGGGTGGCATTGACAAAAGAGACTCGTTGACACACCTCTACAAGAATCTTCTCAAAGCAAAGAGGTACTATATGAGGCTCTTTGCTTCCCCCCTTGATTTTATCATCTGCAACGTTTGGATTTTGTATAAGAGGGATTTTTTGACTTTGCATGCTAACCCAAAGCCCCTCAAAGACGCCTGTGTGGATATCTCCAATTGGTTCAGAAGCTTCAAGAAATCAACATTCAAAATCACCAGAAATTTTCTAGGCATCAGAGATTTCTCTCCACCAAAAAGGGGCCAACGGTCAGTTTTGCCAAATGTAGAGAATGCCACTACCCTACACATGCCAAAACATGTCATTATGAGGCAGACCTGCAAGTACTGTTCTGTTGCAGGGCACATCCACAGATCCCGCTGAATGTGTGAAGAGTGCAAGGTGGCCATATGTCTTACTGAAGGTAGGAATTTGTTTGCTGCCTTTCATTGCGTTTGTGTGTGTATTTTTCTATTTTTACAATTATGAGTAAGTTTTATATTTTGTGTATTTTTTTTACTATGTTTGTATTATATATTTTATTTCTTATATTAATCAAAATGTAAGGCCATCTCCGTATTGCTCTTATACTTTGGGGAAAAAAAAGTGATTCATCAATAATAATCATATAATTTGTAGACGAATCAACAAAAGTATCAAATAGTAAATGTTTACTGTTATGGGCCAAAAGATCCCATATGGGGTGAGGAGCATGGTCTGCATAAACTCGCCCAAGGTACCCATATGGGATACTTTAACGCTTGAAATTATTTCGCTAATTAAAAAAAAAAATAAAACAAACACAGGAGTAAAAGGGTCTTGTATTTACCAATATAATAACATACAAAAAAGGATTTTTTAAAGTTCTCCATAAAACCTAGGGTGGACATTAAAGGGTTAAGAAATATATGATCACACCTGAACTTGAAAATGGTCAGCCGACGGAATATAAAGTATATGATTTTAAAAATAGTAATATATGCATATGTGTGTCACGCCAAAGCAAAACTTATGCTGACATATGATAATATGGCTTAATAGATTTTCTAACCGCTTTCGTTCAAGTTATATGCCTGTCTGAAAACACCATTTTATTCCTAATATCAAAGCTTGCTCTCTTTCAAGAGTTGTACCGAATATTACAAAACCAATATATACATACACGAGAGTTTTGGCAAATGCGTGTACTTTTTAATCAGTGAGTCGTCCTTTCAATTGTAGTTTTCACTTCAGGATAACTATATTTCATATAGCAAAAATGTTCTTTCCCCCTCCAACTTTAATCCGTCATCCTACCCCACTGCCATGAGTTTCCTTACACATCAAAATTGATTAATGCCTCTTAAGTAATCCGATGTACCTGTGTCACATTTCAGTCTTGCCCAGTGCAACACTCCAAATTCTTTTAGCCAAATGACGCCAAACAAATTTTGGAGAGAATGTTAGGAATGCTGATAGATGACTCCTTGAAAAGGACATGGGCATCCGCTTGAGGAGGATTGCCTTGTGATTACACTGTAGATTCATACTTGTGGTGAGAGATCAAGTTGTGCAAGGAGTATCTATTTTTTTAGGGGGTGAGGGTGGTACATGCTTGAATATTAGGTAATATAATAACTGAAAAATTAATTTCACAAAAGATACACATACAGTAAGAATTATCGTTTAAAAAAGAAAATGAAAGATACATGACTGATGACTGTTAGTCTATATTATTATTATTGTTATTATTATTATTATTATTATTATTATTATTATTATTATTATTATTATTATTATTATTATTATTATTATTATTATTATTATTATTATTATTATTATTAACTTTGGAGTCTAGCCAGCAAAACTGTTCCCATTATCAAATGCTGTAAATTACCGGTAGGATTTTATTTTGATAGTATAACAAGCCACTTTAAATATAAGATATTTGAAATTTACTAAACGAAGCGAGAAAAGGTCAATAGGGTAAGACACCTGCTTTGAGATGAATTTCAGAACTAATGACTTGTGCTCAAGGATCACTTTCTCGATCTCCAATCCCACTACGCTCTCTCTCTCTCTCTCTCTCTCTCTCTCTCTCTCTCTCTCTCTCTCTCTCTCTCTCTCTCTCTCTCTCTCTCTCTCTCTCTCTCTTCCAAGAAGTATATGTTGTAGATAAGTGCCAAACATTGGATATGGAGGGTGTCATATTTCCAATTTGGTGCAGGGTACATTGCCCACCTCGAGTGTGTGAATGCGTGCCGCAGAGTATGTCATGGAAACATATGTCATCTGATTGTGGGAGTGCTCTCATTAATACGACAAGCTTAAGAATGTGGGAAAGCTTTATACAGAAAATAGGTATTGGATTCTATCATATTGGTGGTGTGGAACAAACGTTATACTAATCTCAGATACAATCTCGGAAATACACATATTAGTAAAGAAACAACTAAAGATATATACAGAGGGTATGGAGGTGGACCAGGGTAGGGTAAAGAAGGTACTCTCCCCATATCATCCCCTTCTAATTGCTGACAGTTCTATCTTTGGATTTCAGCTTCTTTCTCTTTACTGCAAGGCTTTTGACACGGCCTTTTATCAATTGTAAGGTAAAATATTTATTGCGTTTGAGAGCCGTTTGCCTCACGAACTGTAATGTTTTCTTTTCTACTCACTGTTTCACCCCATTTTGTTAATATTTTACCCCTGAAGTCAGCATTGGTTAGCTATGCAGTTACCCTTTGTGCAAGAGAAGGATTGTTATTATATCTGATTAATACGTTATCTCACACATATGACATTGAATTCTAATCTCAGAAGCTTTTATGAAATGCTGACCCTTTCACTGTTAAAAATTTACTTATTTTTTTTTTTTTTTTTTTTTTATGGCTGGTATTTTATCAGGTGAAGAGGTGAGTGTCCGTTTCTAGAAAATAAATAATTGGCTTACAATTGCACGAGTAGGATATGAATTTTCAAAATTATATGTTTTAAGAAGTTTCTGCATAAATATAGCAAACATCGATGTGAAGTTATCTTTGCTAATATTTCGCAATATGAAGTTTTTTTTTTTTTTTTTTTTTTTTTTTTTTTTTTTTTTTTTTTTGGGGGGGGGGGGGAGTTGTGAGTCGTGATGCATATCATAAAAAATGTAGAAAATAGCACTGACGAAGAATTACGATATGAACACTGTAAAATAGTGTTAGAAAGGCTGCAGTGGAAAAAAAAGAAATATTTCGTTATAATGCATTTTTAAAGCCTGATATTTATGTGCATACTAACAACAATGAAACTATTCAAGTTATTGCTACCAGATGGCAAAATTTGAACAAACAAATAAAATAATATTTCTTCCCCTTCTATTTTCTATATAACTATACGAATAATAGGTATTGAGTAACTTGATAAAAATATCCAAGATTAAATTATGAGAAACCAACAAGAAAAACTAAAGTAAAAGACATCAGGTCTTGCGGAATCGGTCCGCAAAAAAGTAAAGCCTATTCTCACGCACCTGTATTGTGATTCCGGGAAGGATTTTAGAGATGAAAGTGCTGTTATTTGAAGCATTTTGACTATTGATTTTGAGATGTTTTCTCCAGATGTTAATTTGTTATTGCCATCCATTAACCGATCAGGGATTACATCCGTTCGCAGAAAGCCAATGACGATGTCTACCAAAAGACAGTTCTTGCTTACTTGTTTTTTTTTTAAAGTTCTTGTCTCATGATATCCCAATGCTGCTCATATACCGCTTTATTCTATCTTATTTGTTTTCTCCGATTCTTTTCATTATTCTCCTTATTCTTATTAGGGAAGTCGATCCACAGTAACATTCATTTAAAAACTCATTATAGAGAACGTTTGCAAACCTTATTGATTTTACTTTTACCTTATATATATATATATATATATATATATATATATATATATATATATATATATATATATATATATATATATATATATATTCTTCTTTTAACTTGTATAAATGTATATATATATATATATATATATATATATATATATATATATATATATATATATATATATATATATATATATATATATATATATATATATATATATATATATATATATATATATATATATATATATATATATATATATATATATATATATATATATATATATATATATATATATATATATATATATATATATATATATATTTCTTTATTTATATGTATGTATATATATATATATATATATATATATATATATATATATATATATATATATATATATATATATATATATATATGTGTGTGTGTGTGTGTGTTTGTGTGTGTGTGCGTATATAGATAGATAAATTGGTAGGTATATAGATGATATATAATAAATTATGACCGGAGGGAATATTTAGAAAGGAGAGCAGATGAGGCTGACAAAGCTATGAATTCAAGAAAGGGCTATGGTTTTTATAATTGTTCACTGAATTATTAATAAAGTGCCTACTGGGGCAAGGGAAAAAAAGCATATACCAATCAAAAAAATAGATGGATCCGTTATAACAACAGAAGATGAAGAATGGTAATGTTGGAGGTTATGAATAGGAGATATGAAGGAAATTGTTTGATTGATATGCCTGACACTAAGGAAGACCTTGATGTGGCCATGAATGAATGAAGTGTGTTTGAATTGTAATCCATAGTTAAGAAACTCAATAGATGGAAAGCCCCTGGTTACGATGGAATAACTGCTGTGATGATACTAGCCGAAAAACAAGTGACTCCCAGAATACTCAAATGAGTATTTTGTAGAAAGTGGCATGAAGAAGCCAAATTTGATGCATGGGAGCTAAGAGTTTTGGTGAAAATGGCAAAACAGAGATCTCACTGATTGCCATAATTACTGGGGTATCACACTTAGGTCAGTTGTACTGAAAATATATAGTATGCTCATTCTAAAGAGATTAGTAGGAACATTTGATGAAAAGCTGAGAGATTAACAAGGATTTAAAAAAGTTAGATATTGTATTGACCTAATTTTAATTTTAAGACATATGGTGCAGCAATATGTAGAATATAGAAATTAGCTTTTGATGGCATTTGCGAACTAAGAAAAAGCCTTTGATATTGTGCACCGGCCAAATTTTTGGAAAATTCTGCGTTAAGTGGAGTTCCTCTTGCATATATAAATTTTATAAAGTCAGTGCATAAACATAGCAAGTGCAAAGTTAATGTTAGTTGAGTTCTATCCAATGGATTTCCAGGGAACAGCGGAGTAGTCGGAGGGCATGCGTTGTCACCTATGTTGTTTAAAGTCCTCTTGGATTTTGTTATATACAGAACAGTTGGAGATGGTGGAGAAGGATGGCACTGGATTTGTAACAGGAAACAAGCTTACCTAGATTGTGCAGATGACGCTGTTATTATTAGCAAAACACCACAAGACTTACAAAACTTGCTTCTCTGAATGGATGAAATATCACATATGGTGGGGCTTCAGATAAACAGAAGTAAGACAGAGATGATGACATTGGAATATGCAATAGGAGATTAGGTATCATTGAACGGAGAAAGGATTAATGAGGTAGAATAATTTTAACAAATAGGAACTAGGATATACAGGGTCTATAGAGTTTGAGTTAAACAAAAGATTGAAAAAAGCAAATCAGACAAAGGCTATGTTAAGTAGAATTAGGAAGTGAGATCGGCTGAAATTACATATAAAAATTAGGCTATATAGCAGTTTAGTGAGATCGGTGTTACCCTATGGACATGAGTCGTGGTATGGCAATGAAACAATGTCTAACAGATTTTGTTGATTTGATAACAAAACCCTCAGAGGAATTTTGGGAGTTAAATGGCATGATAGGATTAGAAATGAAACTGTAAGAAAAATCTCGAATGCATATGTTGATGAACTCATAGTGAGTGGCGGATGGAGATTAATTGGGCATTCTCTCCACATTCCCCGAATGAGATTAGTTCACCAAACTTTCAACTGGTCTCTGCAAAGCACTAAAAGAGTTGGAAGACCCAGGAGCACATGCTTAATGATTACGAATCTTGAAGTAGGAGATGATAAATGGCGAATTATTAATTTAAAAGCTCAAGATAGAGACGACTGGTGAAATCTAACCGATACCCTTTGCGTCAATAGGCGTAGGAAGATATGAAAATGATGATTATATATATATATATATATATATATATATATATATATATATATATTATATATATATATATATATATATATATATATATATATATATATATATATATATATATATATATATATATATATATATATATATATATATATATATATATATATATATATATATATATATATATTCAAATAAGCCATATATATTTTTGATACATTAATGTCTGGATTCTCTTAACGACCTCGGGATCAGAGCCCCAGGCGAAATCACACAAAGACAAGAGCTTGGCTCCGGCCGGGAATCGAGCCCTGGTCGGCAAGCTTGTACAGACAGTGACTAACCCACTTGGCCACGAAGAAAGATAAAAGTCAATGACAATTCTTCTGTACTTATACCTGTCGAATTCAGGTATTTTGTACTTAGAATTGAAATCAACCCATCTTCACCATCGTAGCTAATTGGTAGTTTGTTACTTGGCATTCAATTAATGATAAATTTTGCACATTTTTACGTGTTTTTCATATTCTAAGTATAAAATTGTTGGCGGTGAACTCTGCTGTCCGTCACTTTCGCCATTTCTTAGAAGATACGCCCTTCGTCATTCGCACAGACCACATGCCTCTGGTGCACGCCTTCACTCGACAGTCTGACGCCTGGTCCGCCCGACAACGCCGACATCTCTCCGCCGTGGCTGAATACAATTGCACCCTCCAATACGTCCCTGGGAAAATGAATCCCGTTGCCGATGCCCTGTCAAGAAACACGTTGGCTGCCGTTCAACTGGGATTGGATTACAACACTCTGGCTGAAGACCAACGACAGGATCCAGAGTATCCAGCTTGTAGGACATCCTGCACGTCCCTCCGTTGGGAAGACTTTCCCCCCGAAGCCTCCAACATCACCCTCCTTTGTGAAGTCAGTACTGGTAGACCACGACCTTGGATTCCTGCTCCCATGCGCCGACAGGTGTTTGATTTCATTCACGGCCTTTCACATCCCTCGTGCCGTTCTACTGCACAGCTGCTGAAGGCAAAGTTCATTTGGCACGGCATTTCTAAGGATGCTAAGGATTGGATCCGTGCCTGTACTTCTTGCCAAACTTCCAAAGTATATCGACACACGGATTCAGGAGTAGGCACCTTTCCTCAACCTCAGCGTCGTTTCGCACACATTCACGTCGACGTTGTAGGCCCCTTACCCACATCATAAGGACATCGTTACCTGTTTACCGTCATCGACCGCTCCACTCGTTGGCCTGAAGCCATTCCCATGGAAACTGCAACGTCCGCCTCATGTACATCTGCTTTACTCTCTGGATGGATTTCAAGATTAGGTATCCTTGAGCATATTACTTCTGACAGGGGAACCACTTTCACCTCTCAATTGTGGACGTCATTAGCGAATCTCCTGGGCATCACCCTACATCAGACAACGGCCTACAACCCCGCTGCCAATGGAATGGTTGAACGTTTTCATCGCACCCTCAAAGCAGCTTTGATGTCCCGCTGCAAGGATTGCAACTGGTTTACTCAGCTTCCCTGGGTCCTTCTGGGACTAAGGACCACTCCTAAAGACGCCTTCGACGTCTCGGCAGCTCAAATGGTGTATAGCGACCCGTTGGTCATCCCTGCCGAATTTTTTCCTTCTACAACCTCCTCCAACGATCTCCAGCGCATACGTCACGTCGTGGGAAAATTTACTCCGTTCCGCCAGACTTACATGCCCCCAGCGAAGCATCACATACCAACGGACTTGCACTCTGCAACGCACGTCTTCCTGCGCAACGACACCAGCAAGCCACCACTAACGCCCCCTTACACAGGCCCTTTCCTTGTGATTCGACGCAGTCCGAAAGCATTCCTACTAAAAATTCGGGGCAAAGAAGACTAGGTCTCCATTAATCGTCTAAAACCTGCTTATCTTCTGCCAGATGACCCGCCTACAGTTCGCCTCTCTAGATCAGGGCACCCTATTTAACATGTACAGTATGTCATTTTTATAGGGGGGGGAGCCATGTACCAACCGTGTGTCACACAATTGTACATAATTATTTTGTATATATTATGCTTGTATCTGCGCTCTTCCCTCGCACTAAAATGAACCTGAATGATCATGGGTCTGGTTTTGCTCTGTAATATTGTCTGCCTCTCGAACAGGTTATGTCCTGTTGCCTTGAGGTTTTGTATATAAAGGAGAGTGTTCCTTAATAAACAACTCAGTTGATTGCATACTGCCTTTGAGTTCACAACCCTCTCTTGGCCCGTCACATCATAAAGGAATTTCCAGTTACTATACATTACCAACTGAAGAATTGTGTATTAAAAGACTTTTTGGTTGATATTTACACATATACACAAGAAGAAAAAAAATTGGATCGATGAGCTAAATAAAATATGGTAAAGACTAGCAAAGAAAGACAAAGAACAGATGCTAGTGGAATTATATGTCTAAGACCTTTGTCCTACGGCGGATTACTAGCGTATTATTATTATTGTTATTATTATTATTATTATTATTATTATTATTATTATTATTATTATTATTATTATATTATTATTTATATATATGTATATATATATATATATATATATATATATATATATATATATATATATATATATATATATATATATATATGTATGTGTGTATATATATACATATGCATGCATGTATATATATATATATATATATATATATATATATATATATATATATATATATATATATATATATATATATATATATATATATATATATATATATATATATATATATATATATATATATATATATATATATATATATATATATATATATATATATATATATATATATATATATATATATATATCTTGGTTTTCCAACTAGGGTTGTAGCTTGGATAGTAATAATAATAATAATAATATATATATATATATATATATATATATATATATATATATATATATATATATATATATATATATATATATATATATATATATATATATATATATATATATATATACACAAAAGAAAACAATGAAACACTCCACAACCTGCTCACTCTCGAACCAGATAACGTAAGATACCACCGAAAAGCCACACAAGTCTGGGAAAGATTCATAAACATTTACCCTAAATTCGCAACAACAATAGAGGAAATAACAGACACACAAAACGAGCATTCCTGATGGAAAAAGGATAGTTCTTTACATAGTTCAGTATGAACGAGATTCGGAGTTTTGAAATAAAGTAATAAAACAGAAGTATACAGTCATAGATAAATAAACACGCACCAGGAAAAGGAGTAAACATGAATACACAAGGCTGGCAAGAAAACTCACCTCCTGGAAGTCCACAAGGCATGATGTCAGAGCAAAAATCAAACAAAAAAGACATATAGGGTCTGCCGCAATCTTTTCACCTCCCACTCTACTTAACTTTAAAAATATTCCCTCCAATCCTTACAATCCTATCACCCCCCTCCTCAGCCTATCCTATCTCCTTATACTGCAGTAGTAGCTGCGTTACAGTTCACTCTTAATAATGAGCAGAAAGACCTTTTCCTTGCTCGAAACCGGTTGAGTCAAAGGATTTGTCTTAAATATATCTACGGATTTTTGTATTATTTTGTACATAAGTGGACATTACTGTGTGCACAATTACATTGGGATAGAGTTTCTCGGCAAAGACCTACTTTGTACTCTCTATCTCTACATTTGTAATATGTGGTGATATATTAAAGAAATATTGTGACTGATATGGTCTCCATCAACTTCTTTATGAAAATATGCCCCTTTCACGGTTATTGTTGAATTATAGCAATAAAGAAAAAGTTAATTACAAAATTAACTTCATTGAGACAGCAATTACTTTCAATAAAACCTGTTTAAAAGAGGGTGTATTCCCTAAATATTATTATTATTATTATTATTATTATTATTATTATTATTATTATTATTATTATTATTATTATTATTATTATTATTATTATTATTATTATAACTGACTGCGCTATAACACCAGTTGGAAAAGGAAAGGTTCTTCTAGAGAAAAATAGCCCTAAGAGGAAAGGAAACAAGAAAATAATATACAGAGAAGTAATAAAAAATCAAAATAAAATATTTCAAGAAAAGTAAAGACATTATATTAGACCTTTCGTATATAAACCATAAAACAACTTATAAAATCTAGAAAAATGTTCCCTCAATCAAGATAACTCCATTGAGGGAGAGATTATGGCACTACACAATACTTAAGAACAATTGTTTGATTCTGGAGTGTCCTTTTTTTCTAGAAGAGTTGCTTACCATGGCTGAGTCTCTTCTACCGTTACCAAGAGGAAAAAGCCACTAAAATAATTACGGTGCAGTAGTTAACCCCTTGAGCGAAGACAAATATATATATATATATATATATATATATATATATATATATATATATATATATATATATATATATATATATATATATATATATATATATATATATATATATATACATGAGTATAATTTCGTAATAAGTCCTATGGAATCGAACTTTTTAAGCCAAATGTATTCCTACACGAATAGAAGAAAATATTTCATATCGATAAAATTCCGAGACGGGTATAAAAAAAATATTCAGATGCCGATCTTATTTCTTATTTCAGAGATAAAGGGTTTTGCATTTCATATATTTCATGGATGTGAAAAGAAGTCCTCTTTGAAACAAAGGAGCGGATTACGGATAAATGGGAACAATCTCTTGAAATGCAAGTATGTTTGAAAGAGAGAGAGAGAGAGAGAGAGAGAGAGAGAGAGAGAGAGAGAGAGAGAGAGAGAGAGAGAGAGAGAGAGAGAGAGAGAGAGGGGGGGGTTTCTACATTTTTGGGTGTATACTTTTATAATGTCATTATGGTACATGCATTTTAGGAGCAGCAATGGATGGTGAGATTGTTTAATATGTGTTTTATGTTGTCAATGGTACCAGTAGATAGGATTTGTGCACGTATTGTACCACTACATAAGGGTAAGGGAGATGCGCATGACTGTTGTAATTCAAGTGGTATTAGTTTCTTGAGTATGGTTGGAAAAACGTATGGTAGAGTACTGATTAATAAAATTATGGATAAAACAGAGAATGCTATCTTAGCAGTACAGGGTAGTTTAAGAAGAGGTACTGGATGTATAAATCAAATTTTTACAGTTAGGGAGATATGCGAAAAATATTTAGCAAAAGGTAAGGAGGTGTATGTTGCGTTTATGGATCTGGAGAAAGCATATGATAGAGTTGATAGGGAAGCGATGTGGAATATGATGAGGTTATATAGAATTAGTGAAAAGTTGTGGCAAGCAACGAAAAGGTTCTACAAAGGTAGTAAAGCGTATGCTAGGATTGGAAATGAAGTGAGCTATTGGTTTTCAGTGATAGTGGGGCTGAGACAGGGATGTGTGATGTCGCCATGGTTGTTTAACTTGTATGTTGATGGAGTGATGTGAGAGGTGAATGCTCGAGTACTTGGACAAGGAATGAAACTGATAGACGAGAATAATCATAAATGGGAGGTAAATCTGTTGTTGTTTGCAGATAATACTGTACTGGTTGTAGACTCGGAAAAGAACCTTGGCAGAAAGGTGACAGAATTTGGAAGGGTATGAGAAGGAAGGAAGTTGAGAGTTAATGTGGGTAAGAGTAAGGTTGTGAGATGTACGAGAAGGGAAGGTGATGCGAAATTGAATACCCTGTTGAATGGAGAGTTACTAAAGGAAGTAGATCAGTTGAGATACTACCACTAGAGAGTTATTGGATCCTTTAACTGGCCAGACAATGATGCATTGGATCCCTCTCTCTCGTTAGAGCTAATTTTTTTCTTCGCCTACACATACACAGAATAGTCTGATCTATTCTTTACAGATTCTCGTGTTTCCTCATAAGATTACTAAACACTTCTTCACCTAAAGGGTTAATTACTGTATTTCAATTGTTCAGTGTACTTTCCTCTTGGTAAGGGTAGAAAAGACTCTTTAGCTATGGTAAGCAGCTCTTCTAGGAGAAGAGCACTCCAAAATTAAACCATTGTTCTCTAGTCTTGGGTAGTGCCATAGCCTCTGTACCTCTTAAAGGTACACTCCTCTACGCTTCGCATCAGCCAATCGCAAGCCGCCTGCTCCTCTCATCAAGAATGTAGGGCCGTGCGTTCGAAAGACACCTCACTAGTTTGAAAAGGATAAGACTTGTTGCAGCTACCTTCACGTATTCCCCCAATCCCAAACCTTCGTAATCTTGGCAAGTACACAGTGACTGTGAGATAGTGAAGCCTAGTAACATGCTTACCTTTTGGTGTAGATTTGAAGTGCTTTAGTGTTACTGAAGTGACGTAGTGACTGATGAGAAAGTATAGATCCCATGTGGGATCCTTAGGTCAAGTTTAGATGGACCACCCTCATTCCACGTCAGATCTTTTGGACCATAACGGTTAAACCAGCCAATAAAATTTTTTTAGTGCTAGCTTAAGACATTGTGAATGTTTTTAACCTCATTTCCAAAAACAATAATGAAGATTTGGAGAATTTAGGATCATATGCATATAAATTAATACCTTACAAAGGATTGAATGATAGGTTTTTGTTAGGAAATGTTACATTTTTTTCATTACTTAATTTTATTTATTTATTCCTTTTTTTTTGTATTTCACAGCCGTATGTTTAAAGGGCATCACAATGCTGCATTGGAGACTCAGCATCGTACACCATAGGTAGCCCCTGACGATTCTGAAGGAAGTGAGCCCTTTCGACGTTGACAGTGATGACGACGGCCTTACTCAGGAAAATGCCTCTGACCGTCTGACCTCTATAGGTTTGTATGAGACATCTTTGGGGACAGAGAGAGAGAGAGAGAGAGAGAGAGAGAGAGAGAGAGAGAGAGAGAGAGAGAGAGAGAGAGAGAAATGTTTAAAAAACTTTTTTTAAAAGTCTTGTTGTTATAAAGGTTCTTTATGGTTTTTTGCTCTCTATATGGTTTTCAAACAATAGATATTTTTAAAACTTATTTGTTTACTTGCATAATCACTGACATGCACACACGCAAGCACATATACATGCCCACGCAAGCACACATGCATGCACACACACATGCAGACCCACATGCACACACTCCTGCACAAGCACGTGCATGCACACACAACACACATGCATGCACACACACTAGCACACATGATTCATTTACTGTTTCACTAATGTTACTTTATTCTTGTTTCAGTTGCAAGGTCAATGTTTTTGTCACTAAGGAGATGCCTGTGGAAGAGGAAGCTGAGGTTGAGCCTAAGAGGCCTCGTGCTGATGAATGGAAAAACGATGACATTGATATCCAGGCCCTACTCAACTTCATTCATCCTCAGCTAGACTTTTTGAGGATACCTTATCAATAATTCACCCAGTTCTTCACAGCGGAATTGAAGGAACACATTGTGTTCCAATCCAACCTGTATTCAAGACAAAAGGATGTAGGCAGCGGCTTCCACATGTCAAAAGAGGATCTCATGGTTTTTCTTGGCCTTATCGTGTACAGGGGCCTGGTTCCTCTTCCTAGCATAATCAACTCCTTAGCCGTGAAGACCAGGATCCCTCAAGTTGCAGACTAAATGTCCAAGAACCGCTTTAAGTCAATTTGATCTTCCCTTCACTGTAACGACAATGACCAGGCAGAAGCCTCCAAGATTGGTTCTTCAAGGGGAGAATCCCCTTCACCAAGGTCACCAGAAAGTTCCTGAAAGTTCCGGAGACTCCTATCCACTCCATTGTAGAAGTGATGGTCGCCCCTCACCACTATGTAGCCAAAAAGCCTGACAAGTGGGGCTACAAGTTGTTCTGCCGCTCCAGCGTGGAGGGATTTGTGCACAATATTCTTAAGTACCAAGGGGACACAACCTTTGAGAGCCACCATACTCAGCTATCTGAAAAGCAGAAAGCCATGTCTGTGACTTCAAAGTTTGTTGTTGCCTTAGTTAAGATCATCAAGCACCCCAGTCACTCAGCAGGGTATGCAGACAACTACTTTACCAGTATAGGGTTGGCCAAGTACCTGAGATCATAGTATGGATGCTGGTATGTGGGCACTGCCGGGGAAAACACAGTTGGTCATCCTATCTTGCAGTCTGTGAAGGAGATGAACAAGAAATCGAAACAAAGCGGCACATTGGACTACTACTCTTCTGATGGCATCCTTGTTGCAAGATGGAACGACAACAGCTTTGTGACAATCTTGTCCACTGATGTTGTTGTCGAGCCCATGGGTACAGTGGAGTGGTACAACAGGGCCCTAAAGAAGGTTCCTATTCTTTGCCCATCTGTCATCCAGATGTACAACAACCGCATGGGTGGCATTGACAAAAGAGACTCGTTGACACACCTCTACAAGAATCTTCTCAAAGCAAAGAGGTACTATATGAGGCTCTTTGCTTCCCCCCTTGATTTTATCATCTGCAACGTTTGGATTTTGTATAAGAGGGATTTTTTGACTTTGCATGCTAACCCAAAGCCCCTCAAAGACGCCTGTGTGGATATCTCCAATTGGTTCAGAAGCTTCAAGAAATCAACATTCAAAATCACCAGAAATTTTCTAGGCATCAGAGATTTCTCTCCACCAAAAAGGGGCCAACGGTCAGTTTTGCCAAATGTAGAGAATGCCACTACCCTACACATGCCAAAACATGTCATTATGAGGCAGACCTGCAAGTACTGTTCTGTTGCAGGGCACATCCACAGATCCCGCTGAATGTGTGAAGAGTGCAAGGTGGCCATATGTCTTACTGAAGGTAGGAATTTGTTTGCTGCCTTTCATTGCGTTTGTGTGTGTATTTTTCTATTTTTACAATTATGAGTAAGTTTTATATTTTGTGTATTTTTTTTACTATGTTTGTATTATATATTTTATTTCTTATATTAATCAAAATGTAAGGCCATCTCCGTATTGCTCTTATACTTTGGGGAAAAAAAAGTGATTCATCAATAATAATCATATAATTTGTAGACGAATCAACAAAAGTATCAAATAGTAAATGTTTACTGTTATGGGCCAAAAGATCCCATATGGGGTGAGGAGCATGGTCTGCATAAACTCGCCCAAGGTACCCATATGGGATACTTTAACGCTTGAAATTATTTCGCTAATTAAAAAAAAAAATAAAACATACACAGGAGTAAAAGGGTCTTGTATTTACCAATATAATAACATACAAAAAAGGATTTTTTAAAGTTCTCCATAAAACCTAGGGTGGACATTAAAGGGTTAAGAAATATATGATCACACCTGAACTTGAAAATGGTCAGCCGACGGAATATAAAGTATATGATTTTAAAAATAGTAATATATGCATATGTGTGTCACGCCAAAGCAAAACTTATGCTGACATATGATAATATGGCTTAATAGATTTTCTAACCGCTTTCGTTCAAGTTATATGCCTGTCTGAAAACACCATTTTATTCCTAATATCAAAGCTTGCTCTCTTTCAAGAGTTGTACCGAATATTACAAAACCAATATATACATACACGAGAGTTTTGGCAAATGCGTGTACTTTTTAATCAGTGAGTCGTCCTTTCAATTGTAGTTTTCACTTCAGGATAACTATATTTCATATAGCAAAAATGTTCTTTCCCCCTCCAACTTTAATCCGTCATCCTACCCCACTGCCATGAGTTTCCTTACACATCAAAATTGATTAATGCCTCTTAAGTAATCCGATGTACCTGTGTCACATTTCAGTCTTGCCCAGTGCAACACTCCAAATTCTTTTAGCCAAATGACGCCAAACAAATTTTGGAGAGAATGTTAGGAATGCTGATAGATGACTCCTTGAAAAGGACATGGGCATCCGCTTGAGGAGGATTGCCTTGTGATTACACTGTAGATTCATACTTGTGGTGAGAGATCAAGTTGTGCAAGGAGTATCTATTTTTTTAGGGGGTGAGGGTGGTACATGCTTGAATATTAGGTAATATAATAACTGAAAAATTAATTTCACAAAAGATACACATACAGTAAGAATTATCGTTTAAAAAAGAAAATGAAAGATACATGACTGATGACTGTTAGTCTATATTATTATTATTGTTATTATTATTATTATTATTATTATTATTATTATTATTATTATTATTATTATTATTATTATTATTATTATTGTTATTATTATTATTATTATTATTATTATTATTATTATTATTATTATTATTAAACTTTGGAGTCTAGCCAGCAAAACTGTTCCCATTATCAAATGCTGTAAATTACCGGTAGGATTTTATTTTGATAGTATAACAAGCCACTTTAAATATAAGATATTTGAAATTTACTAAACGAAGCGAGAAAAGGTCAATAGGGTAAGACACCTGCTTTGAGATGAATTTCAGAACTAATGACTTGTGCTCAAGGATCACTTTCTCGATCTCCAATCCCACTACGCTCTCTCTCTCTCTCTCTCTCTCTCTCTCTCTCTCTCTCTCTCTCTCTCTCTCTCTCTCTCTCTAAGAAGTATATGTTGTAGATAAGTGCCAAACATTGGATATGGAGGGTGTCATATTTCCAATTTGGTGCAGGGTACATTGCCCACCTCGAGTGTGTGAATGCGTGCCGCAGAGTATGTCATGGAAACATATGTCATCTGATTGTGGGAGTGCTCTCATTAATACGACAAGCTTAAGAATGTGGGAAAGCTTTATACAGAAAATAGGTATTGGATTCTATCATATTGGTGGTGTGGAACAAACGTTATACTAATCTCAGATACAATCTCGGAAATACACATATTAGTAAAGAAACAACTAAAGATATATACAGAGGGTATGGAGGTGGACCAGGGTAGGGTAAAGAAGGTACTCTCCCCATATCATCCCCTTCTAATTGCTGACAGTTCTATCTTTGGATTTCAGCTTCTTTCTCTTTACTGCAAGGCTTTTGACACGGCCTTTTATCAATTGTAAGGTAAAATATTTATTGCGTTTGAGAGCCGTTTGCCTCACGAACTGTAATGTTTTCTTTTCTACTCACTGTTTCACCCCATTTTGTTAATATTTTACCCCTGAAGTCAGCATTGGTTAGCTATGCAGTTACCCTTTGTGCAAGAGAAGGATTGTTATTATATCTGATTAATACGTTATCTCACACATATGACATTGAATTCTAATCTCAGAAGCTTTTATGAAATGCTGACCCTTTCACTGTTAAAAATTTACTTATTTTTTTTTTTTTTTTTTTTTTATGGCTGGTATTTTATCAGGTGAAGAGGTGAGTGTCCGTTTCTAGAAAATAAATAATTGGCTTACAATTGCACGAGTAGGATATGAATTTTCAAAATTATATGTTTTAAGAAGTTTCTGCATAAATATAGCAAACATCGATGTGAAGTTATCTTTGCTAATATTTCGCAATATGAAGTTTTTTTTTTTTTTTTTTTTTTTTTTTTTTTTGGGGGGGGGGGGAGTTGTGAGTCGTGATGCATATCATAAAAAATGTAGAAAATAGCACTGACGAAGAATTACGATATGAACACTGTAAAATAGTGTTAGAAAGGCTGCAGTGGAAAAAAAAGAAATATTTCGTTATAATGCATTTTTAAAGCCTGATATTTATGTGCATACTAACAACAATGAAACTATTCAAGTTATTGCTACCAGATGGCAAAATTTGAACAAACAAATAAAATAATATTTCTTCCCCTTCTATTTTCTATATAACTATACGAATAATAGGTATTGAGTAACTTGATAAAAATATCCAAGATTAAATTATGAGAAACCAACAAGAAAAACTAAAGTAAAAGACATCAGGTCTTGCGGAATCGGTCCGCAAAAAAGTAAAGCCTATTCTCACGCACCTGTATTGTGATTCCGGGAAGGATTTTAGAGATGAAAGTGCTGTTATTTGAAGCATTTTGACTATTGATTTTGAGATGTTTTCTCCAGATGTTAATTTGTTATTGCCATCCATTAACCGATCAGGGATTACATCCGTTCGCAGAAAGCCAATGACGATGTCTACCAAAAGACAGTTCTTGCTTACTTGTTTTTTTTTTTAAAGTTCTTGTCTCATGATATCCCAATGCTGCTCATATACCGCTTTATTCTATCTTATTTGTTTTCTCCGATTCTTTTCATTATTCTCCTTATTCTTATTAGGGAAGTCGATCCACAGTAACATTCATTTAAAAACTCATTATAGAGAACGTTTGCAAACCTTATTGATTTTACTTTTACCTTATATATATATATATATATATATCTTCTTTTAACTTGTATAAATGTATATATATATATATATATATAGATATATATATATATATATATATACATATTTATATATATATATATATATATATATATTTCTTTATTTATATGTATGTATATATATATATATATATGTGTGTGTGTGTGTGTGTGTTTGTGTGTGTGTGCGTATATAGATAGATAAATTGGTAGGTATATAGATGATATATAATAAATTATGACCGGAGGGAATATTTAGAAAGGAGAGCAGATGAGGCTGACAAAGCTATGAATTCAAGAAAGGGCTATGGTTTTTATAATTGTTCACTGAATTATTAATAAAGTGCCTACTGGGGCAAGGGAAAAAAAGCATATACCAATCAAAAAAATAGATGGATCCGTTATAACAACAGAAGATGAAGAATGGTAATGTTGGAGGTTATGAATAGGAGATATGAAGGAAATTGTTTGATTGATATGCCTGACACTAAGGAAGACCTTGATGTGGCCATGAATGAATGAAGTGTGTTTGAATTGTAATCCATAGTTAAGAAACTCAATAGATGGAAAGCCCCTGGTTACGATGGAATAACTGCTGTGATGATACTAGCCGAAAAACAAGTGACTCCCAGAATACTCAAATGAGTATTTTGTAGAAAGTGGCATGAAGAAGCCAAATTTGATGCATGGGAGCTAAGAGTTTTGGTGAAAATGGCAAAACAGAGATCTCACTGATTGCCATAATTACTGGGGTATCACACTTAGGTCAGTTGTACTGAAAATATATAGTATGCTCATTCTAAAGAGATTAGTAGGAACATTTGATGAAAAGCTGAGAGATTAACAAGGATTTAAAAAAGTTAGATATTGTATTGACCTAATTTTAATTTTAAGACATATGGTGCAGCAATATGTAGAATATAGAAATTAGCTTTTGATGGCATTTGCGAACTAAGAAAAAGCCTTTGATATTGTGCACCGGCCAAATTTTTGGAAAATTCTGCGTTAAGTGGAGTTCCTCTTGCATATATAAATTTTATAAAGTCAGTGCATAAACATAGCAAGTGCAAAGTTAATGTTAGTTGAGTTCTATCCAATGGATTTCCAGGGAACAGCGGAGTAGTCGGAGGGCATGCGTTGTCACCTATGTTGTTTAAAGTCCTCTTGGATTTTGTTATATACAGAACAGTTGAGATGGTGGAGAAGGATGGCACTGGATTTGTAACAGGAAACAAGCTTACCTAGATTGTGCAGATGACGCTGTTATTATTAGCAAAACACCACAAGACTTACAAAACTTGCTTCTCTGAATGGATGAAATATCACATATGGTGGGGCTTCAGATAAACAGAAGTAAGACAGAGATGATGACATTGGAATATGCAATAGGAGATTAGGTATCATTGAACGGAGAAAGGATTAATGAGGTAGAATAATTTTAACAAATAGGAACTAGGATATACAGGGTCTATAGAGTTTGAGTTAAACAAAAGATTGAAAAAAGCAAATCAGACAAAGGCTATGTTAAGTAGAATTAGGAAGTGAGATCGGCTGAAATTACATATAAAAATTAGGCTATATAGCAGTTTAGTGAGATCGGTGTTACCCTATGGACATGAGTCGTGGTATGGCAATGAAACAATGTCTAACAGATTTTGTTGATTTGATAACAAAACCCTCAGAGGAATTTTGGGAGTTAAATGGCATGATAGGATTAGAAATGAAACTGTAAGAAAAATCTCGAATGCATATGTTGATGAACTCATAGTGAGTGGCGGATGGAGATTAATTGGGCATTCTCTCCACATTCCCCGAATGAGATTAGTTCACCAAACTTTCAACTGGTCTCTGCAAAGCACTAAAAGAGTTGGAAGACCCAGGAGCACATGCTTAATGATTACGAATCTTGAAGTAGGAGATGATAAATGGCGAATTATTAATTTAAAAGCTCAAGATAGAGACGACTGGTGAAATCTAACCGATACCCTTTGCGTCAATAGGCGTAGGAAGATATGAAAATGATGATTATATATATATATATATATATATGTATATATATATATATATATATATATATTCAAATAAGCCATATATATTTTTGATACATTAATGTCTGGATTCTCTTAACGACCTCGGGATCAGAGCCCCAGGCGAAATCACACAAAGACAAGAGCTTGGCTCCGGCCGGGAATCGAGCCCTGGTCGGCAAGCTTGTACAGACAGTGACTAACCCACTTGGCCACGAAGAAAGATAAAAGTCAATGACAATTCTTCTGTACTTATACCTGTCGAATTCAGGTATTTTGTACTTAGAATTGAAATCAACCCATCTTCACCATCGTAGCTAATTGGTAGTTTGTTACTTGGCATTCAATTAATGATAAATTTTGCACATTTTTACGTGTTTTTCATATTCTAAGTATAAAATTGTTGGCGGTGAACTCTGCTGTCCGTCACTTTCGCCATTTCTTAGAAGATACGCCCTTCGTCATTCGCACAGACCACATGCCTCTGGTGCACGCCTTCACTCGACAGTCTGACGCCTGGTCCGCCCGACAACGCCGACATCTCTCCGCCGTGGCTGAATACAATTGCACCCTCCAATACGTCCCTGGGAAAATGAATCCCGTTGCCGATGCCCTGTCAAGAAACACGTTGGCTGCCGTTCAACTGGGATTGGATTACAACACTCTGGCTGAAGACCAACGACAGGATCCAGAGTATCCAGCTTGTAGGACATCCTGCACGTCCCTCCGTTGGGAAGACTTTCCCCCCGAAGCCTCCAACATCACCCTCCTTTGTGAAGTCAGTACTGGTAGACCACGACCTTGGATTCCTGCTCCCATGCGCCGACAGGTGTTTGATTTCATTCACGGCCTTTCACATCCCTGCCGTTCTACTGCACAGCTGCTGAAGGCAAAGTTCATTTGGCACGGCATTTCTAAGGATGCTAAGGATTGGATCCGTGCCTGTACTTCTTGCCAAACTTCCAAAGTATATCGACACACGGATTCAGGAGTAGGCACCTTTCCTCAACCTCAGCGTCGTTTCGCACACATTCACGTCGACGTTGTAGGCCCCTTACCCACATCATAAGGACATCGTTACCTGTTTACCGTCATCGACCGCTCCACTCGTTGGCCTGAAGCCATTCCCATGGAAACTGCAACGTCCGCCTCATGTACATCTGCTTTACTCTCTGGATGGATTTCAAGATTAGGTATCCTTGAGCATATTACTTCTGACAGGGGAACCACTTTCACCTCTCAATTGTGGACGTCATTAGCGAATCTCCTGGGCATCACCCTACATCAGACAACGGCCTACAACCCCGCTGCCAATGGAATGGTTGAACGTTTTCATCGCACCCTCAAAGCAGCTTTGATGTCCCGCTGCAAGGATTGCAACTGGTTTACTCAGCTTCCCTGGGTCCTTCTGGGACTAAGGACCACTCCTAAAGACGCCTTCGACGTCTCGGCAGCTCAAATGGTGTATAGCGACCCGTTGGTCATCCCTGCCGAATTTTTTCCTTCTACAACCTCCTCCAACGATCTCCAGCGCATACGTCACGTCGTGGGAAAATTTACTCCGTTCCGCCAGACTTACATGCCCCCAGCGAAGCATCACATACCAACGGACTTGCACTCTGCAACGCACGTCTTCCTGCGCAACGACACCAGCAAGCCACCACTAACGCCCCCTTACACAGGCCCTTTCCTTGTGATTCGACGCAGTCCGAAAGCATTCCTACTAAAAATTCGGGGCAAAGAAGACTAGGTCTCCATTAATCGTCTAAAACCTGCTTATCTTCTGCCAGATGACCCGCCTACAGTTCGCCTCTCTAGATCAGGGCACCCTATTTAACATGTACAGTATGTCATTTTTATAGGGGGGGGAGCCATGTACCAACCGTGTGTCACACAATTGTACATAATTATTTTGTATATATTATGCTTGTATCTGCGCTCTTCCCTCGCACTAAAATGAACCTGAATGATCATGGGTCTGGTTTTGCTCTGTAATATTGTCTGCCTCTCGAACAGGTTATGTCCTGTTGCCTTGAGGTTTTGTATATAAAGGAGAGTGTTCCTTAATAAACAACTCAGTTGATTGCATACTGCCTTTGAGTTCACAACCCTCTCTTGGCCCGTCACATCATAAAGGAATTTCCAGTTACTATACATTACCAACTGAAGAATTGTGTATTAAAAGACTTTTTGGTTGATATTTACACATATACACAAGAAGAAAAAAAATTGGATCGATGAGCTAAATAAAATATGGTAAAGACTAGCAAAGAAAGACAAAGAACAGATGCTAGTGGAATTATATGTCTAAGACCTTTGTCCTACGGCGGATTACTAGCGTATTATTATTATTGTTATTATTATTATTATTATTATTATTATTATTATTATTATTATTATTATTATTATTATTATTATTTATATATATGTATATATATACATATATATATATATATATATATATGTATGTGTGTATATATATACATATGCATGCATGTATATATATATATATATATATACTGTATATATATATATATATATATATCTTGGTTTTCCAACTAGGGTTGTAGCTTGGATAGTAATAATAATAATAATAATATATATATATATATATATATATATATAATAACACAAAAGAAAACAATGAAACACTCCACAACCTGCTCACTCTCGAACCAGATAACGTAAGATACCACCGAAAAGCCACACAAGTCTGGGAAAGATTCATAAACATTTACCCTAAATTCGCAACAACAATAGAGGAAATAACAGACACACAAAACGAGCATTCCTGATGGAAAAAGGATAGTTCTTTACATAGTTCAGTATGAACGAGATTCGGAGTTTTGAAATAAAGTAATAAAACAGAAGTATACAGTCATAGATAAATAAACACGCACCAGGAAAAGGAGTAAACATGAATACACAAGGCTGGCAAGAAAACTCACCTCCTGGAAGTCCACAAGGCATGATGTCAGAGCAAAAATCAAACAAAAAAGACATATAGGGTCTGCCGCAATCTTTTCACCTCCCACTCTACTTAACTTTAAAAATATTCCCTCCAATCCTTACAATCCTATCACCCCCCTCCTCAGCCTATCCTATCTCCTTATACTGCAGTAGTAGCTGCGTTACAGTTCACTCTTAATAATGAGCAGAAAGACCTTTTCCTTGCTCGAAACCGGTTGAGTCAAAGGATTTGTCTTAAATATATCTACGGATTTTTGTATTATTTTGTACATAAGTGGACATTACTGTGTGCACAATTACATTGGGATAGAGTTTCTCGGCAAAGACCTACTTTGTACTCTCTATCTCTACATTTGTAATATGTGGTGATATATTAAAGAAATATTGTGACTGATATGGTCTCCATCAACTTCTTTATGAAAATATGCCCCTTTCACGGTTATTGTTGAATTATAGCAATAAAGAAAAAGTTAATTACAAAATTAACTTCATTGAGACAGCAATTACTTTCAATAAAACCTGTTTAAAAGAGGGTGTATTCCCTAAATATTATTATTATTATTATTATTATTATTATTATTATTATTATTATTATTATTATTATTATTATTATTATTATTATTATTATTATTATTATAACTGACTGCGCTATAACACCAGTTGGAAAAGGAAAGGTTCTTCTAGAGAAAAATAGCCCTAAGAGGAAAGGAAACAAGAAAATAATATACAGAGAAGTAATAAAAAATCAAAATAAAATATTTCAAGAAAAGTAAAGACATTATATTAGACCTTTCGTATATAAACCATAAAACAACTTATAAAATCTAGAAAAATGTTCCCTCAATCAAGATAACTCCATTGAGGGAGAGATTATGGCACTACACAATACTTAAGAACAATTGTTTGATTCTGGAGTGTCCTTTTTTTCTAGAAGAGTTGCTTACCATGGCTGAGTCTCTTCTACCGTTACCAAGAGGAAAAAGCCACTAAAATAATTACGGTGCAGTAGTTAACCCCTTGAGCGAAGACAAATATATATATATATATATATATATATATATATACATGAGTATAATTTCGTAATAAGTCCTATGGAATCGAACTTTTTAAGCCAAATGTATTCCTACACGAATAGAAGAAAATATTTCATATCGATAAAATTCCGAGACGGGTATAAAAAAAATATTCAGATGCCGATCTTATTTCTTATTTCAGAGATAAAGGGTTTTGCATTTCATATATTTCATGGATGTGAAAAGAAGTCCTCTTTGAAACAAAGGAGCGGATTACGGATAAATGGGAACAATCTCTTGAAATGCAAGTATGTTTGAAAGAGAGAGAGAGAGAGAGAGAGAGAGAGAGAGAGAGAGAGAGAGAGGAGAGAGAGGGGGGGGGTTTCTACATTTTTGGGTGTATACTTTTATAATGTCATTATGGTACATGCATTTTAGGAGCAGCAATGGATGGTGAGATTGTTTAATATGTGTTTTATGTTGTCAATGGTACCAGTAGATAGGATTTGTGCACGTATTGTACCACTACATAAGGGTAAGGGAGATGCGCATGACTGTTGTAATTCAAGTGGTATTAGTTTCTTGAGTATGGTTGGAAAAACGTATGGTAGAGTACTGATTAATAAAATTATGGATAAAACAGAGAATGCTATCTTAGCAGTACAGGGTAGTTTAAGAAGAGGTACTGGATGTATAAATCAAATTTTTACAGTTAGGGAGATATGCGAAAAATATTTAGCAAAAGGTAAGGAGGTGTATGTTGCGTTTATGGATCTGGAGAAAGCATATGATAGAGTTGATAGGGAAGCGATGTGGAATATGATGAGGTTATATAGAATTAGTGAAAAGTTGTGGCAAGCAACGAAAAGGTTCTACAAAGGTAGTAAAGCGTATGCTAGGATTGGAAATGAAGTGAGCTATTGGTTTTCAGTGATAGTGGGGCTGAGACAGGGATGTGTGATGTCGCCATGGTTGTTTAACTTGTATGTTGATGGAGTGATGTGAGAGGTGAATGCTCGAGTACTTGGACAAGGAATGAAACTGATAGACGAGAATAATCATAAATGGGAGGTAAATCTGTTGTTGTTTGCAGATAATACTGTACTGGTTGTAGACTCGGAAAAGAACCTTGGCAGAAAGGTGACAGAATTTGGAAGGGTATGAGAAGGAAGGAAGTTGAGAGTTAATGTGGGTAAGAGTAAGGTTGTGAGATGTACGAGAAGGGAAGGTGATGCGAAATTGAATACCCTGTTGAATGGAGAGTTACTAAAGGAAGTAGATCAGTTGAGATACTACCACTAGAGAGTTATTGGATCCTTTAACTGGCCAGACAATGATGCATTGGATCCCTCTCTCTCGTTAGAGCTAATTTTTTTCTTCGCCTACACATACACAGAATAGTCTGATCTATTCTTTACAGATTCTCGTGTTTCCTCATAAGATTACTAAACACTTCTTCACCTAAAGGGTTAATTACTGTATTTCAATTGTTCAGTGTACTTTCCTCTTGGTAAGGGTAGAAAAGACTCTTTAGCTATGGTAAGCAGCTCTTCTAGGAGAAGAGCACTCCAAAATTAAACCATTGTTCTCTAGTCTTGGGTAGTGCCATAGCCTCTGTACCTCTTAAAGGTACACTCCTCTACGCTTCGCATCAGCCAATCGCAAGCCGCCTGCTCCTCTCATCAAGAATGTAGGGCCGTGCGTTCGAAAGACACCTCACTAGTTTGAAAAGGATAAGACTTGTTGCAGCTACCTTCACGTATTCCCCCAATCCCAAACCTTCGTAATCTTGGCAAGTACACAGTGACTGTGAGATAGTGAAGCCTAGTAACATGCTTACCTTTTGGTGTAGATTTGAAGTGCTTTAGTGTTACTGAAGTGACGTAGTGACTGATGAGAAAGTATAGATCCCATGTGGGATCCTTAGGTCAAGTTTAGATGGACCACCCTCATTCCACGTCAGATCTTTTGGACCATAACGGTTAAACCAGCCAATAAAATTTTTTTAGTGCTAGCTTAAGACATTGTGAATGTTTTTAACCTCATTTCCAAAAACAATAATGAAGATTTGGAGAATTTAGGATCATATGCATATAAATTAATACCTTACAAAGGATTGAATGATAGGTTTTTGTTAGGAAATGTTACATTTTTTTCATTACTTAATTTTATTTATTTATTCCTTTTTTTTTGTATTTCACAGCCGTATGTTTAAAGGGCATCACAATGCTGCATTGGAGACTCAGCATCGTACACCATAGGTAGCCCCTGACGATTCTGAAGGAAGTGAGCCCTTTCGACGTTGACAGTGATGACGACGGCCTTACTCAGGAAAATGCCTCTGACCGTCTGACCTCTATAGGTTTGTATGAGACATCTTTGGGGACAGAGAGAGAGAGAGAGAGAGAGAGAGAGAGAGAGAGAGAGAGAGAAATGTTTAAAAAACTTTTTTTAAAAGTCTTGTTGTTATAAAGGTTCTTTATGGTTTTTTGCTCTCTATATGGTTTTCAAACAATAGATATTTTTAAAACTTATTTGTTTACTTGCATAATCACTGACATGCACACACGCAAGCACATATACATGCCCACGCAAGCACACATGCATGCACACACACATGCAGACCCACATGCACACACTCCTGCACAAGCACGTGCATGCACACACAACACACATGCATGCACACACACTAGCACACATGATTCATTTACTGTTTCACTAATGTTACTTTATTCTTGTTTCAGTTGCAAGGTCAATGTTTTTGTCACTAAGGAGATGCCTGTGGAAGAGGAAGCTGAGGTTGAGCCTAAGAGGCCTCGTGCTGATGAATGGAAAAACGATGACATTGATATCCAGGCCCTACTCAACTTCATTCATCCTCAGCTAGACTTTTTGAGGATACCTTATCAATAATTCACCCAGTTCTTCACAGCGGAATTGAAGGAACACATTGTGTTCCAATCCAACCTGTATTCAAGACAAAAGGATGTAGGCAGCGGCTTCCACATGTCAAAAGAGGATCTCATGGTTTTTCTTGGCCTTATCGTGTACAGGGGCCTGGTTCCTCTTCCTAGCATAATCAACTCCTTAGCCGTGAAGACCAGGATCCCTCAAGTTGCAGACTAAATGTCCAAGAACCGCTTTAAGTCAATTTGATCTTCCCTTCACTGTAACGACAATGACCAGGCAGAAGCCTCCAAGATTGGTTCTTCAAGGGGAGAATCCCCTTCACCAAGGTCACCAGAAAGTTCCTGAAAGTTCCGGAGACTCCTATCCACTCCATTGTAGAAGTGATGGTCGCCCCTCACCACTATGTAGCCAAAAAGCCTGACAAGTGGGGCTACAAGTTGTTCTGCCGCTCCAGCGTGGAGGGATTTGTGCACAATATTCTTAAGTACCAAGGGGACACAACCTTTGAGAGCCACCATACTCAGCTATCTGAAAAGCAGAAAGCCATGTCTGTGACTTCAAAGTTTGTTGTTGCCTTAGTTAAGATCATCAAGCACCCCAGTCACTCAGCAGGGTATGCAGACAACTACTTTACCAGTATAGGGTTGGCCAAGTACCTGAGATCATAGTATGGATGCTGGTATGTGGGCACTGCCGGGGAAAACACAGTTGGTCATCCTATCTTGCAGTCTGTGAAGGAGATGAACAAGAAATCGAAACAAAGCGGCACATTGGACTACTACTCTTCTGATGGCATCCTTGTTGCAAGATGGAACGACAACAGCTTTGTGACAATCTTGTCCACTGATGTTGTTGTCGAGCCCATGGGTACAGTGGAGTGGTACAACAGGGCCCTAAAGAAGGTTCCTATTCTTTGCCCATCTGTCATCCAGATGTACAACAACCGCATGGGTGGCATTGACAAAAGAGACTCGTTGACACACCTCTACAAGAATCTTCTCAAAGCAAAGAGGTACTATATGAGGCTCTTTGCTTCCCCCCTTGATTTTATCATCTGCAACGTTTGGATTTTGTATAAGAGGGATTTTTTGACTTTGCATGCTAACCCAAAGCCCCTCAAAGACGCCTGTGTGGATATCTCCAATTGGTTCAGAAGCTTCAAGAAATCAACATTCAAAATCACCAGAAATTTTCTAGGCATCAGAGATTTCTCTCCACCAAAAAGGGGCCAACGGTCAGTTTTGCCAAATGTAGAGAATGCCACTACCCTACACATGCCAAAACATGTCATTATGAGGCAGACCTGCAAGTACTGTTCTGTTGCAGGGCACATCCACAGATCCCGCTGAATGTGTGAAGAGTGCAAGGTGGCCATATGTCTTACTGAAGGTAGGAATTTGTTTGCTGCCTTTCATTGCGTTTGTGTGTGTATTTTTCTATTTTTACAATTATGAGTAAGTTTTATATTTTGTGTATTTTTTTTACTATGTTTGTATTATATATTTTATTTCTTATATTAATCAAAATGTAAGGCCATCTCCGTATTGCTCTTATACTTTGGGGAAAAAAAAGTGATTCATCAATAATAATCATATAATTTGTAGACGAATCAACAAAAGTATCAAATAGTAAATGTTTACTGTTATGGGCCAAAAGATCCCATATGGGGTGAGGAGCATGGTCTGCATAAACTCGCCCAAGGTACCCATATGGGATACTTTAACGCTTGAAATTATTTCGCTAATTAAAAAAAAAAATAAAACATACACAGGAGTAAAAGGGTCTTGTATTTACCAATATAATAACATACAAAAAAGGATTTTTTAAAGTTCTCCATAAAACCTAGGGTGGACATTAAAGGGTTAAGAAATATATGATCACACCTGAACTTGAAAATGGTCAGCCGACGGAATATAAAGTATATGATTTTAAAAATAGTAATATATGCATATGTGTGTCACGCCAAAGCAAAACTTATGCTGACATATGATAATATGGCTTAATAGATTTTCTAACCGCTTTCGTTCAAGTTATATGCCTGTCTGAAAACACCATTTTATTCCTAATATCAAAGCTTGCTCTCTTTCAAGAGTTGTACCGAATATTACAAAACCAATATATACATACACGAGAGTTTTGGCAAATGCGTGTACTTTTTAATCAGTGAGTCGTCCTTTCAATTGTAGTTTTCACTTCAGGATAACTATATTTCATATAGCAAAAATGTTCTTTCCCCCTCCAACTTTAATCCGTCATCCTACCCCACTGCCATGAGTTTCCTTACACATCAAAATTGATTAATGCCTCTTAAGTAATCCGATGTACCTGTGTCACATTTCAGTCTTGCCCAGTGCAACACTCCAAATTCTTTTAGCCAAATGACGCCAAACAAATTTTGGAGAGAATGTTAGGAATGCTGATAGATGACTCCTTGAAAAGGACATGGGCATCCGCTTGAGGAGGATTGCCTTGTGATTACACTGTAGATTCATACTTGTGGTGAGAGATCAAGTTGTGCAAGGAGTATCTATTTTTTTAGGGGGTGAGGGTGGTACATGCTTGAATATTAGGTAATATAATAACTGAAAAATTAATTTCACAAAAGATACACATACAGTAAGAATTATCGTTTAAAAAAGAAAATGAAAGATACATGACTGATGACTGTTAGTCTATATTATTATTATTGTTATTATTATTATTATTATTATTATTATTATTATTATTATTATTATTATTATTATTATTATTATTATTATTATTATTATTATTGTTATTATTATTATTATTATTATTATTATTATTATTATTATTATTATTATTATAACTTTGGAGTCTAGCCAGCAAAACTGTTCCCATTATCAAATGCTGTAAATTACCGGTAGGATTTTATTTTGATAGTATAACAAGCCACTTTAAATATAAGATATTTGAAATTTACTAAACGAAGCGAGAAAAGGTCAATAGGGTAAGACACCTGCTTTGAGATGAATTTCAGAACTAATGACTTGTGCTCAAGGATCACTTTCTCGATCTCCAATCCCACTACGCTCTCTCTCTCTCTCTCTCTCTCTCTCTCTCTCTCTCTCTCTCTCTCTCTCTCTCTCTCTCTCTCTCTCTCTCTCTCTCTCTCTTCAAGAAGTATATGTTGTAGATAAGTGCCAAACATTGGATATGGAGGGTGTCATATTTCCAATTTGGTGCAGGGTACATTGCCCACCTCGAGTGTGTGAATGCGTGCCGCAGAGTATGTCATGGAAACATATGTCATCTGATTGTGGGAGTGCTCTCATTAATACGACAAGCTTAAGAATGTGGGAAAGCTTTATACAGAAAATAGGTATTGGATTCTATCATATTGGTGGTGTGGAACAAACGTTATACTAATCTCAGATACAATCTCGGAAATACACATATTAGTAAAGAAACAACTAAAGATATATACAGAGGGTATGGAGGTGGACCAGGGTAGGGTAAAGAAGGTACTCTCCCCATATCATCCCCTTCTAATTGCTGACAGTTCTATCTTTGGATTTCAGCTTCTTTCTCTTTACTGCAAGGCTTTTGACACGGCCTTTTATCAATTGTAAGGTAAAATATTTATTGCGTTTGAGAGCCGTTTGCCTCACGAACTGTAATGTTTTCTTTTCTACTCACTGTTTCACCCCATTTTGTTAATATTTTACCCCTGAAGTCAGCATTGGTTAGCTATGCAGTTACCCTTTGTGCAAGAGAAGGATTGTTATTATATCTGATTAATACGTTATCTCACACATATGACATTGAATTCTAATCTCAGAAGCTTTTATGAAATGCTGACCCTTTCACTGTTAAAAATTTACTTATTTTTTTTTTTTTTTTTTTTTTATGGCTGGTATTTTATCAGGTGAAGAGGTGAGTGTCCGTTTCTAGAAAATAAATAATTGGCTTACAATTGCACGAGTAGGATATGAATTTTCAAAATTATATGTTTTAAGAAGTTTCTGCATAAATATAGCAAACATCGATGTGAAGTTATCTTTGCTAATATTTCGCAATATGAAGTTTTTTTTTTTTTTTTTTTTTTTTTTTTTTTTTTTTTTTTTTTTTTTTTTTTTTTGGGGGGGGGGGGAGTTGTGAGTCGTGATGCATATCATAAAAAATGTAGAAAATAGCACTGACGAAGAATTACGATATGAACACTGTAAAATAGTGTTAGAAAGGCTGCAGTGGAAAAAAAAGAAATATTTCGTTATAATGCATTTTTAAAGCCTGATATTTATGTGCATACTAACAACAATGAAACTATTCAAGTTATTGCTACCAGATGGCAAAATTTGAACAAACAAATAAAATAATATTTCTTCCCCTTCTATTTTCTATATAACTATACGAATAATAGGTATTGAGTAACTTGATAAAAATATCCAAGATTAAATTATGAGAAACCAACAAGAAAAACTAAAGTAAAAGACATCAGGTCTTGCGGAATCGGTCCGCAAAAAAGTAAAGCCTATTCTCACGCACCTGTATTGTGATTCCGGGAAGGATTTTAGAGATGAAAGTGCTGTTATTTGAAGCATTTTGACTATTGATTTTGAGATGTTTTCTCCAGATGTTAATTTGTTATTGCCATCCATTAACCGATCAGGGATTACATCCGTTCGCAGAAAGCCAATGACGATGTCTACCAAAAGACAGTTCTTGCTTACTTGTTTTTTTTTTAAAGTTCTTGTCTCATGATATCCCAATGCTGCTCATATACCGCTTTATTCTATCTTATTTGTTTTCTCCGATTCTTTTCATTATTCTCCTTATTCTTATTAGGGAAGTCGATCCACAGTAACATTCATTTAAAAACTCATTATAGAGAACGTTTGCAAACCTTATTGATTTTACTTTTACCTTATATATATATATATATATATATATATATATATATATATATATATATATATATATATATATATATATATATATATATATATATATATATATATATATATATATTCTTCTTTTAACTTGTATAAATGTATATATATATATATATATATATATATATATATATATATATATATATATATATATATATATATATAGATATATATATATATATATATATATATACATATATATATATATATATATATATATATATATATATATATATATATATATATATATATATATATATATATATATATATATATATATATATATATATATATATATATTTCTTTATTTATATGTATGTATATATATATATATATATATATATATATATATATATATATATATATATATATATATATATATATATATATATGTGTGTGTGTGTGTGTGTGTGTGTGTGTGTGCGTATATAGATAGATAAATTGGTAGGTATATAGATGATATATAATAAATTATGACCGGAGGGAATATTTAGAAAGGAGAGCAGATGAGGCTGACAAAGCTATGAATTCAAGAAAGGGCTATGGTTTTTATAATTGTTCACTGAATTATTAATAAAGTGCCTACTGGGGCAAGGGAAAAAAAGCATATACCAATCAAAAAAATAGATGGATCCGTTATAACAACAGAAGATGAAGAATGGTAATGTTGGAGGTTATGAATAGGAGATATGAAGGAAATTGTTTGATTGATATGCCTGACACTAAGGAAGACCTTGATGTGGCCATGAATGAATGAAGTGTGTTTGAATTGTAATCCATAGTTAAGAAACTCAATAGATGGAAAGCCCCTGGTTACGATGGAATAACTGCTGTGATGATACTAGCCGAAAAACAAGTGACTCCCAGAATACTCAAATGAGTATTTTGTAGAAAGTGGCATGAAGAAGCCAAATTTGATGCATGGGAGCTAAGAGTTTTGGTGAAAATGGCAAAACAGAGATCTCACTGATTGCCATAATTACTGGGGTATCACACTTAGGTCAGTTGTACTGAAAATATATAGTATGCTCATTCTAAAGAGATTAGTAGGAACATTTGATGAAAAGCTGAGAGATTAACAAGGATTTAAAAAAGTTAGATATTGTATTGACCTAATTTTAATTTTAAGACATATGGTGCAGCAATATGTAGAATATAGAAATTAGCTTTTGATGGCATTTGCGAACTAAGAAAAAGCCTTTGATATTGTGCACCGGCCAAATTTTTGGAAAATTCTGCGTTAAGTGGAGTTCCTCTTGCATATATAAATTTTATAAAGTCAGTGCATAAACATAGCAAGTGCAAAGTTAATGTTAGTTGAGTTCTATCCAATGGATTTCCAGGGAACAGCGGAGTAGTCGGAGGGCATGCGTTGTCACCTATGTTGTTTAAAGTCCTCTTGGATTTTGTTATATACAGAACAGTTGGAGATGGTGGAGAAGGATGGCACTGGATTTGTAACAGGAAACAAGCTTACCTAGATTGTGCAGATGACGCTGTTATTATTAGCAAAACACCACAAGACTTACAAAACTTGCTTCTCTGAATGGATGAAATATCACATATGGTGGGGCTTCAGATAAACAGAAGTAAGACAGAGATGATGACATTGGAATATGCAATAGGAGATTAGGTATCATTGAACGGAGAAAGGATTAATGAGGTAGAATAATTTTAACAAATAGGAACTAGGATATACAGGGTCTATAGAGTTTGAGTTAAACAAAAGATTGAAAAAAGCAAATCAGACAAAGGCTATGTTAAGTAGAATTAGGAAGTGAGATCGGCTGAAATTACATATAAAAATTAGGCTATATAGCAGTTTAGTGAGATCGGTGTTACCCTATGGACATGAGTCGTGGTATGGCAATGAAACAATGTCTAACAGATTTTGTTGATTTGATAACAAAACCCTCAGAGGAATTTTGGGAGTTAAATGGCATGATAGGATTAGAAATGAAACTGTAAGAAAAATCTCGAATGCATATGTTGATGAACTCATAGTGAGTGGCGGATGGAGATTAATTGGGCATTCTCTCCACATTCCCCGAATGAGATTAGTTCACCAAACTTTCAACTGGTCTCTGCAAAGCACTAAAAGAGTTGGAAGACCCAGGAGCACATGCTTAATGATTACGAATCTTGAAGTAGGAGATGATAAATGGCGAATTATTAATTTAAAAGCTCAAGATAGAGACGACTGGTGAAATCTAACCGATACCCTTTGCGTCAATAGGCGTAGGAAGATATGAAAATGATGATTATATATATATATATATATATATATATATATATATATATATATATATATATATATATATATATATATATATATATATATATATATATATATATATATATATATATATATATATATATATATATATATATATATATATATATATATATATATATATATATATATATATATATATATATATATCAAATAAGCCATATATATTTTTGATACATTAATGTCTGGATTCTCTTAACGACCTCGGGATCAGAGCCCCAGGCGAAATCACACAAAGACAAGAGCTTGGCTCCGGCCGGGAATCGAGCCCTGGTCGGCAAGCTTGTACAGACAGTGACTAACCCACTTGGCCACGAAGAAAGATAAAAGTCAATGACAATTCTTCTGTACTTATACCTGTCGAATTCAGGTATTTTGTACTTAGAATTGAAATCAACCCATCTTCACCATCGTAGCTAATTGGTAGTTTGTTACTTGGCATTCAATTAATGATAAATTTTGCACATTTTTACGTGTTTTTCATATTCTAAGTATAAAATTGTTGGCGGTGAACTCTGCTGTCCGTCACTTTCGCCATTTCTTAGAAGATACGCCCTTCGTCATTCGCACAGACCACATGCCTCTGGTGCAAGCCTTCACTCGACAGTCTGACGCCTGGTCCGCCCGACAACGCCGACATCTCTCCGCCGTGGCTGAATACAATTGCACCCTCCAATACGTCCCTGGGAAAATGAATCCCGTTGCCGATGCCCTGTCAAGAAACACGTTGGCTGCCGTTCAACTGGGATTGGATTACAACACTCTGGCTGAAGACCAACGACAGGATCCAGAGTATCCAGCTTGTAGGACATCCTGCACGTCCCTCCGTTGGGAAGACTTTCCCCCCGAAGCCTCCAACATCACCCTCCTTTGTGAAGTCAGTACTGGTAGACCACGACCTTGGATTCCTGCTCCCATGCGCCGACAGGTGTTTGATTTCATTCACGGCCTTTCACATCCCTCGTGCCGTTCTACTGCACAGCTGCTGAAGGCAAAGTTCATTTGGCACGGCATTTCTAAGGATGCTAAGGATTGGATCCGCGCCTGTACTTCTTGCCAAACTTCCAAAGTATATCGACACACGGATTCAGGAGTAGGCACCTTTCCTCAACCTCAGCGTCGTTTCGCACACATTCACGTCGACGTTGTAGGCCCCTTACCCACATCATAAGGACATCGTTACCTGTTTACCGTCATCGACCGCTCCACTCGTTGGCCTGAAGCCATTCCCATGGAAACTGCAACGTCCGCCTCATGTACATCTGCTTTACTCTCTGGATGGATTTCAAGATTAGGTATCCTTGAGCATATTACTTCTGACAGGGGAACCACTTTCACCTCTCAATTGTGGACGTCATTAGCGAATCTCCTGGGCATCACCCTACATCAGACAACGGCCTACAACCCCGCTGCCAATGGAATGGTTGAACGTTTTCATCGCACCCTCAAAGCAGCTTTGATGTCCCGCTGCAAGGATTGCAACTGGTTTACTCAGCTTCCCTGGGTCCTTCTGGGACTAAGGACCACTCCTAAAGACGCCTTCGACGTCTCGGCAGCTCAAATGGTGTATAGCGACCCGTTGGTCATCCCTGCCGAATTTTTTCCTTCTACAACCTCCTCCAACGATCTCCAGCGCATACGTCACGTCGTGGGAAAATTTACTCCGTTCCGCCAGACTTACATGCCCCCAGCGAAGCATCACATACCAACGGACTTGCACTCTGCAACGCACGTCTTCCTGCGCAACGACACCAGCAAGCCACCACTAACGCCCCCTTACACAGGCCCTTTCCTTGTGATTCGACGCAGTCCGAAAGCATTCCTACTAAAAATTCGGGGCAAAGAAGACTAGGTCTCCATTAATCGTCTAAAACCTGCTTATCTTCTGCCAGATGACCCGCCTACAGTTCGCCTCTCTAGATCAGGGCACCCTATTTAACATGTACAGTATGTCATTTTTATAGGGGGGGGAGCCATGTACCAACCGTGTGTCACACAATTGTACATAATTATTTTGTATATATTATGCTTGTATCTGCGCTCTTCCCTCGCACTAAAATGAACCTGAATGATCATGGGTCTGGTTTTGCTCTGTAATATTGTCTGCCTCTCGAACAGGTTATGTCCTGTTGCCTTGAGGTTTTGTATATAAAGGAGAGTGTTCCTTAATAAACAACTCAGTTGATTGCATACTGCCTTTGAGTTCACAACCCTCTCTTGGCCCGTCACATCATAAAGGAATTTCCAGTTACTATACATTACCAACTGAAGAATTGTGTATTAAAAGACTTTTTGGTTGATATTTACACATATACACAAGAAGAAAAAAAATTGGATCGATGAGCTAAATAAAATATGGTAAAGACTAGCAAAGAAAGACAAAGAACAGATGCTAGTGGAATTATATGTCTAAGACCTTTGTCCTACGGCGGATTACTAGCGTATTATTATTATTGTTATTATTATTATTATTATTATTATTATTATTATTATTATTATTATTATTTATATATATGTATATATATACATATATATATATATATATATATATATATATATATATATATATATATATATATATATATATATATATATATATATATGTATGTGTGTATATATATACATATGCATGCATGTATATATATATATATATATATATATATATATATATATATATATATATATATATATATATATATATATATATATATATATATATATATATATATATATATATATATATATATATATATATATATATATATATATATATATATATATATATATATATATATATATATATATATATATATATATATATCTTGGTTTTCCAACTAGGGTTGTAGCTTGGATAGTAATAATAATAATAATATATATATATATATATATATATATATATATATATATATATATATATATATATATATATATATATATATATATATATATATATATATATATACACAAAAGAAAACAATGAAACACTCCACAACCTGCTCACTCTCGAACCAGATAACGTAAGATACCACCGAAAAGCCACACAAGTCTGGGAAAGATTCATAAACATTTACCCTAAATTCGCAACAACAATAGAGGAAATAACAGACACACAAAACGAGCATTCCTGATGGAAAAAGGATAGTTCTTTACATAGTTCAGTATGAACGAGATTCGGAGTTTTGAAATAAAGTAATAAAACAGAAGTATACAGTCATAGATAAATAAACACGCACCAGGAAAAGGAGTAAACATGAATACACAAGGCTGGCAAGAAAACTCACCTCCTGGAAGTCCACAAGGCATGATGTCAGAGCAAAAATCAAACAAAAAAGACATATAGGGTCTGCCGCAATCTTTTCACCTCCCACTCTACTTAACTTTAAAAATATTCCCTCCAATCCTTACAATCCTATCACCCCCCTCCTCAGCCTATCCTATCTCCTTATACTGCAGTAGTAGCTGCGTTACAGTTCACTCTTAATAATGAGCAGAAAGACCTTTTCCTTGCTCGAAACCGGTTGAGTCAAAGGATTTGTCTTAAATATATCTACGGATTTTTGTATTATTTTGTACATAAGTGGACATTACTGTGTGCACAATTACATTGGGATAGAGTTTCTCGGCAAAGACCTACTTTGTACTCTCTATCTCTACATTTGTAATATGTGGTGATATATTAAAGAAATATTGTGACTGATATGGTCTCCATCAACTTCTTTATGAAAATATGCCCCTTTCACGGTTATTGTTGAATTATAGCAATAAAGAAAAAGTTAATTACAAAATTAACTTCATTGAGACAGCAATTACTTTCAATAAAACCTGTTTAAAAGAGGGTGTATTCCCTAAATATTATTATTATTATTATTATTATTATTATTATTATTATTATTATTATTATTATTATTATTATTATTATTATTATTATAACTGACTGCGCTATAACACCAGTTGGAAAAGGAAAGGTTCTTCTAGAGAAAAATAGCCCTAAGAGGAAAGGAAACAAGAAAATAATATACAGAGAAGTAATAAAAAATCAAAATAAAATATTTCAAGAAAAGTAAAGACATTATATTAGACCTTTCGTATATAAACCATAAAACAACTTATAAAATCTAGAAAAATGTTCCCTCAATCAAGATAACTCCATTGAGGGAGAGATTATGGCACTACACAATACTTAAGAACAATTGTTTGATTCTGGAGTGTCCTTTTTTTCTAGAAGAGTTGCTTACCATGGCTGAGTCTCTTCTACCGTTACCAAGAGGAAAAAGCCACTAAAATAATTACGGTGCAGTAGTTAACCCCTTGAGCGAAGACAAATATATATATATATATATATATATATATATATATATATATATATATATATATATATATATATATATATATATATATATATATATATATATATATATATATATATATATATATATATATATATATATATATATATATACATGAGTATAATTTCGTAATAAGTCCTATGGAATCGAACTTTTTAAGCCAAATGTATTCCTACACGAATAGAAGAAAATATTTCATATCGATAAAATTCCGAGACGGGTATAAAAAAAATATTCAGATGCCGATCTTATTTCTTATTTCAGAGATAAAGGGTTTTGCATTTCATATATTTCATGGATGTGAAAAGAAGTCCTCTTTGAAACAAAGGAGCGGATTACGGATAAATGGGAACAATCTCTTGAAATGCAAGTATGTTTGAAAGAGAGAGAGAGAGAGAGAGAGAGAGAGAGAGAGAGAGAGAGAGAGAGAGAGAGAGAGGGGGGGGGGTTTCTACATTTTTGGGTGTATACTTTTATAATGTCATTATGGTACATGCATTTTAGGAGCAGCAATGGATGGTGAGATTGTTTAATATGTGTTTTATGTTGTCAATGGTACCAGTAGATAGGATTTGTGCACGTATTGTACCACTACATAAGGGTAAGGGAGATGCGCATGACTGTTGTAATTCAAGTGGTATTAGTTTCTTGAGTATGGTTGGAAAAACGTATGGTAGAGTACTGATTAATAAAATTATGGATAAAACAGAGAATGCTATCTTAGCAGTACAGGGTAGTTTAAGAAGAGGTACTGGATGTATAAATCAAATTTTTACAGTTAGGGAGATATGCGAAAAATATTTAGCAAAAGGTAAGGAGGTGTATGTTGCGTTTATGGATCTGGAGAAAGCATATGATAGAGTTGATAGGGAAGCGATGTGGAATATGATGAGGTTATATAGAATTAGTGAAAAGTTGTGGCAAGCAACGAAAAGGTTCTACAAAGGTAGTAAAGCGTATGCTAGGATTGGAAATGAAGTGAGCTATTGGTTTTCAGTGAGAGTGGGGCTGAGACAGGGATGTGTGATGTCGCCATGGTTGTTTAACTTGTATGTTGATGGAGTGATGTGAGAGGTGAATGCTCGAGTACTTGGACAAGGAATGAAACTGATAGACGAGAATAATCATAAATGGGAGGTAAATCTGTTGTTGTTTGCAGATAATACTGTACTGGTTGTAGACTCGGAAAAGAACCTTGGCAGAAAGGTGACAGAATTTGGAAGGGTATGAGAAGGAAGGAAGTTGAGAGTTAATGTGGGTAAGAGTAAGGTTGTGAGATGTACGAGAAGGGAAGGTGATGCGAAATTGAATACCCTGTTGAATGGAGAGTTACTAAAGGAAGTAGATCAGTTGAGATACTACCACTAGAGAGTTATTGGATCCTTTAACTGGCCAGACAATGATGCATTGGATCCCTCTCTCTCGTTAGAGCTAATTTTTTTCTTCGCCTACACATACACAGAATAGTCTGATCTATTCTTTACAGATTCTCGTGTTTCCTCATAAGATTACTAAACACTTCTTCACCTAAAGGGTTAATTACTGTATTTCAATTGTTCAGTGTACTTTCCTCTTGGTAAGGGTAGAAAAGACTCTTTAGCTATGGTAAGCAGCTCTTCTAGGAGAAGAGCACTCCAAAATTAAACCATTGTTCTCTAGTCTTGGGTAGTGCCATAGCCTCTGTACCTCTTAAAGGTACACTCGGGCACACTATTCTATCTTATTATTTTTTATTCTTCCTCTTGTTTTTTTTTAGATGGTGTGTTGGGACGGCTTAATAGAAGGGGCATGGATGCCTGGTGGGTTATCAAGAGGTTGTCTTTTTCTTACCTGATTGTTTTTCTTCTCAAAACCATCCTTACTCTCCTCCCTTTAGTTGAAGTGGCTATCCTGGAGGGTGTTTAGCCTTGCATGGTGTATCGGCTCCTTCATGTTGACCAGTTTTTCCGACCTTTTACTATAATCTATGGGTTTCATCAATCACTTTATTTATAATTCTGCATATATTGTTTTTGTTATAATTCTTGTTAATCTAGTTTTTAGGTATGATGTCTCTTTTTTTCTATTAATTTTTATGCTTTCTGGAGACAATGAGCAAAATTCGGGACCAGTAAGTACCAGGTTTCGTCAATGTCGTCTTCTGTATTGCAATAATCGTGGTCTTCATGCAAATATTAAAGTCCTTACAGCTGCATCCAGATAGTATGATGTTCTTTTGTGCTCAGAAACTTTGGTTTCTAATATGAGGCACTTGTGACGGCGCCGAGTAAGGGTTATATTGTTGTGGAACACTCTCCTTATATACAAAACCTCAAGGCAACAGGACATAACAAGTTCACAAGACAAACAATATTACAGAGGAAAAACCAGACAGGAATTTTCATGTTCGTTTTAGTGCGAGGGAAAAGCGAAGATACAAGCATAATATATACAAAAGGAATTATGTACAATTGTGTGTAACACGGTTGGTACATGGCTCCCCCCCTAAAAATGACATACTGTACATGTTAAATAAGGCGCCCTGATCTAGAGAGGCGAACTGTAGGCGGGTCATCTGGCAGAAGATAAGCAGGTTTTAGACGATCAATGGAGACCCAGTCTTCTTTGCCCCGAATGTTTGGGAGGAATGCTTTCGGACTGCGTCGGATCACAAGGAAAGGGCCCGTGTAAGGGGGCGTTAGTGGTGGCTTGCTGGTGTCGTTGCGCAGGAAGACGTGCGTTGCAGAGTGCAAGTCTGATGGTATGTGATGCTTCGCTGGGGGCTTGTAAGTCTGGCGGCACGGATTAAATTTTCCCACGACGTGACGTATGCGCTGGAGATCGTCGGAGGAGGTTGTAGAAGGATAAAATTCGGCAGGGATGACCAACGGGTAGCCATACACCATTTCGGCTGCTGAGACGTCGAGGGCGTCTTTAGGAGTGGTCCTTAGTCCAAGGAGGACCCAGGGAAGCTGAGTAAACCAGTTGCAATCCTTGCAGCGGGACATCAAAGCTGCTTTGAGGGTGCGATGAAAACGTTCAACCATTCCATTGGCAGCGGGGTTGTAAGCCGTTGTCTGATGTAGGGTGATGCCCAGGAGATTCGCTAATAACGTCCATAATTGAGAGGTGAAAGTGGTTCCCCTGTCAAAAGTAATATGCTCAGGGATACCGAATCTTGAAATCCATCCAGAGAGTAAGGCAGATGTACATGAGGCGGACATGCAGTTTCCATGGGAATGGCTTCAGGCCAACAAGTGGAGCGGTCGATGACGGTAAACAGGTAACGATGTCCTTGTGATGTGGGTAAGGGGCCTACAACGTCGACGTGAATGTGTGTGAAACGACGCTGAGGTTGAGGAAAGGTGCCCACTCCTGAATCCATGTGTCGATGTACTTTGGAAGTTTGGCAAGAAGTACAGGCACGGACCCAATCCTTAGCATCCTTAGAAATGTGAAAGGCCGTGGATGAAATCAAACACCTGTCGGCGCATGGGAGCAGGAATCCAAGGTCGCGGTCTACCAGTATTGACGTCACAGAGGATGGTGGTGTTGGAGTCTTCGAGGGGAAAATCCTCCCAACGGAGGGACGTGCAGGATGTCATACAAGCTTAATACTCTGGATCCTGTCGTTGGGCTTCAGCCAGGGCATTGTAATCCAATCCCAATTGAACGGCAGCCAACGTGTTTCTTGACAGGGCATCGGCAACGGGATTCCTTTTCCCAGGGACGTATTGGAGGGTGCAATTGTATTTAGCCACGGCGGAGAGATGTCGCCGTTAACGGGCGGACCAGGCGTCAGACTGTCGAGTGAAGGCGTACACCAGAGGCATGTGGTCTGTGCGAATGACGAAGGGCGTACCTTCTAAGAAATGGCGAAAGTGACGGACAGCCAAGTGCACCGCCAGCAATCTCTATCGAAGGTAGAATAACCCGATTCTGCCTTGGACAGTTTTCTGCTGAAGAAGGCCAATGGGCGGGCCGAGCCTTTGACCACCTGCTCAAGTACTGCACCAATAGCGACGTCGCTGGCATCGGTGGAGAGAAGGAGAGGGGCGTGTGGGATAGGAAAAGTGAGAGCCGCAGCAGTTGATAGGGCCTTCTTTGCATTGCAGAAGGCTGCTTCTTGAAGGGGCCCCACTTCAGGTCCTTTGGCTTGCCCTTGAGGGAGGCGTAAAGGGGAGCAAGAGTGGCGGCAATGGCTGGCAGAAAACAGTGATAATAGTTAATCATGCCCAAGAATTCCTGCAGAGCTTTGACGGTCGAGGGCGCGGGGAAATTCTGAACGGCTGCTACCTTCTCAGGGAGGGGATGGACTCCTTCAGGAGTGATATGGTGCCCTAAGAACGACACTTCGTTGGCGCCAAAGGTACACTTGTCGTACCGGATTACAAGGCCGTTTTGTTGTAGGCGGTCGAGCACGATGCGCAGGTGATGGAGGTGTTCCTCTTTTGAGGAGGGGAACACAAGTATGTCGTCCATATAACATACACAGAAAGGGAGGTCCCCTAAGATGCCATCCATGAGACGTTGAAATTTGCCCCAGCATTACTAAGGCCAAAACAGGAGTAATTGAAGGTGTATGTGCCAAACGGAGTGGTGATGGCGGTCTTGGGGATGTCTTCTGGGTTCTTAGACACCTGATAATACCCCTTCAGGAGGTCGAGCGTAGAGAAAACCTTCGCTTTGTGCAGGTAGGAGGTAGTGATCTGGTTCTGTTTGCATGTTCAGGCGCCTGTAATCCCCGCACGGAGCCGTCTTTCTTCAGAACGATGTGTAAGGGTGACGACCATGGGCTGGAGGCCTTTTGGTAAAGGCCCATTTTCTCCATTTTGGCAAACGTCTGTTTGGCGGCTGCCAATCGTTCCGGTGCCAGACGTCTAAATTTTGCGAAGACTGGGGGTCCCTGCTTGGCAGGAACCGTGGGCGTTTGGCGAAGTTCTGGACGGAAAACTTCCGGGTACGACGTGAGGAGGTGGGCGTAGGCATCCGTGGGTGCGCTGATGTGGAGAACGAGGTTAGAGGGGGCGGGTTGAAGAGGTGTCGACAAGTACGAGTCTGCATTGACCAATCGTCGGTGGGCGACATCGACCAGAAGGTGGAAATGAGAGAGGAAATCCGCACCGAGTATTGGCATTGTGACCTCAGCAACGAGAAACTTCCAATTGAATTTACTGTTTCCGAACGATAATATGAGGTTCTCGTAACCGTAGGTGGGTATCGCAGATCCGGTGGCAGCTACCAAGCTGACGTCGGCAGATGTAGACAGATTACGTTGTGCCTTGAAGAGTTTCCTTGGCAACAGAGAACGACAAGCACCCGTGTCTACCAAAAATCGCACGCCCGTTCCTGCATCCTGTAAAAAGAAAAGATTAGAAACATGGGAAACCACCGCCACAAGCGATGGCCTACTTACATGTTTTTGGCCACTGACAATCTTTGGCACATTTCTTTGCGGTTGCCCCGAATCTGAAGTGGTAGTAGCAAAACTGCGGCGGATGGGAAGTAGTAAGTGGCTGTAGAAGTCGTTCGTTGGGGCGCGAGCGATTGGTGGGTGGCGGGCGGCTTTGTCGCCGCTTCGGCACGTCACGGGGTAGGCGTGTATGTCCTACGGCATTCATGTCAGCTTCGGTTGACGTTGAATAGGCATCCTCGTCGTCAGGGGTGGAGGCCTTGATGGAGGTCTTGAAGTGGCTGTCCATAAGGGCGTCGGCTTTGGTCATCAAGTCCTTTATGGGTAAACTATCGACATCGGGTATGGCAGCGCGTACAGGTTCAGGTAAACGGCGTATCCAAAGGGCACGGAGTAGGTTCACCTCACGAGGAGAGCCATCTGCGGCAGGTTGAAGGCGAGCGATACTGGTCATTTCCCTGAGGGCAAGCGAAGCCCTTTGGTCCCCCAACGGTTGTTGCGAGAGCTGAAAAAGCTTTGCTATACGGTCGGCTGGTGACAGCGAGTACTGCTGCAGAAGGTATGATTTGAGGGCGTCATACGCTATTGGGGTGTCTCCTTGTTCACAAAGCCAGTCGGATATTTCTGGGAAGGTGTCCTCGGGTATCGCCGCGAGAACATAATCCGCTTTGGTGGTTGAGCGAGTCACGCCCTTGTTACGAAAGTGGACTTCAGAGCGTTGAAACCAAGCGAACGCTTCTCTGCTGGCGAACGGTGAAAGTTTCAATGGGGCGGCCGCGGCGCCAACTGCAGTAGAGTCCGTCTCCGTCATAGTACCAATGATGGAGGGGCGAGGGAGGTGGGGGTGGAAGGCAGTGGGAGCGAGTCGACTTCCGGGGTCACCAATGTGACCGCGCCGAGCAAGGGTGTGAACTCAAAGGCAGATTGGAAACGACTGAGTTATATTGTTGTGGAACACTCTCCTTATATACAAAACCTCAAGGTAACAGGACATAACAAGTTCACAAGACACACAATATTACAGAGGAAAAACCTGGCAGGAATTTTCATGTTCGTTTTAGTGCGAGGGAAGAGCGAAGATACAAGCATAATATATACAAAAGGAATTATGTACAATTGTGTGAAACACTGTTGGTACACACTCATCTGAGCTCCTAATAACTGGTTTTAAGAAGCCAATAATGTTGAAACGTAATGCCATCCCTAGGGCCAGGGGAATGGCGGTGTATATCAAGACTGAGTACCCTGCTTCTCATAAGTCCTGCTATCAATGTGAATGTCACGAGATTCAGGTAATAAAAGTTTGTGGCGGGCATAATAACTTTTATTTGTGTACAATCTACCGTAATCCAGACATGGATGATTCTATCCTCGATTGTCTTCTTACCATTATGGCTAAAGTACAAGATGATAGAAAAGCTCCTTGTGTCTTTGTTGGTGATTTTGATGCTCACCATAGGGAGTGTCTAGGTTCTATCTCTCCTACCGATTGCCATGGCTTAAGAGCTTTAGACTTTGCTTCTGAACTAGGCTGTGAGCAAATCATAAATGAAGCTACTCACAGGACTGGTAATTGCTTGGACCTCGTATACACTGACTCACCTGGGGTTATAACTAGTAATGTTGGTTCTTCAGTCCGGACATCTGATCATGCCTTTATTTCATTAGTAGTGAAGACTGAGCAACCTGTCCCTGATGTATCATACTCTTGTAAAATTTTTATGAAATCCCATGCAGACTGGGATGGGATTATGCATGATCTTTTGGGCTTGAATTTGTCACAATTATATACTAGTGTAGATCCTGTTGTCCCTTTGAATGAGAATCTAGTCAACATAATTGATAGGCGTATCCCTTCTCGTGTGCTAAGGTACCGAGTGAAGGACAAACCGTGGTTCAGTGATATTTGTAGACGTGCTTATTTAGAGAAGCAGGAGGCCTATCATCTTTGGAAGGGTAACAAATGAGATTTGACCTGGAATAACAATATTCAGCTTTTGGCTGATGTTTTTGACAGTGAACAGAGTAATAAAAAAACTTGAACATCATCATTCCTGTTTTCCTGAGGCTAAACTAACTAGTTTAGCTTTTTGGTCTCGTGAAATTCAAGCTCTCTTGATAGACCTTGATGCTTATGGAGGTGTAAACCCAAATGGTATTTTTCCATTGTTTTTTATAAAGACAGCAGATATCTTAGCTTCAAAGTTATCGGTTATTTTGCATAACTTAGCAAAAAGAAGAGCTTTTAGCACTTATTGTAGAATTGACAATGTTACTCCTCTATGTAAATGTGTTTGTGATACCTGAAGTCCCACTGATTCCAGCCCAATTTCCATAACTCTCATATTATCTAAAGTTTTCAAACGTCTTCTGGCAAAATGTCTTATTAGGTTTGCTGAAGGTAATCATCTAATCCCTAGTTTGCAATTTGTTTTTTGAAAAGGCCTTGGAGCATGTGCTGCCCTTACTTACAGTCTCCAATGCTGTACAGAAATCCCTTGATTGTGGTTACGGAGTTCGTATAATTGGCCTTGATTTTAGTGCTGCCTTTGGCCTTGTTAATCATGAGGCCCTTGTTTTTAAACTGAAACAGTTGGGAGTGGATGTATCGTTTCTTAGCATTATAATTGATTATTTAAGTAATAGATCTCAAAGAGTTGTTGTTGATAGGCACCTTAGTGAGTATAGGAATGTTATATCCAGTGTTCCACAGGGTATTGTTCTTGGCCCGTCACTTTTCATACTATATACACATGACATGTGGTTTGGCCAAGAAAACCAGCTTGTTGCATATGCATATGATGCTACTCTCTTTGTATCAATTCCATCCCATGAATGTAGATCTAGGGTTGCTGAATTCCTTAATAGAGATCTAGCTAAAATTATTGCATGGTGGAAATTATGGGGTATGAATTTAAATCCTAACAAAACTCCAAGTATGATTGTAAGTAGGTCAAGGACGGTGGCTCCTCAATATCCGGATCTTAGTATTGTTAAAGTTTCTTTAAATTTTTATGACTCTTTAAAAATTTTATGTGTGATTCTCGACAGCAAATTTACTTTTGAGAAACACATTAAGTCTGTGTCTTCTTCAATTGCACAAAAAAATTGGCTTATTGAGAAAGTCTTACAAGATTTTCGGTGATCAATCTATTTTGAAGAAGAGTTTTAATTCTTTCATTCTACCTTGTTTTGAGTCTGGTTTTCCTGTCTGGTCTTCAGCTGCTTATTCTCATCCTAATTTGCTGGGCAGAAACTTACGGTCTATTAAATTTCTTATTCCCGATCTAGATATTAATCTTTGGCACCGTCGTTCAATTAGTTCATAATGCATGTTGCATGAGATTTTTCATATGTCTGACCCTCCTTTACATTCAGATCTCCCTGGACAATTCTATCCTGTTAGTAATACTAAACAGCCAGTTAATTCCAATAGCCAGGTCTTCTCCATCATGAGGCTCAATACTACACAGTATTCTAGAAGTTTTATTCCAGCTGGTACCAAGTTGTGTAATGATCTTCCTAATCAGGTACTTAAATCAGTAGAACTTCAAAAGTTCAAAGTTGCAGCAAATGTTTTTATGTTGGCCAGACTGACCTGAGTCTTTTTATAGTTTATATGTGACATATCTGTTTTGGTGTTGTTGATGGTTTTTATATCACACATCTGTTTTGACGTTGTTATTGTTTTTAGAATGATTTATTGTTAATTTGTTCTCATCATTTATTTATTTCCTTATTTCCTTTCCTCACTGGGCTACTTTTCCCTATTGGAGCCCTTGGGATTATAGCATCTTGCTTTTCCAACTAGGGTTGTAGCTTTGGTAGTAATTATAATAATAATAATAATAATGATAATAATAATAATAATAATAATAATAATAATAATAAAGTGTTGGGGGCAGTAAAAGGAGTGGTAAAGAATAGAGGGTTAGGCATGAATGTAAAGAGAGTTCTGTATGAGAAAGTGATTGTACGAACTGTGATGTATGGATCCGAGTTGGGGGGAATGAAAGTGACATTGAGACAGAAATTGAATGTGTTTGAGATAAGGTGTCTGAGGGGTATGGCTGGTGTATCTCGAGTAGATAGGGTGAAGAAAAAAGTTGTGAGGGTGAGAACGGGTGTAAGAAATGATTTAGCAACTAGAGTGGAAGTGAATATGTTGAGGTGGTTTGGCCATGTTGAGAGAATGAAAAATAGCTGAGTGCCAAAGAAGGTGATAAATACAACAGTTGATGGGAGTAGTAAAGAGGAAGGCCAAAGTTTGGGTGGATGGATGGAGAGAAGAAAGCTCTGGGTGATAGGAGGAAAGGTGGGAAAGAGGCAAAAGAGCATGGTAGAAATAGGAATGAATGGCGAGCGATATTCAAGCAGTTCCGGTAGGCCCTTCTGCTTCCTACGGTCGCCTTGGATGGCTGTGGAGGTAGCAGCAGTAGGGAATTCAGCATTACGAAGCTTCATATGTGGTGGATACCGGGGAAGGGGTGGGCTGTGGTACCCTAGCAGTACCAGCCGAGTCCCCCCCCCCCAAAAAAAAAATGGGTGAATTACATTGGTATGTCCATAACATATGGTCGCATACTCATTATCAAACATTCACGCATATCCGCAACATACATATAAATCAATCACTATGTCCCAATAAATATCTCTATATGAGAGAGAGAGAGAGAGAGAGAGAGAGAGAGAGAGAGAGAGAGAGAGAGAGAGAGAGAGAGAGAGAGAGAGAGAGAGAGAGATTAATTAGCATGTGAATAGATGCTATTTTGTTAGAGTAAGTAATGCTTCTGTGTGAACCATAAGAACTTTATATATTCTTTTATTCTTCAAGGAAATTATAAAGTTTCTCTCAAATACAGATACGAAATATATGCGAATGAGAATTTCTCGGGAACGAAACATAAAATGTCTCATAAAACTTAACGATGCAAGCAATAACGATATCCATTTTTCTTTTACTCCAGATAATCTTAGGTATTTTAGAACTATTAGAGGATATTCTTTAACATTGAAAATATTATTATTATTATTATTATTATTATTATTATTATTATTATTATTATTATTATTATTATTATTATTATTATTACCTTTTAAGCTACAACCATTGTATGAAAAGCAGGATGCTATAAGCCGAAGGGCTACAACAAGGAGAGATAGCCTAGTGATGAAAGGAAACACGAAAATAAATAACCTAAAAAAAAAAGTGATGAACAATTAAAATAAAATATATTAAAAATAGTAACAATAATGAAATAGCTCTTTTGTATATAAAGTATGAACATTTATAAAAGCAATGGAAGAGAAATAAGATACTACAGTGTGCATAAGTTCACCTTTAAGCAAGAAAACTTTACCCCATGACATTTAAAAACCATGGTAGAGAGGCTATGGCACTACCCAAGACTAGAGCACAATGGTTTAATTTTGGAATGTTCTCCTACAAGAGATGCTTACCATAGCTAAGAGTCTCTCCTACCCAAAACGTGAGGAAAGTAGAAAATAAATAAATGATGCTATCAACATTCCCTGTGATCATAATGACCAACGACTGTTAGGAGCTAAGTGTGCTAACTGTCTAACGACCACGTACAATACAGTGAGTGAATATGATTCTATGTGCCCTGCGATGGAAAAGACTATAACCGTAAAAGACCAATCTCCTTGGTTTGATGGAGAGACTTTGGTGAAAAAGAGGGAAGAAAGACGTAAAGAAAGTGGAATAGGTTAAAAACTGAAAGTACTTGGGTAGAATACAAAACTGCTGCGTGTCAATATAACTACCTACTAAGAGAGAAAAAAAAGTGAATACTAGAATTATCAAGGGAGCAAAGAAAACAAACTGCGCGATCGATCCAATGCTAATATCTGGAGTAATTGGAGTGAGACTTTTCTAGTCTAGCCGAGATAATAATGCGAATAGCAAATGCAATCATTGATGAATGTAAGTTTCCTAAATCTGAGAAGATGACTATAGTCACACCAGTTGTGAAAATTGCACTGGACTATCAGGAATTAAGCTCATATAGACCTATTTCAAATCTATCCTTTGTCTCAAAAGTGCTTGAATATGTAATTATTAAGAAAACTAGTCAGTCACCTAGAAGTAATAAAAGCTTTGCGTGACAACCAATCTCCTTACAGAAAACTATACTCTACGGAGACAGCCATCTGCTCTGTTGAAAATGATATGCTAGAAATGATGGAATAAAATAAATGTGGTATCTTAATACTGCTCCATCTCAGTGCTGCTTTTGATACAGTGGTGCATGAACTGCTACTAAATGATCTACTATTCATCGACGTTGAAGATCAAGCCTTCGAATACCTAAAAGACTACTTGGTTGGTAGAAATTACTGAGTACAAATTGGAAACTCTTATTCATCATATGAACCGTTAAAGAGAGGGGTACCCCAGGGGAGTGTATTTTGCCCAATCTTATTCTACACCTATACTATTGGTGTTATCGAAAATACTACAAAACATTGGTGTGAAGTTCAAACTATCTGTGGATGACACACAATTTTACTTCTCCATAAATGATATAGATGACACTACTGGAACTCTAAACCGAATCCTTGCTTTTATAGTATGGATGACATTTAAACAACTAAAATTAAATGAGAACAAAACAGAATACATGGTGGTGGGCAAGAGAAACAGTGTGAGAAGCTTAGGTGATATTTAGTAAAGTTCGAGATCTAGGTGTATTTCTTGACTGTAACCTGTCTCCAAATGCCTCAAAAATTATGTAATAAAAACTTCTGGTTATCATCTAAGAAATATTGCGTTTATAAAAAAGTACCTGGACGAAAATTCTGTAAAGAAACTTGTGATAAATTGTGTTATTACCAGGATTGGCTACTGCAACTCTATCTACTACAATTTACCAAAAGTGCAACTCAAGAAATTACAAAACATAATAAACAGAGGAGCAAGACTGATAAAAGGTGTCCCACCTAGAGAAAGGATCACCCCTATACTAATTGATTTACACTGGCTACCGTTTAAAGCGAGAATTGCATTTGAAATATGTACAATATCCCACAAAGTTTTCAGAACCGGGCGTCCAAAATACTTCAGAGAATTCCTACATATTGCGCAGCCAACAAATCATGTCGACAAGAGAATAGTTACAGATGGCTTCAAACTGTTGTAACCAAGATTTATGTCTACTTTAGGCTACAGAGCCTTTGAATATGCGGCGCTGAGACTATATAATAAGCTCCCACGAAACAGTCGAATGATTGAAGACATTAAAGCTTTCAAGAGAAAACTAAAGACTTTCATATTTCATGAGTCTTTTGACAGCGACGATTTAACAGTAAATGAACAATATGTGATATGAAATCCTAAATACTCAGAACGAACAAGGTAAAACGACAGTGGAGGTCCTGTAGAGAGTGGGGTTCCCCTGCTGCATGGGACCGGAAAAGCAGCCATCAAAGTAAAGTAAGTAAGTATGGGCAAAGTAAAAAGGAGCATTATCCAGACAGCGGGATCAAATGTAATGCTATCTAACCCGTCAGAGGGCACAATAACTTTGTAGCAGTGGTATTTCGACGAGCGGCTGGTGCAATGGCCAACCTACTACCATTATTATTATTATTATTATTATTATTATTATTATTATTACTTGCTAGGCTACACCCTAGTTGGAAAACCAGGATGTTATAAGCCCAGGGCTCCAATAGGGAAAATAGACCAGTGAGGAAAGGAAAAGAAAAAAATATATATATCTTAAGAACAGTAACAACATGAAAATAAATAATTCCTATATAATTTACAAAAACTTCAACAAAACAAGGCGACGAGAAATAAGATAGAATAGTAAGCCTGATTGTACCCTTAAACAAGAGAATTCTAACCTAAGACAGTGGAAGATCTTCACTAAGAGGTTATGGCCCTACCCAATACTAGAGAACAATGGTTTGATTTTGCATACCATAGCTAAAGAGTTTCTTTTCCTCTTACCGAGAGGATACTAACCACTGAACAATTACAATGCAGCAGTTAACTCTTTAAGAGAAGAGGAGTTGTTTGGTCATCCTAGTGTTGTCAGGTGTATGAGGACTGAGGAGAATATGTAAGGAATAGGCCAGACTATTCGAAGTATGTGTAGGCAAAGGGAAAAGGACCAGTAACGAGAGAAAAGGATAAAATGTAGTACTGTCTTGCCAGTCAAAGGGCCCGATAACTCTTGCGGTAATATCTCAATAGGTGGCTGGTGCCCTGGCCAACCTGCTACACTAACATAACAGCTGTAAGTCATTGACAGCATCCAAGAAATTCGCATTCACACCTATGAATTCAAGGACGACACCTTAAAATATTATCTAATTTAGGAGAATTAATAACTTAACTTTCATCATCGTAACTTCAACAAAATCAATAATGTTTTTTTACTTTCTTTTATATGAAAATAGCTTTATTCTTCTAATATAGCAGTAATTCCGTTAAGACTTGGCCTAAAGTAATTATATATATATATATATATATATATATATATATATATATATATATATATATATATATATATATATATATATATATATATATATATATATTCTTAGACCCAATTGTTTCAATATTTCTTTGTTATATGTTAATTAGATTGAAGGTCACTCGCATACAATTAGACAATGTACATATAATATAATTTGCATGGATGAGCGTATCTCGCTTTTGAATATCCAAGAGTATTTTTAGATAAATCAACTTGATAATGATACAAGAATGATTCTTTTAATAAACTATTTTCATAAAGATGAGGCCGAAGACAGGAAGAGAATATAAAAGGCTCTACCATACGATTATAAGAAACACATATCTACAGAGACATCATGATACCGAGTTATTTAATTTGTAGAAATTTTTACATTACACTTGTTTTGTGAATAACTAAATATATTCTTGCATAATTTATAATATCATGTGTCAATAATAATGACATAGTTATCGAAATAAATTGCAACGCTTAATATTTCCATCACTTTAAAGTATACTTTATTAAGTTAGATATCTTCTTCAACCAAATAAACGAAAACTATGTCTACATGATATTAAAATTGACGAAAAGTGTAGAGTTAAGCAAAGTTCCTCTGATAAAAAAAAATAACTAAATAAATAAATAAAGACTATAAGAAACCAACTGAAGAAAACTCACAACTAGAAAGCACTCAGCCACTATGAAGTACAGTGTTAATGGTTAAACAAATCGGATTCTTACGCGAAAGAATGGAAAAAACAACTCCAGCATTATATCCGATGCCATCAAGCACCTGAAGGGATGGGCAAACTAAGGACTTGTCTAAAACAAAAAACAGAAATAAAGGTAACATAGCAACCAACTATAAACCAATTACCTCCTTACCAATAATGTGGAAGCTATTAACAGGCATCATTATTGAAGGTCAGTACGTCTACCTAGAGGAAACCAATACTACACCCAGCGTGAAGAAATGATTCAGGCGGAAATGAAGACACAAAAGACCAGTTACTGATAGACAAAATAGCAATGAAGAGGAATAAGAGAAAGGAAAACAACCTGAGTATGAGAGTGATAGTTTAAAAGAAATACTTGGCCATGATACCAATCTCAGGGCAGAGGGAATCCTTAAATTTGTATAATGCAGAGAATAACACCATCAGCATCCCCTGGAATACAATGCAAAACTAAAAAATAAATAAATATTTTTGAAAACATCTTGCAAAGGTCACCATCATGAGAAGAGTACCGGGAAAGATCAGAGTTGGGTACAAACACAATAAATGAGGCAGCAGATTAAACCACCTAATGTTCATTAATTGCATCAAGATTGTAGGAAAAGCTACTTAGAAAATATGTATATCATTCAAGACTGTAAGAACTTATATCGGGAGACATCCACATGAATTTTGAAATAGGAAAGCATTTTCTAGTCACCATAAAGAAAGGGACAAAGCTTACAGATATAAATTTCAAAGACATAGGTGAAGCTGGTAATAAATGCTTCAGGGTAATAGATGTAGAAACAATAAAAAAAAAAAACCACAAGTTGAAGAAAAAGACTAGAAGAAAATACATGTAACGAACCAAAGATATACTCGAATCAAAGCCTAATTCTGGAAACGTGGTAGTGGCCAAGGACACATATAAAGGGCCATCAATCAGGGAGTGTTGCTATGGTCGAATCGGAGAAGTCAGAGCTACTCAAGAAAAAAGAAAGCATATATATATATATATATATATATATATATATATATATATATATATATATGTGTGTGTGTGTGTGTGTTTATATATATATATATATATATATATATATATATATATATATATATATATATATATATATATATATATATATATATATATATATATATATATATATATATATATATATATATATATATATATATATATATATATATATATATATATATATATATATATATATATATATATATATACCGAACACTGCCCACCCGAACAAACAAACATTGATAGCATCTATAAACCACATACTGTAGAGAAGGAAGAACATTACTGATAAGCACAGACGACTGTTCCATCATCAAAAGGAGAGTACTGGGACAGTACCCGAAGACTATTTATGACGATTAGCAAAAGATTGCATGGGAGGAAAATCTAATAAAGAGAGAACAGAAAAAAAGGATTAGATGACTGGCAAAGAGAACCAATATATAATTTTTTTTTAGTTAAATTGAACAAATGACCAGTAATGAAACCGGACAATTGCTACAGAGAGAACTTGGGAAAAAAACGGAAGTGATAACGAATACAGCACAAAATCTTGCCTTAAGGACAAGATATATTCAAGTGAAATAGACGGAACTCTCATTTCGTCAAAGTGCAGGAAAATTTATTACAAAAGAAGAAATCATAAACCATAACATACAGTATTAGCAATACGCACATCTCGGCCAATGTTTAAACGAGAAACATTATTGATCAACTGAACGTCTTCTTATTAACTTTGTTACAAAAGCTTCTAATCCCTTCAACTTTTTCAAGATGTGTATTATCAAAGACCAAACAAACGTATTAGTTGGATATAGCTAGTTTTGAACAATGAATGATACGTATGTCCAGTCACACCTAATAACCATGTTTCGGCTTGTTGTTAAATTTTTGTAAAAAAAAATTGAGATAGCTGGCCGAGCTTATGTAATAATTAGAATAGTAATATTACATGTTTAAAACAAATGACGTAATATGTCATGTTGGTTGGAAGAGCTGACCGTGAGATTTGCTATGGTCAACTCAAATTGTAAGCAGGATGTAAGATGCTAAGTTGTCATTCTTTCTTAGTGTCAACACATTGTCTCTTCGTGTGAAAGTTTGTGACGTCACCGGATGCAGGTGTCTTCCGATTCCGTCACTTAGCCAAATTAAAGCAAGTGTACGATATTTGGGATATCAGTAATTTGTTCAGTTCATATCTAAACTTCACCAGAATTGGTCATGTGGACCAACACAGCTTCCTCCAGTGATGGAGATGTTTAACTCAGTTGTTTATTCACAATAAAACTTAAAAACCACTAAGATGTGTTCAATAAACCATTTAAATACATCTGAAAACAACTCATACTCAAATGTGTGCTTAAGACAGTAGCACACTAATATATACGACATTACGAAATATAAGAAAACATTTTGCTTAGACATATGCATTGGCCCATATAGGCCTAGTGGAAACATTTGTAGACCTTTAGTTAATAATTTGTTGTTAATATGTGTTTTATATCTCAAAATTTTCTACCTCCCTTCTTCCTCTTCAAAAGGTTTGTTTCTAATCTAGTAGTTACGACAGTGTTTTTCAAAAGGTTTTCCTCTCTCTCTCTCTCTCTCTCTCTCTCTCTCTCTCTCTCTCTCTCTCTCTCTCAAAACAGTTACATTTTCAACTTGTAGTGTAGTTACTATCGTAACCGTGCATATTTGTAAGATTTGTTTTAATTATTCAAAGCAATTCACCTTAGAAATATGACAACACACTTCAATTTAAAAATAAATTGTGTATAAAATCTTTTTCGTTGATATTATTATTATTATTATTATTATTATTATTATTATTATTATTATTATTATTATTATTATTATTATTATTATTGTTGTTGTTGTTCTTGTTGTTGTTGTTGTTCTTGTTGTTGTTAGTATTAGCTAAGCTAGAACCTACATGGAAAAATTATGCCACAAGACTTTGGAATCAGACAAGGTAAACAACCCAGAGAGGAAGGGAAATATAGAAATAGGTAAACTATTTATGAGAAATAATAAATAGAAAATATAATATATTTCAAGATCGGTAAAATAGATTTGTCATATACAAAATATGAAGAGACTCATGTCAACTTGGTTAACATAAAACATTTGCTGTAAGTTTGCACTTTTAATGTATTAACGAATCAAATACAATATTAGGGAGATAATCCCGCATTCTGGAACACTGCATAGTTCTGAACACTAATTATTATTATTACCCCCTCCAACGATTTTTGAAGGATGTTATGTTTTACCCATTGTTTGTGTTTGCGTGTGTATAATAGTGTACACCTTCTCGACCCCAATTTTAATCGCAGAGTAATGAAACATGTAGGTATCACATGTTTGCAAAAAGTTTGAAATGGATGAATTTAGGAAGGTCAAGGTCCAAGGTCGCGGTCATGGTCAAGAAAATAATTTTGGACATCATTGTTACAAAAACTACCAACTTCATGCATTTTAAGTCGAAGATCAAGCTTCAGTCTATCGTCAAGTTCAAGCAAAAGGTCAAATTCCAGTCATCAACCATACGGCAACAATATATTCTAATGTCTTACCGATGGAATAATGATTAGTGCCAATCATTTTTTTCCAACACGACCAAGGTTCCTCCTCCTCTATTCTTTTAACATTAATATAGTACCCTGAGAAGGCATGATCCAAGGTTAAATCTAGATCACATTTACTCTTCTCATAGGTCCCTGCTTTATCTTATTTCATTAAATTCCAGTAGAAAGAATACCAATTAGTTCCGTCTTACTTCTTTAAGAAGCAGTTTTGAAGTGGAAGTCTCCAATTAACAAGATACCATCTTCAATCGAAATAAATCTACTCCTCACATTGGGAAAGAATCTTACTCTCTTCAAATGAAAGTGTGAAGGGCCGAGAAAAGGTTGTGAACTCAAAGGCAGTATGAAAGCAACTGAGTTAATTTATTATAAAACACTCTCCTTTATATACAAAACCTCAAGGCAACAGGAAATTTCATGTTCGAATAACAGACAATGTTACATAGGAGAAACGCAGACATGTTTATTCTGGTTCTTTTTAGTGCGAGGGAAGAGCAAAGATACAAGCATAATATATACAAAATTAATTATGTACGATCGTGTGACACATGGTTGGTACATGGCTCCCCCCCCCCTAAAAATGACATACTGTACATGTTAAATAGGGTGCCCTGATCTAGAGAGGCGAACTGTAGGCGGGTCATCTGGCAGAAGATAAGCAGGCTTTAGACGATCAATGGAGACCCAGTCTTATTTGCCGCGAATGTTTAGTAGGAATGCTTTCGGATTACGGCGGATCACAAAGAAAGGGCCCGTGTAAGGGGGCGTTAGCAGTGGCTTGCTAATGTCCTTCCGCAGGAAGACGTGCGTTGAAGAGTGCACGTCTGTTGGTATGTGATGCTTCGCTGGGGGCTTGTAATTCTGGCGGCATGGAGTAAATTTTCCCACGACGTGACGTATGCGCTGGAGATCGTCGGAGGATGTTGTAGAAGGAAAAAATTCGGCAGGGACGACCAATGGGTCGACATACACCATTTCAGCTGCCGAGACATCGAGGGCGTCTATAGGAGTGGTCCTTAATCCAAGGAGGACCCAAGGAAGATGAGTAAACAAGTTGGGATCCTTGCAGCGGGACATCAAAACTGCTTTGAGGGTGCAATGAAAACGTTCAACCATTCCATTGGCCGCGGGGTTGTAAGCCGTTGTCTGATGTAGGGTGATGCCCAGGAGATTTGCTAATGATGTCCACAATTGAGAGGTGAAAGTGGTTCCCCTGTCAGAAGTAATATGCTCAGGGATACCAAATCTTGCAATCCATCCAGAGAGTGAGGCAGATGTACATGTGGCGGATGTTGCAGTTTCCATGGGAATGGCTTCAGGCCAACGAGTGGAGCGGTCGATGACGGAAAACAGGTAACGGTGTTCTTGTGATGTGGGTAGGGGGCCTACATCGTCGACGTGAATGTGTGCGAAACGACGCTGAGATTGAGGAAAGGTGCCCACTCCTGAATCCGTGTGTCGATGTACTTTGGAAGTTTGGCAACAAGAACAGACCCGGACCCAATCCTTAGCATCCTTAGAAATGCCGTGCCAAATGAACTTTGCCTTCAGCAGCTGTGCAGTAGAACGGCACGAAGGATGTGAAAAGCCGTGAATGAAATAAAACACCTGCTGGTGCATGGGAGCAGGAATCCAAGGTCGCAGTCTACCAGTACTGACGTCACAGAGGAGGGTGGTGTTGGAGTCTTCGAGGGGGAAGTCTTCCCAACGGAGGGACGTGCAGGATGTCCTACAGGCTTGATATTCTGGATCCTGTCGTTGGGCTTCAGCCAGGGCATTGTAATCCAATCCCAGTTGAACGGCAGCCAACGTGTTTCTTGACAGGGCATCGGCAACAGGATTCATTTTCCCAGGGACGTATTGAAGTGTGCAATTGTATTCAGCCACGGCGGAGAGATGTCGGCGTTGCCGGGCGGACCAGGCATCAGAATGTCGAATAAAGGCGTGCACCAGATGCATGTGATCTGTGCGAATGACAAAGGGCGTACCTCCTAAGAAATGGCGAAAGTGACGGACAGCCAAGTGCACCGCCAGCAATTTTCGATCGAAGGTAGAATAACCCGATTCTGCCTTGGACAGTTTTCTGCTGAAGAAGGCCAATGGGCGGGGTGAGCCGTTGACCACCTGCTCGAGTACTGCACCAATAGCGACGTCGCTGGCATCAGTGGAGAGAAGGAGAGGGGCATATGGGATAGGAAAAGTGAGAGCCGCAGCAGTTGATAGGGCATTCTTTGCATTGCAGAAGACTGCTTCTTGAAGGGGACTCCAATTCAGGTCCTTTGCCTTGCCCTTGAGGGAGGCGTATAGGGGAGCTAGAGTGGCGGCAATGGCTGGCAGAAAACGGTGATAATAGTTGATCATGCCCAAGAATTCCTCCAGAGCTTTGACGGTCAAGGGCGCAGGGAAGTTCTGAACGGCTGCTAACTTCTCAGGGAGGGGATGGACTCCTTCAGGAGTGATACGGTGCCCTAAGAACGACACTTTGTTGGCGCCAAAGGTACACTTGTCACACCGGATTACAAGGCTGTTTTGTTGCAGGCGGTCGAGCACAATGCACAGGTGGCGGAGGTGTTCCTCTTTTGAGGAGGAGAACACAAGTATGTCATCCACATAACATACACAGAAAAGGAGGTCCCCTAAAGTGACATCCATGAGACGTTGAAACGTAGCCCCAGCATTACGAAGGCCAAAACAGGAGTAATTGAAGGTGTATGTGCCAAACGGAGTGGTAATGGCAGTCTTGGGGATGTCTTTTGGGTTCATAGGCACCTGATAATACCCCTTCAGGAGGTCGAGCGTAGAGAAAACCTTCGCTTTGTGCAGGTAGGAGGTCACGTCGGCAATATTTGAGAGAGGATAGTGATCCGGTTCTGTTTGCATGTTCAGGCGCCTGTAATCCCCGCACGGACGGAGGGAGCCATCTTTCTTCAGAACGATGTGTAAGGGTGACGACCATGGGCTGGAGTACTTCTGGCAAAGAAGCATTTCCTCTATTTTGGCGAACGTCAGTTTGGCGGCTGCCAATCGTTCCAGTGCCAGCCGTCTGAATTTTGCGAAGACCGGGGGTCCCGTTCTCTTGATATGGTGATAAATACCCTGCTTGGCAGGAACCATGCGCGTTTGGCGAAGTTCTTGACGGAAAACTTCCGGGTACGACGTGAGGAGGTGGGCATAGGCATCCGTGGGTGCAGTAATGTGGAGAGCGAGGTTAGAGGGGGCGTGTTGCAGAGGTGTTGACAAGTACGAATCTGCGTTGACCAATTGTCGGTGGGCGACATCGACCAGAAGGTGAAAATGAGAGAGGAAATCCGCACCGAGGATTGGCAATGTGACGTCAGCAACGAGAAACTTCCAATTGAATTTACCGTTTCTGAACGATAATGTGAGGTTCTCGTAACCGTAGGTGAGTATCGCAGATCCGTTGGCAGCTACCAAGCGGGCGTCGGCAGATGTGGACAGACTACGTCGTGTCTTGAAGAGTTTCCTTGGTAAAAGAGAACAACAAGCACCCGTGTCTACCAAAAATCGCTCGCCCGTTCCTGCATCATGTAAAAAGAAAAGATTATAAACACGGAAGGCCACCACCACGAGCGATGGACTACTTTCACGTTTATCAGCCACTGACAATCCTTGGCACATTTCTTCACGGTTGCCCCGAATCTGAAGTGGTAGTAGCAAAACTGCGGCGGATGGGAGGTAGTAAGTGGCTGTAGAAGTCGTTTGTTGGGGCGCGAGCGATTGGTGGTGGTGGGCGGCTTTGTCGCTGCTTCGGCACGTTACGGGGTAGGCGTGTATATCCTACGGCATTCACGTCAGCTTCGATTGACATTGAATAGGCATCCTCTTCATCAGGGGTGGAGGCGTTGATGGAGGGGTTAAAGTGGCTGTCCATAAGGCCGTCAGGTTTGGTCATCAAGTCCTTTATGGGTAAACTATCGACATCGGGTATGGTAGCGCGTATAGGTCCGGGTAAAAGGTGTATCCAAAGGGCACGAAGGAGGTTCACCTCACGAGGAAAGCCGTCTGCGGCAGGTTGAAGGTGAGCGATACTGGTCATTTCCCTTAGGGCAAGCGAAGCCCTTTGGTCCCCACACGGTTGTTGCGAGAGCTGAAAAAGCTTTGCTATACGGGCGGCTGGCAACGGCAAGTACTGCTGCAGAAGGTATGTTTTGAGGGCGTCATACGCTATTGGGGTGTGTCATTGTTCACAAAGCCAGTCGGATATATCCGGGAAGGTGTCCTCGGGTATCGCCGCGAGAACATAATCCGCTTTGGTGGTTGAGCGAGTCACGCCCTTGATGCGAAACTGGACTTCTGCGCGCTGAAACCAAGCAAACGCCTCTCCGCTGGCGAACGATGAAAGTTTCCATGGGGCAGCCACAGCGCCAACTTCTGTAGAGTCCGCCATAGTACCAATGATGGAGGGGCGAGGGGGGTGGGTGTGGAAGGTGGTGGGAGCGAGTCGACTTCTGGGGTCACCAATGTGATGGGCTGAGAGAAGGTTGTGAACTCAAAGGCAGTATGAAAGCAACTGAGTTAATTATTTATAGAACACTCTCCTTTATATACAAAACCTGAAGGCAACAGGAAATTTCATGTTCGAAAAACAGACAATGTTACGTAGGAGAAACACAGACATATTTATTCCGGTTCTTTTTAGTGCGAGGGAAGAGCGAAGATACAAGCATAATATATACAAAATGAATTATGTACGATTGTGTGACACACGGTTGGTACAAAAGGCAAGAGAGCTACCCTTCATGCAAGCAAACAAACTGAAAGATCTAGGAACCTAAGTGGTCTTTGCATCCTAGGATTTACTTAGGTAGACCACTATCTTACAAACCAGTGAGTTTTACCTAATCTCCAACCCAATGATTTACCAATTCAAAGCATTGAATTAGTATTATCACCACTTTTCGTCATCTTTATGAGGAAAATCATCTTACGTTTAAAGTACTGGAAAACTGCATTAATTGAAGAACCAGTAACGCCAAAGGAAACCATAGTAAGTAAAGAGTGGGAAAATAAACTACCTGTATTGATTTATACAAAAAATAAGTTATTCGAAATAAAACATAAGGCTAATCAAAATAAAAACAATAAAAAAAATAGGGCTCCTAAACAATTTCTGACGTTATGCAAGGACACAAATATCACTTACACATAATTTCTTTGAAATCCTCTATATATGTCAATCTATGGATAGATTATTAATAAGGAATTGTTTGGAATAAGGAATGGGTAATATATGCCAAAGAAAACAATGCAAAATTCTTTAAGGTTAGAGATCAAAATCTTACTATTATTCGGTAGTGTGGAAAGAAACGTTTTCTTTCTAATGACTTGTAGAAAATAATTTTATTGAGTTCAGATAAATAAAAGAAATATGTTTAATCATTTAAATGCAAGCAACGAAATGTGCGAGATATGGGTACTTATAAGTAAAGAGATTTACTTACAACCTCCTAAATTTTGATTATTCTATGCACTCCTTACCTTTGTGACGACTGGTTTCTCTCTTAGGAATTATATTGCCTAATATTTTGGTCATATATATATATATATATATATACATACATATATATATATATATATATATATGTATATATATATATATATATATATAGAGAGAGAGAGAGAGAGAGAGAGAGAGAGAGAGAGAGAGATTTATATATATAAAGATATATATATATATATATATATATTTACTGTACTATATATATATATATATATATAGAGAGAGAGAGAGAGAGAGAGAGAGAGAGAGAGATTTTATTCATTAATATATATATATCATCATCAGCCATAACCAGTACACTACAGGATAAAGGCCTCACACATGTCTCTCCATACTAGTTTATTTATGGTATCATCTGTGTATACACGCAAAATATCGTAGATTGTCAATATGGTGAGTTATCTAATATATAGGTACTAATTCTATAATTCTTTTCCATTCATTACCTGACAGTATAATTATATGTTTTGCCTTGTCCATTTTTTATGTGGTATAATACCTTCTACTTTATTTTGCTCTCGTATACATGTCACTCTTTTTCTGACTCCTAGTGTCATTCCCATCATTATTCATTGCTTTGATCTTTCATGGTGTACCTCTTATGTTTTGATGCTTTAATAAGGCTAAACATTTATCATGATTACATTGAAACTAGTAAGATTATGTGATTGAATATTTTTTTTTATATGTTTAGAGAAAATGGTATCTTACATTTCAAAATCTCATTTTATTTACCAAAACTTCCCATGCCATTCACATCCTTATTTTAATTCCAGTCGTGTGTCCTGGTTCAACATCTAAAGTCTGTCGCAAGTATGTATATTAATTAAAAATCTCTAAAGGCTCGTCCTTGGCCAATATTTGTTGCCTATGCTTTTTCATAAGACATTATCTCAGTTTTACTCATATTCATTTCTGCTTTCTCTATTCATGTAGCCTGTCATCTTTTCTCATTCCTCCTATGATTCACTAATTTGAACTCTGTCATCTGTAAATGTTATGTTGTTATGGTATTCGCCAATAATGGTAATTCCTACATTCTCCTAATTTACATTTGTAAAAACTTCTTTGAGACCTGCTATGAATGATTAAAGAGAGATGGTGCCTCCATGCCCAACTTCTTTCTCAATCGGAATTTTATCACTATCGTTATGTAGTTTCAGGATTGCTTCAAGTGTTTTAACATAAGATTAATTTATCCTTTGTCTTTTAAGGGTTTTAATTACTACTGAAGTTTTTACAAAATCAATACCTTTCTCACGGTCTACTAATGTCATAAAAAGTGGTTTGCCATATTCTGTTGATTTTCCATTAACTTGTTAATTACACTAATATAACCGTGTTGAATAGCCACTTCAAAAGCCTGCCTGATCTCTTGGTTGATTAAAGTCTGTCTGTCTTCCTAATAGGTCTAATATGATCTTTTTAAATATTTTGTAAATCACCGAGTGTAAACATTGTGGGTGGTAATTCTTTGGGTGTTTTGTATCTCCCTTTTTAGAATTAGTATAGGCTAATGATTAGCTTTTTCAAAACAGTAGGTATAAATCATTCTTGCAGAAATTTTCCTTAAAACTCAGTGAGTTTTACTACTATGAGTTATTAAACCAGCTGGATTACCCTGTGTCTTTTTATGGATATTGGGGGCATGGAATCAGAAATAAACTAGTTTGTTTGTAAGAATTAGAAAATGTCATTAGGAATATTATGTGATAAGAGGGTTATTGCGAAAGTAAAAGGCTGCTTTTGTAAAAGTGTAGTTAGACTAGCTTTAGTGCGTGAAGCTGAAAATTTGCCAATTTAAGGGGTTCTCAGTAAAGAGCATCTCTTCCCTCTTCCAAATAGTTTTATTTTGCTTGTAACTCCATTGAGTGATTGTAATTCGATGCACTTTCGTTGAAATTGGTTAGGTAGTTTTTGCGTTATATTGTTAAAAAAAATTAAACTTGTATCTAGATGCTCTTATCCAAAATATTACAGGTTGATCCTGAGAGCATACTTAACCTGACTACCAACTTAGATCTACGTCAGTATATTAGTTGTTGTATAAAATAAGGAGGTTATGATGGGTGTGTGGAGTCACAAGAAGGAACAGGCTGAGAAATGCGTATATTAGAGTGAAAGTCATAGTACTAGAATGGTCGAAAACAGTTCAGCAGAGATGGTTGAGGCAGGATTAATAGAGGGGGTGGATGTGCCATGCCGAAAGATCTTGAGGACGAAGGGTCATGGACATAAAGGTGGACGGGGAAGGAGTAAAAGACCATAGATCAAATGGAAAGATAAAGTAGCAAATGGCAAGACTGTAAATGGATTAAAAGAACAGAATTACTAGGACAGGAGAGAAGGGAGAAAGCTTATACAAAACAGCGACCCAATATAGGGATGGATAAAGACTGTACAAAAAGAAAATATGTTGATGTGGATAACCTCCCTGTTTTACCTGTTTTTTGAAAAGTTTGTTCTCCAGAGGGAATATTAAAACCATTTGGAATTAATGTAATTCACAAAAAAAAGAAAAAAAAGGAGAAAAATAGATTGATAAAAAAAATCCCTAAAGCAGATATATTGGACAATGTGGAAAAAATTTGAAGCAAGATTAAAAAAAAATAAATTTAGTATACGAACGGGAAATACTAGGAGCAGCCTCTTTTTGGTAAATGAATTATTGTAACTGCACTATCAATTGGAAAGCTCCTAAGGAATTTATATTCTCTTAAGATATTGTTCTGAGAAATATAATTGAAAAATGCTTGATTAAGGTAAAGTTTGAAGAATTGCTTAACACCAGCCTAGGTACATAGAAACTGGATAAATTAGTAGCAATTACAATTTTTAGATAATCAGCTCTTCATTAGCTTCCTTATTCCTGTTGGGATTGTACGTCACCAAAAAGGTTTCTTCGTAATCTACATGTATATTTAATTAAAAGGCCTTGCAGACGTGTAATGATAACACGCAAGCACTCGGTCAATTCATTGTTTCCATTTTCCTCCCGGGGGGTTGTTATTTACTTATATATATATATATATATATATATATAAAACGATGAATAACTGGAACGTACGATGTCTCAAGATAACAACATCCCGGGTGTTGTTTTTTAGTTATATATATATATATATATATATATATAAACGATAAATAACTGGAACGTACAATGTCTTAAGATAACAACATCCCAGGTGTTGTTTTTTAGTTATATATATATATATATATATATGTATATATATATATATATATATATATGTATATATATATATATATATATATACGTAAACAATAAATAACTGGAACGTACGATGTCTCAAGATAACAACACCCTGGGAGGAAAAAGGAAACAATGAATTAACCATGGTAGTGTACCAACCGTGATTCACACAATTGTACATAATTCCTTTTGTATATATTATGGTTGTATCTTCGCTCTTCCCTCGCACTAAAACGAACATGAAAATTCAAGTCTGGTTTTTCCTCTGTGATTTTATCTGTCTTGTGAACTTGTCATGTCCTGTTGCCTTGAGGTTTTGTATATAAGGAGAGTGTTCCACAACAATATAACTCAGTCGTTTCCAATCTGCCTTTGATTTCACAACTCCCCTCTTGGCCCGTCACATTGGTGACCCCGGAAGTCGACTCGCTTCCACCGCCTTCCACCCCCACCCCCTCGCTACTCCATCGTTGGTACTATGACGGACTCTCCGGCACTTGGGGCTACGGCCTCTCCATTCAAACTTTCATCGTTTGCCAGCGGAGAGGCGTTTGCTTGGTTTCAGCGAGTAGAAGTCCAGTTTCGTATCAGGGGCGTGACTCGCTCAACCACCAAAGCGGATTATGTTCTCGCGGCGATACCCGAGGACACCTTCCCAGAAATATCCGACTGGCTTTGTGAACAAGGAGACACCCCAATAGCGTATGACGACCTCAAATCATACCTTCTGCAACATTACTCGCCGTCGCCAGCCGCCCGTATAGCAAAGCTTTTTCAGCTCTCGCAACAACCGTTGGGGGACCAAAGGACTTCGCTTGCCCTCAGGGAAATGACCAGTATCGCTCGCCTTCAACCTGCCGCAGACGGCTCTCCTCGTGAGGTAAACCTACTCCGTGCCCTATGGATACGCCGTTTACCTGAACCTGTACGCGCTGCCATACCCGATGTCGATAGTTTACCCATAAAAGACTTGATGACCAAAGCCGACGCCCTTATGAACAGCCAATTCAAGACCTCCATCAACGCCTCCACCCCTGACGACGAGGATGCCTATTCAACGTACACCGAAGCTGACATGAATGCCGTAGGACATACACGCCTACCCCATGACGTGCCGAAGCGGCGACAAAGCCGCCCACCACCCACCAATCACTCGCGCCCCAACGAACGACTTCTACAGCCACTTACTACCTCCCATCCACTGCAGTTTTGCTACTACCACTTCAGATTCGGGGCAACCGCAAAGAAATGTGCCAAAGATTGTCAGTGGCCAAAAAACGTGTAAGTAGGCCATCGCTTGTGGCGGTGGCGTCCCATGTTTCTAATCTTTTCTTTTTACAGGATGCAGGAACGGGCGTGCGATTTTTGGTAGACACGGGTGCTTGTCGTTCTTTTTTGCCAAGGAAACTCTTCAAGGCACGACGTAGTCTGTCTACATCTGCCGACGTCCGCTTGGTAGCTGCCAACGGATCTGCGATACCCACCTACGGTTACGAGAGCCTCACATTATCGTTCGGAAACGGTAAATTCAATTGTAAGTTTCTCGTTGCTGACGTCACAATGCCAATCCTCAGTGCGGATTTCTTCTCTCATTTCCACCTTCTGGTCAATGTCGCCCACCGACGATTGGTCAACGCGGACTCGTACTTGTCGACACCTCTTCCACCCGCCCCCTCTAACCTCGCTCTCCACATCAGCGCACCCACGGATGCCTACGCCCACCTCCTCCCGTCGTACCCGGAAGTTTTCCGTCCAGAACTTCGCCAAATGCCCACGGTTCCTGCTAAGCACGGTATTTATCACCATATCAAGACGATGGGACCCCCAGTCTTCGCAAAATTCAGACGTCTGGCACCGGAACGATTGGCAGCCGCCAAACAGACGTTCGCCGAAATGGAGAAAATGTGCCTTTGCCAAAAGGCCTCCAGCCCATGGTCGTCACCCTTACACATCGTTCTGAAGAAACACGGCTCCCTCCGTCCGTGCGGGGATTACAGGCGCCTGAACATGCAAATAGACCCGGATCACTACCCCCTCCCAAACATTGCCGATGTAACCTCCTACCTGCACAAAGCAAAGGTTTTCTCTACGCTCGACCTCCTGAAGGGGTATTATCAGGTGCCTATGAACCCAGAAGACATCCCCAAGACTGCCATCACCACTCCGTTTGGCACATACACCTTCAATTACTCCTGTTTTGGCCTTCGTAATGCTGGGGCAACATTTCAACGTCTCATGGATGGCATCTTAGGGGACCTCCCTTTCTGTGTATGTTATGTGGACGACATGCTTGTGTTCTCCTCCTCAAAACAGGAACACCTCCGTCACCTGCGCATCGTGCTCGACCGCCTGCAACAAAACTGCCTTGTAGTCTGGTAAGACAAGTGTACCTTTGGAACCAACGAAGTGTCATTCTTAGGGCACCGTATAACTCCTGAAGGAGTCCATCCCCTCCCTGAGAAGGTAGCAGCCGTTCAGAATTTCCCCACGCCCTCGACCGTCAAAGCTCTGCAGGAATTCTTGGGCATGATCAACTATTATCACCGCTTTCTGCCAGCCATTGCCGCCACTCTAGCTCCCCTATACGCCTCCCTCAATTGTAAGCCAAAGGACTTGAAGTGGGGTCCCCTTCAAGAAGCGGCCTTCTGCAATGCAAAGAAGGCCCTATCAACTGCTGCAGCTCTCACATTTCCTATCCCACACGCCCCTCTCCTTCTCTCCACCGATGCCAGCGACGTCGCTATTGGGGCAGTACTCGAGCAGGTGGTCAAAGGCTCGCCCCGCCCATTGGCCTTCTTCAGCAGAAAACTGTCCAAGGCAGAATCAGGTTATTCTACCTTCGATCGAGAATTGCTGGTGGTGCACCTGGCTGTCCGTCACTTTCGCCTTTTCTTAGAAGGTACGCCCTTCGTCATTCGCACAGACCACATGCCTCTGGTGCACGCCTTCACTCGACAGCCTGACGCCTGGTCCGCCCGTCAATGCCGACATCTCTCCACCGTGGCTGAATACAATTGCACCCTCCAATACCTCCCTGGGAAAATGAACCTCCTCCGACGATCTCCAGCGCATACGTCACGTCGTGGGAAAATTTACTCCGTGCCGCCAGACTTACAAGCCCCCAGCGAAGCATTACATACCAACGGACTTGCACTCTGCAACGCACGTCTTCCTGCGCAATGACACCAGCAAGCCACCGTTAACGCACCCTTACACGGGACCTTACCTTGTGATCCGACGCAGTCCGAAAGCATTCCTCCTAAACATTCGGGGCAAAGAAGACTGGGTCTCCATTGATCGTCTAAAACCTGCTTATCTTCTGCCAGATGACCCGCCTACAGTTCGCCTCTCTAGATCAGAGCGCCCTATTTAACATGTACAGTATGTCATTTTTAGGGGGGGGGGGGGGGAGCCATGTACCAACCGTGTTTCACACAATTGTACATAATTCCTTTTTTATATATTATGGTTGTATCTTCGCTCTTCCCTCGCACTAAAACGAACATGAAAATTCAAGTCTGGTTTTTCCTCTGTGATTTTGTCTGTCTTATGAACTTGTCATGTCCTGTTGCCTTGAGGTTTTGTATATAAGTAGAGTGTTCCACAACAATATAACTCAGTCGTTTCCTATCTGCCTTTGATTTCACAACTCCCCTCTCGGCCCGTCAGAGTAGTAAGTTGGCCAGGGCGCTAGCCACCCGGTAAGATACCGCTAGAGAGTTATTGGATCTTTTGACTGGCCAGAGTGTAATACATTTGATCCCTCTCTCTGGTTACGGCTATTTTTTTTTTTTCACCTAAACACAGACCGTATAATCTGTCCTATTCCTTACACATTCTCGTCTTTCCTCTTACACTTAACCAAAGACTTCTTCGATCAAGGGGATAATTACTCTACTGTAATTGTTCAGTGGCTACTCTCCTCTTAGTAAGGGTTGAAGAGAGACTTTAGCTATGGTAAGGAGTGCCTCTCCGAGAAGGGTACTCCAAAATCAAACCATTGTTCTCTAGTCTTGAGTAGTGCCATAGCCTCTGTATCATGGTCTTCCACTGCCTTGAGTTAGAGTTTTCCCGTATGAGGGTATATATATATATATATATATATATATATATTATTCTTTTTTTCTTTTCTTTTTAAATGGTGTGTTGGACAGGCGTAATAGAAAGGCATGGATGCCTGTTGGTTTATCAAGAGGTTGTCTTTTCCTTATCTGGTTATTTTACTTTTCAAAACCATCCTTACCATTTTCCCTTCAGTTAACGTGGCTATCCTGCAGGGTATTTAGACTAGCATGGTGTATCGGCTCCTACTGGTTGACCATTTTTTCAGACTGTTTTTCTATGGTCTATGGATTTGATCAATCACTTTATCTATATTTCTGTATATATTTATTTTTTATATCATTCTTGTTAACTGGATCTTTAGGTATTATGTATATTTTTTTTATCACCATTAATTCTTCTTTTGCTCTCTGGAGACATTGAGCAAAATCCGGGACCAGTTCGTCTTAGATTTCGTCAATGTCGTCTACTGTATTGTAATATTCGTGGTCTTCATGCAAATATTCTAGACCTTATTGTTGCATCCAGACAGTATAATATTCTTTTGTGCACAGACACTTTGATTTCTAATATGAGGCACTCATCTGAGCTCCTTATAACTGATTTTCAGGGCCAGGAGAATGGTGGTGTATATTAGGACTGAGTAAACTCTTTCTAATAAGCCCTACCATGATTGTGGATGTCATGAGATTCAGGTAATAAAAGGTTGTGGCCAGCATAACAACTTCTATTTATGTTTGATCTACCGGTATTCTGACATAGATTATTCTGTTTAAGATTTTTTTTTCTTTCCATTATGGTTAATATACAAGGAGATGATAGAAATGCCTCTCTTGTCTTTGTTGGTGATTTCAATGCTTACCATAGGGAGTGGTTAAATTCCGTTTTTCCTACCGATAGCCAGGGCTTATGAGCTTTAGACTTTGCCTCTGAATCAGGCTGTGAGCAAATCATAAGTGAGGATATTGACAGGTCTGGTAACTGCTTGGACTACGTATACACTGACTCCCCTGTCGGTATAACAAGTAAAGTTGGTTTTCCATTTGGGACATCAGATCAGGCCTTGATTTAATTAGTAGTGAAGACTGAGCACCCTGTAAGATTTATATTAAATCTTAAGTATACTGGAAGGGGATTTTGCATGATCTTTTGGGATTGAAGTGGTCACAATTGTGTTGTAGTTTTGTTCCTATAGTTCTTTTGAATGAAAATCTAGTCAGCATAATTAATAGGCATATCCCTTCTCTTGTACTAAGGAACCGAGTGAAGGACAAACCATGATTCAATGATAATTGTAGACGTGCTTATTTAGAGAAGCAGGAGGCGTATCATCTTTGGGAGAGTAACAGATCATATTTGACTTGGAATAACTATACTCAGCTTAGAGCTTTTGCTCAGAGAGTTTATGCCTC